>NC_071511.1:43622734-43928593 GCF_027887155.1 Malaclemys terrapin pileata
TTGGTGTGGGTCTCGGTGGACCACTTAATGATTTTTTTCCAAATATTGTTTGTACCATTAGCTAACTATTGTAAAGCGCTTTGGATAAAAGCGCTATATAAAAAAACTTAATTAACATTTTTGTTCTGCAAATAAAAGCACACAACTCATATTTTAATATCAGTAGTCTTGCCTTTCTAATGCAATGGATGAGCCCTTTCTCCCATGCCGCGGCAGCCCTGGAGCTGGGAAGGAGGGGAGGGTCTCTCCCTTTTTCCCCTATCACAGCAGCCCCTGAGCTGGGGCAGGAAAGGAGGGGGGTCTCCCCCACTACACCAGCCTCTGGGCTGGGGAAAGTTGCCTCTTTCTCTGGCCGCCGCAGCTCTGCATATCCCAAATTCTCCCCCACCCCCTCTTCTCACCCCAAGGCCATCACCTCACCTTACATGTGCGTCTTCTCCAGGTCCAGGCATCTAATTAGTGGAGTCACACCTGCATGGCTCCACTAATTAGGTGGGTGGCCCTTCATTCTCTCGTGTGTGACCACCCAGGAATGCATCTTAGAGGGAACTATCCGAGGACCACCTGAATGGAGCTTTCAGACCACTGGGGGTCTGCGGACCACAGTTTGAGAACCTCTGATGTAGGGTATTAATTTTAAAACAGATGAACTATTCCTGATAAATTCCATGTGTGAAAGCTCTTATTCTTGTTTGAGTGGTGTCTTTGTGTGTGCTCCACTTCGGGTGTCGATGCGCCGCTGCGCTCATAGCCAGAGATTTATGGTAGCAGAGCCCAATTGGGTCGCACATGCGCGGTCCCCGTCTCGCGCTGCTTCAGGCGGTTAACTGTGCTGTACAATCAATCCTCCCGCCCCCAAGTTCCTCCTCTACCGCTGTTGTCTCGTGTCTGAGCACTCAGCAGCTAGAAATAACCCTTTTTCCCATTAGTTTAGTTCATCGTTTTTAGTTGGCATAGAATAAACTATTTTCCCTTCCTACTTATCGCCGTCCCTTTAAAAACAACAACAAAAATTCCTCATAGGACTGTAAGTTGCCGTTCTTCTTGATCACAGCAGCATTATACGTGTATCTCTTTCCCCATTACTGAGAGAGTATGCTTCCTCGGGGACGTGCCTGGCTCCCCAGAGTTCAAATGCTGCACTACATGCAGGCTTTCAATACCCCCTCTCAGACGGGGACACTCAGTGTGTCTAGTGTCTCGGTGAGGGACATATTCTGCAAAAGTACTTGCACTGTCAAAACTTGAAAGCCCGCACGAGAAAGGCAAGAGTTCTTGAGCTAAAACCTCTCCTCATGGAGAAATCTCTTTGCCTGGCATCTGAGCATCCCTCCCGTCTAGAAATCACAGACTGCAGCCTCAGACAAAGGCCCCTCTTCCAGAACAAGGACTCCTGACCAACCTGCCAAAAAGGCAGCAAAAAAAGGGGCACCATGTCTCCGACTCCAGAATCAACCAAGAAAATGCGTTCTGATAGCATCCAAACGCTCCCACTACTGACCACACCGGCCATATCAATGGCCGACAGAGCGGGTCCCTCCAGAACTGATGGTACCAAAAACCTAAGCGCTCCTAAACGATCGAGCTCCGCCAGAGGCAACAAGGGGAAAGTGAAACCCCATGCCACGGCACCGGCAACTGTCAGCAAGCCATTGGTACTGAGCATTCCAGCACTTGTGCTGCCACCTAATGCTGGTATTATGCACTCCAGCCGCACACCAGCGCCGATGAGCACACTCCAGCACATGGTATTGGGGGAGATCGGTAGCGAGACCGGTCACAGCAGTTCCTCTGCCACAAAGACTTATCTGTCTCACCAGTACCGCAGTCTCCTCTCCTAGGCACTGACAGTACCATGGTACCCATGGTACTAAGCCAGTTCAGCTGTCCACATCTTTCAGCACTATTCTATAGTGCAGAGGATGATGGAGAGGAGGATGTAGGACACTTGCCACAACATTCCTCTCTTGTGGCTACTCCTGCCACGCAGGCCCCACCAGGCACAGGCTTCCCTGCAAACTTTACAAACCAGCCTTGGGACAGCCAACCCTGGATGGCCACCATGCCTTTCCAACCGCAATGGTCATTCTGGCAGCGATGGACTCCATACCCACAACTGCAGCAACAGGGAGTACTCACCAATTTGCCTGTAACTGGTGCACATCAACAACCCATATTGACCTCACAGGCACAGTCTGGTGCTTCCGAACAAGAAGCCGAAGAACAAGAGGAATTCTCGGACCCTGAGGACCCAACTGATATTCAATTTTCATCCTCGTCACCGGATGACACAACTATGCCTCCACCTCCCACCGTAGTGGATGACTTCAAACAGTTTCAGGATCTCTACAAGAGAGTGGCCACTTCACTGGATGTCTTTGGAAGAGGTCCAGGAATCTCGACACAAGTTAGTGGATGTACTACACATGTCCACTTCTAAAATCGCCCTTCCAGTGAATGATGTGATTATGGACCCTGTGAAGCTGCTCTGGCAAACCCCAGCAACGATTCCATCTACCTATAAAAGATCTGATAAGAAGTATTACGTGCCAGCAAAGGGCACTGAATTCCTCTTCTCACATCCAATGCTAATTCGCTGGTTATCGACGCAGTCAATGAACCGGGTAGGCAACAATACTATAGAAACACCTTGTATGACAGACTGGAAATGGCTTGACCTGTTTGGCCGCAAAGCATATTCAGCTGCGACCTTACAGTTAAGAATTGCCAACTATGAGGCCCTACTATACTAGCAAAGTACGATCACAATAATTACGCAAGTCTCTTGGAATTTATCAACTTTATTCCAGAAGACAAAAAGGATCAGTACAAAGCACTCATCAGAGGGCCGCCTTTATTACCAGAAGTGTTACAAGCTGCCCTTGACTCTGCTGATTCCACAGCAACATCCATAGCAATAGCGGTCATTATGAGGAGAGACTCCTGTCTTCATCATCTGTCCAGTTTTCCAAAGCCAGTATAGTCCACCGTTGAAGACTTACCATTCGTAGGTTCCAAACTATTCATGGACAAAACGGACAAGTCACTGCATACCCTGAAAGACTCAAGGGCCACGTTGTGGTCTTTGGGCACCCACACTCTAGGAACAAGAGACGGCAGACCAATTACCAAGCTCCTCAATGATTCTGGCCTCCTCCATATACACAACACAATAGGTACTATGATCAACAGGGGCGGAAACAAACAAAAAAAAACTTTGAGAAGATGGCAGTCCGCTTCCTCGACCACTGCCTCTCCGCCATCAACCTCTAGGCAACAGATTTGAAGCCTTGGTCAAGGGCTCGAGAACCCCATCCCTCTCAATGCTGGCACCATCTACAACTGGCAGAATTTTTGGAAGATCGCCATTCTATCCCATCTGGCAATCCATTACCATGGACAAATGAGTATTAGAAATCATCAAAACTGGTTACTTCATCCCCTTTACCTGCAAGCCACCTAACCACCTCCATTCCCCATCCCTCTTCACGGATCCCTCTCATGAACATCTACTGCAAGAAGAGGTAAACCATCTCGTATCTCTGGGACCAGTAGAACCCATACCAACCTACTACTTTCTCACGTAGAAAAAAACAGGAGGTTGGAGACCTATTCTCGATCTATGCCAACTCAACAAGTTTGTAAAAACAAAGGTTCAAAATGGTTACGCTAAGCAACATAATCCCAGCATTAGAGAGAGGGGCTGGTTCTCAGCCCTCTACTTCCAGGATGCATATTTTCATATATCAATCCATCCCTCACATGGGAAATTTCTACGGTTTACAATAGCACAGGACCACTTCCAGTACAAAGTTCTACCCTTCAGCCTGTCCACTGCACTGCGGGTATTTTCTAAAGTACTAGTTGTAGTAGCAGCCTACCTACATAGAAAGGGAATAATATCCCCATACTTAGATGACTGCCTGCTGAAAGCACCAAAGCTACAGGCAGCCATAGAGTCCACCCAACGTACGATAAATCTCTTCATCTCCTTAGGACTTCAAATAAACTTAAAGTCCACTCTAACACTTGTCCAACGCCTGGAATTGATTGGAGCAGCCCTCAGCTCCCTTGAAGCAACTGCCTCCCTTCCAACAAAACATTTCCAGACTCTAACCATCTTGATCTCAACAGTGCGAAACAGTCTGCAGGTGTTTGCCAGAACATGCCTACAACTCCTAGGCCACATGGCCACCATGACCTTCATCGTCCAACATGCAAAGCTACACATGAGGTCTCTGGTTATGGACACATCATGTTCCCCCACAGGCATAGCATATACAAACTCCTTACCCTGCCCATGCAGTCAAGGACTCCCTGTTATGGTGGACCAATCCAGACAACATCTGCAGGGGCATGCCATTTCTACAGAATCCACCAGCACTCACCATCACCACATATGCATCCCTCCTAGGCAAGGGGCACACCTATAGGCAGATTCTATACAGGCCGGCTGGTCTCCAGTGGAGTCCCAGCTTGATATCAACCTGCTGGAACTACGAGTGGTTCGAAATGCCTGTTCTTATTTCCTACCATTAATCCAAAACAGTACAGATCCTCACAGACCGTGTGGCCAGTATGTTCTACATTAACAGGCAAGGGGGAGTGCGGTCACACTCTCTATGTGTGGAAGCCATGCGTCTTTGGCAGTTGTGCATCAAACACAACGTCCATGTTATAGCATCATACCTACCTCGATGCCAGAACAACACAGAAGACACCCTGAGCAGGAAGTTTTCAGACCATGAATGGGAGCTGAACACATGAGTCATCCAAGAGACTTTTTTCAGAGGATGGGGGTTCCCAGCAATAGACCTGTTCGCAACCACACACAATTCCAAATGTCCCCAGTTCTGCTGCAGAGCAGGACTCGGTTGCAACTCACTGGGCAACGCCTTCCTCATCAAGTGGAATGCTCCCCTGCTGAAAGCTGTCTCCTTCCCGCCCCCCACCCTCCTAGCCTGTGTACTCCACAAGATAAAATAAGATGGATCCAGAGTGATCCTAATAGCCTCCACATGGCTGCGACAAACGTGGTATGCTTACTGTGATGTTGCACTCTATATGATTTTATGAAAATATGCTAATGTAACTGGAATATGCTTCATGCAAAATGTCTCTTGTAAGATATCATTACAAAGCTTATAATCTACTGAGTGTGGTCATCCTATTTGTATAAAGGTATCGCTCTTGTATCTGAAACTAGAAATATGAAATATAACTCTGAGGGCCTATTGTAATTATGCAAAGTGTGGGCCATTAATGGTGGTTTGGAATCTTGATGACTCCCATTAACCAGGACAATTGTCTGCAGATGGCTCTGTTTTACCTGTAAGTTTCCCTGTATACGTGTGTGCTGGCAAGTGGGTAATGAAGTCTTACATTGACATATGATCATGTCACCTGAACTGGAATTCATTTTTAACCTGGTGTTTTTCCATTAAAAAAGGTGGGACAAATGATTCCCACCTTATGCAAAAAAGATATAAGTGGGTGGGAGAGAACAAGAGGTGGTAGCCATCATGAGGAATCCCCTAGCTACCACCTGAGCTGGAACAAGGGCTGTACCAGGGGAAAGGATTGTGCCCAGACTAGGAAGGCGTCCAGTCTGTGAAAGAAACTTATTGAAACATCTCTCGGATGAGATTTTTATCTGTACTCAATTGTATTACTGTATTAGACTTAGATTTGCGTGTTTTATTTTATTTCACTTGGTAATTCACTTTGTTCTGTGAGTCTGTTTAAGCCCAGGGGAGACCCCTCCATTTTGGTCTTTAGGTACTACTTGGAACCACTTAAATCTTACTTTCTGTATTTAATAAAATCACTTTTTTTACCTGTTAATCCAGAGTATGTATTAATACCTGGGGGGAGGAAGGGGAAACAGCTGTGCATATCTCTCTATCAGCATTATAGAGGGCGAATAATTCATGAGTTTACCCAGTATAAGCTTTATGCCGGGTAAAACAGATTTATTTGGGTTTAGACCCCATTGGGCATTGGGCATCTGAGTGTTAAAGGCAGGAACACTTCTGTAAGCTGCTTTCAGTTAAGTCTGCAGCTTTGGGGCAAGTAATTCAGACCCTGGGTCTGTGTTGGAGCAGCCGGGTGTGTCTGGCTCAGCAAGACAGTGTGCTGGGGTTCCGAGCTGGCAGGGAAAGCAGGGGCAGAAGTAGTCTTGGCACATTACTTGGCAGTTCCCAAGGTGGTTTCTGTGATCTAACCTGTCACACTTACCTTCTCCACATATGGGTCTGTCTCCAACGTACACTCCCGCTTCTGTCGCAGGATTCAGGTCGCATCATCCATCGGGATCCCCAAATGCTTCATCTCAAAGCCTGGTTATTACATGACTCTCAGGATCCGAAATGATGTGTTCCTCAGAAGTACAGACCATATTATTAAATAGTCATAGGAAAACTACCCACCATGTATATATGGACCTATGTGGAAATGAGTTGAATCATGGTGCCAGAACAAACAGACTACACCTGCATCAGCCTCCTTATCTCTTATCATAGATGATCTACTGAAACAAACGGGCCTCTGAGTTCCATCCATGTACACCTGTGGGCCATCAGGACATTTCATCATAAAGTTGACGGATTCTCTATTTTCACACATCAGATCACTAAACACTTGCTAAAGGGTCTCTCCAACTCCTATGCAGAAGTGAAAAAACCTACCCTGCCATGGGACCTCAACTTAGTCCTCACACCTTCTCTGGGCCCCCGTTCAAGCCCATAGCCACAAGCTTGTTACTGCACCTCTCTCTATGAAGTTTGCCTTCCTAGTGGCCATTACACCTGCCAGATGGATGGGAGAACTAGCTGCTCTCATGATGGACCCACCCTATACAGTCTTTTTCAAAGATAAAGTATCTCTCAGACCCCACCCCAAGCTTTTAACCTAAGGTGGCATCATCCTTTCACCTTAACCAAACTATATACCTACCTACATTTTTTCCGAAACCACATACAGGCAGTCAACAATCCAGACTACACTCCTTGGATGTCCACAGGGCTCTCGCCTTTTATATTGACCAAACAAAATCTTTTCACAAGTCTCCAAAACTGTTCCTTTCCATCACCGAATGATCTGAAGGCAATGCTTTTTCCAAACACCTATCCAAATGGATATCAGACTGCATTAAACTCGGTTATCTGCAGTATGAACAACAACCCCATACGGGGATCTGTACACATGCTACTAGGAGAATTTTTCAACCTCCATAGCATTTCTTAACATCCCTGTTGTGGAAATCTGTAAGACCACAACCTGGACCTCACCACACACTTTTACACAACACTATGTATTGTAACAACATGCATCTTCCGATACCTTGTTTGATTACATGGTGCTTTCATCTGATACAACTTCAACTCCGAAGCCCCTTCCTTCCACCCGAGGGCACTGCTCTGAAGTCACCAAAAGTGGAGCACCTACAGGGACACTACTCAAAGAAGAAGAGAAAGTTACTCCTTTGAGGATCAGGGCCTTGGAGCTGAGCCCGGAACTGGAGCGTGGAGCAGCTCTGGAGCAGTGGAGCTGCAGGTTTTTGCCTGGAGCTGGAGTGGAGCTCCAAAGCCCTGTTTGTGGTGGGTGCTCCACTACCCTCCCTTCTCCGCTCTGTTTCAGAGTTCTATCAACCAGACTCTGTAGTAGACAAGGAAAGGGGGGTGGGATTGTCACACAGTGCCAGATAACCGCCTGAAGCGGCACGAAATGGGGACCGGGCACTGCTACCATAAATCTCCGGCTATGAGTCCAGGGGCGCATCGACACCTAAAGTGGAGCACCCACAGGGACACACATCTCTAAGAACTTCCATCACTGCACAAGGTGAGTAACTTCCTCTTCTGGAATAAGAGTGCCTTATTCTAAACTAGTTTTAACCCACTTGGGAAGTGGGTTAATTCTAATTCAGATTAAAGCACTCTTCTTCCAGAGTAAAAGCTTCAGAGTAAAGCATTCTTATAATGGAATAAGAGTGTTCACACATGAAGTTAATCAGCAGTAGCTATTCTGCAATAATTCCCCCTATAGACAAACCCTAAAATGAAATCTGTCCCGAAAAGCTTGATTATTCTAATTCCTGATTACCATAACCTGTGAGATATAGATGTGAACTTCTGACTTGGTCCCTAGTGCAGTTGGGGTTCTATCCGTTACCATTAAAACACACATTTTTAATGTGCATCTTCAAGGGACGATGTGTAATTTGCAGTCTGGAAAAAGTTATCAGGGGATAGTTATCAGGGGATAGTCAACATTTCCCACTATCTTTGGCTTGACTGAGCATTGTGTATTCTGATGCTTTTAGTGCCTTGTTTCCTGTAATGCAGGCACCTCGTTTAAGGGTTGTTTGTATTTAGCAGATACTATTGGTTTAAATTTGGGCTTAGAACAACCATAACAAGGTAAGGTTGGTATTATCTTGCAGTTTATTTGAAAACATTCCTAAACATACTGCTTTATTAAATCTGTACTCGCAACCATACAATACAAACACAGTGGCAGAATCAATACTGAGTAAGGACACTGCCTTTATTTGCTGAGGATCATTGCAATCAACAGTGAGGAAAATCCTTTGGGAAGTGGCTGCCTTTAACCCCTATAATCAGAATAATTCTAAGATTTAAACATACAGAAAATTTCTTACTATCTCCAAGCAAGCACAGTCTACATAAAATGTGCTTTGAAACCCATGTCCAGTGTGTTATGGAGTAGACTGTTCAAAATCTAACTTGCTCTAGAGAGAATTTTAAAGTAAAGAGTTTGGAGAATAAAACCTGTTATTACTAACCTCGCCCCAACATGCTCACAGCTAAAGTCCAACCTAATACATTCCCTTATTCCTACCCTCAGCAATGCATCACCCCAGGAGGCTTCACAAGCACTGTTTTTGATTCTTAGCCTGGACCATAGCTTTGGGTTCCTTATCACATGGATTGTATATGAATCACATAACACCAGTGTGTTAAATTAAGCATTTAGTTTGTGAATATATCTTGTGGCTTGTTTGGTGCAACCTCTCTTCTTCTCTTCCTCCATATCAAATTATAGGGCAAGACTTTGCAAGGGAGAATCTAACACAGATGCCAGTTCAAATGGGATCTCTTGAGTTTATTAACACCTTACACAAGGAGCACTGTTTTTTGTTTGTTTATTTTCCCCCTCACCTTCCACCCCCCCCCCGCCCCACTGAAATTGTTTGCTTTTTAGATGACTGCAAAACATCCTGTCACTTCTCTTGGCAGGTGAATAACCCTCTTTCAGTCCAGGGCCAATGTGCTCCCGGCATGGGTCATCATCAGCCATCATCACACTTGCCTTTTTGGTCCGCAACACTGTTAATTTTATGAGCTAGAAGCTTGTGATAGCTCCTCATCTGTGTCCCCTGTCATGAAGAACCAGTGCCCCGCCCTGTTCCACCTTTACTGTATTTCAGTCCAAAACTTACATGTGAGAGACAGTCAGCTAATAAGATCCCTCTTGTAGGGCAGCTTGCCGTTTTCCTCTGATGGAAAAGGAACAACTTGCTGAAATGTTCCATAGTGACTTACCTCATGCTAGCACAAAGCTATGAAATAAGTATTTCAAAATTAAAATTCAGGTGGGGGATTTATGCAGATTGCCTTATTTGAATATTTAAATCTTCTGTAGCTTTTTGATGACTGCTTTATCATTGTTTTCTATATATATATATATATATATATTATAAAAAAAAATATGGAATGAGATGCTCATTAACAGCCTTCCCCAATCAATTATTATACAGAAAATACTACTGCTATAAATAAAATGTCATTTGCAAGAGGCACAGAGTTTTGTAAGTTAAATGAGGTGGAAAATCTCGCTTTGAAAGAACACTCCCAGTGCTCAAACTTCCTCTCAGTGCTGCTGTTGAAGAGGTGGACAAAGTACACTTTTTCGTACAATTTTTTTTTTTTTCCTCTGAGGTGTCTGAAAAAAATCTACTTTATTTTGTAATGTCTCAAAGGAACTAAAGTAGGGGAAGTAAAGATCTGATGAGTGAAGATTTTAACAGTGGCAGAAAGTGATCATCCTCTTTTAATATAACCACTTTCATTTACATTAAAAAGTGTTCCACAACTATGGACCAAACTGACTAGGGAAACATTTTGAGCTACTTACATTTGTGTGGCCCTTGTGATGCATACTCCAGTTTAGAAGGGTCTGGTATGCACAGGAACTCAGAATTCCCCTTCCTCCTTATACCAAGGCTAGTTTGTTGTTTCATTCTGCCTTCTCTCACCCCTGACAGCTTTTTGGGGCTAGAGCACAGAACTGGTAGCCAGGAGCTGGGCTTTCTGGTAGGTACTATATGGTTTACATCACCATAATATCTAAGCACTTCAGTCACTGATTCCTTGCATGCACCCTCCCCCACCATCTTTTGCAGTGTCATCATCTATTGTGTAGGGCTAATATATATTGTGACAGGTTGCTCTCCTTAGGATGCCACCTGATGTACTGAGATACCCCTGAGGCCGCCTGTTACGCCAGTTTAGGCACTGTTTTTACCTGTCTTGCTGAGTCAGGTTGAACACACACACACACACACACACACACACCCCCAACAGAACGAAACAGACACTGATATCCATTCTGGGAATGCTCAGCTTAAGGGACTTGCCCCAGCACACAGGTGTCCACCTCCCTTGGAGTGCAGACCCAAAGATATATTATGAAAGCCGCCTCCTCCCTCAATGTGGAAGAAGGTATGCACAACTCGCTCCTTCCCCATTAGGAACTGGATTTAATAAAAAATGAAACAAATTTTATTAACTACAAAAGGCAGATTTTAAGTGGTAAAAGGGGTAACAAACAGAACAAAGCAGATTACTAAGCAAATACAGCCAAACATGCAAACTAAGCTTGTTTCACTAAAGAAATTGGTTACAAATAGTAATTTCTCACCCTAGATTTGGCTGCAGGCAGATTACAGAAAGTCTTGAAAAGCAGATGCACTGGTCTCCAGCTTGAAACCTCAGTTATTATTACTCACAAGCTGGACGCCCTTCCAGCTTGGGCTCAACAGTTCAGTTCTTGCTTCCAGGTGTTTTTTCTGCCTCTTTGGGTGGGGAGGAAGAGGAGAACCATGATCATGTCACTCCCCTGACTTGTATAGTTCTTGTGTAAGGCGGGAACCCTTTGTCTTCTAGTGGAAAACCACCGGCATTCCAAAAGGGGTGGAGGGATATCCAGTACCACGTGACTTGGACCCATGTCTCTGTAAGGCTATGGCAGCCATTGCTTGTAGGCTGTCTTCAGCGTCCACAGGAAGACAATGGACTGTGAAAGGGCTTAGTCTCTGCTAATGGTCCGTTAGCCCTGTGTGGCTTTTCCATTGTTGTACCTGAAGGGCTGGCTGGGGATGACACCCAAAGTAACACATTTGAAATACACATACTAGTTAATATTCCTAGCTTCAGATACAGAAATGATGCAGGCATACAAATTGGATAATCCTATTCAGTAAATCATAACCTTTCTAGTGATATTTCACATGAGCCCTCCTGCATAAAGTATATCTCAGTGATGTCATATTCATATCCTAAGCATATTTTCATAAAGAATATAGAGTGAAACATCACATATATCTGAGGATTGTTGAGGCTTACTGCATCATTTGCAAAGCACTTTGAGATACTCATAACTTAGATTACTTTGAAATGCTTATACTGACAATTTATAAAGTTATATTTTTACAAGTACTATGCAATCTAATCATAACACTAACTAAAATCCTTGGGAGGGATTTGAGTACCTGAGGGTGGATGTTGTTCTGGGGAGGGAAAATTGCAGCTGATTAACAGGAAGCTTGTACAACAGATAAGGGCACTAAGTAAAGTATTGACTATGAAACTGAAAGTTCAGGGGGGATGTGGTTTTGTTATACCAATAGAATAAAAACCAGCAGGATCTTATTAAGAGGGATAAGGCAAAGATGCCACATTTATTGTAAATATACTGATAAAGCAAAAGATAAAAGTAAACAACGTTGTTTGACTACTTATTTCTTATACATACACACATACATATATATATAGAGAGAGAGAGAGATTCATTCACACAATCATTCATTCAAGTTCTGTATAGGTGTTATAGTTACCAGCCTAGAAGTTGCTCATGCCAAGTTACTGGCCAGGTATCTTGGTCATGAGGATGGAGCCGAGTCTGTGTCAGGTGCACCTGATGCTCCTGGAGGCTGGCAGCAGAACCAGAGACTCAAAGTCGTCCGTCTTTAGAGTCCATTCTTATAGGAATTAGTTCCTATGTTAGTCTATGGGAGCTGTTTCATCCTGCTGTTGCTGACTCAATCAGCAGATGGCACATTCCTGTCCAAAGTGGCACATTCCTGGTGGCTCCACACTGTCCAAAGTTTGTGTTTCTCATCCTTCCAGGTGATGGCGTGGATCCCAGTTTACCCTCTGGGGGTTTCTGGTCAACCACTTGACACATTCTTCAGCCGATGGATTCTCCTTTTCTAGGCTGGCACCTCCCTAACCATCCATGTATATCAAGCATTCATCAGCATACATTCCATCCCTTAACCATATTTTAATTTACTGTCTCCACCACTTTCAGAGTGTGTGCTAATTCATTTGAGACTCCCGGCCCTTTAATCACAGAGGGTGGGGGTCTGTCCTAGGAGCAGTTGAATGAAGTGAAAGTCACTTAACAGCTTATAGTGTTTGTTTACATTGTATCAATTACTTCAAGAACAAAGTCAGTTAACTTGTTTGTAAGTTTTACATAGTAGAAAAGTATCTTTCACAGGACAGATACAATCAATGGTTTCTACAGACAGTAGCTTACAAGTTTTAACAGAAGACCCAAGAGATTTTTGTACTTGGTGAAACTGTTGGATTTTAAAGTGTGGGGACCAAATTATGAGGGGGTCACTGTCTCTTGGGGGAATCACTGTTAGCACCTTCTTTAATATCCCTACAGTTTTTTTGTTTTGTTTTTAGTTTGGCAGAATGTATTTGCTTAAGTCTGGTCTATGCTAAAATGTTGGTCGACCTAGCTATGTCACCTGGGGGTGTGAAAAATCCACACCCCTCAGTGACATTAAGCTGACCTAACATCCAGTGGAGACTGTGCTAAGCTGCCGGAAGAATTCTTCCATTCACCTACCTACTGCCTCCCAAAAAGGTGGATTTACCTACACTAACAGGAAAACTTTTCCTGTCAGAGTAGGTAGTGTCTACACTGAAGCAGTGCAACTGCTGTGCTGTAGGTGTAATGCTGTAGTGTTTCAAGGGTAGCTAAGCCCTTAAGGCATGTCTACACTGGCAGTTACAGTGCCACTCAGGGAGCGCTGAAAGGAAACCACTGTTGTGTGTTCACACTGTCAGCTGCCTGCGCAATAGCGTGTTCACACTTACGGCACTTGCAGAGGTATTCGGAGCGGTGCACTCTGGGCAGCTATCCCACAGAGCACCTCTTTCTCTTCTGCTGCTAAGAGTTGTGGGAAGGCGGAGGGGGTCGCAAGGCATCCTGGGTCCTGTCCCAATGCCCCATGATGCATTGCTTCACATCCCGGAAATCCCTGTGCTTCCGTCCGCATTTGGTGCCATCTTTCAATGGTTTGTGTATTGCATGCCCTGCCTCTTCAGGCTGCAGGAATGGATCCTGAACTGTTGATCTGTATGCTGCTCGCTCTGACCAACACGTCACAAGTGGCAGTGGGTTATTCCTTAAACTACAAAGGCTAGAGGAGTGCGACATTGGTCTCTCCATGCGTAGTAGCTATGACTGGGTGGTGGGATCATATTGTGATGCACGTCTGGGATGACGAGCAGTGGCTGCAGAACTTTTGGATGAGAAAAGCCACATTCATGGGACTATGTGATGAGCTCGCCCCAGCCATGCGGCGCAAGAACACGAGAATGAGAGCTGCCCTGCCATTGGAGAAACATGTTGCGATTGCATCATGGAAGCTGGATATTCCAGACTGCTACCGATCGGTTGCTAACCAGTTCGGAGTGAGAAAGTCGACCATTAGACTCATGTTGACGGAAGTCTGTAGGGCCATTAATCGCATCCTGCTCCAAAAGACCATGACTCTGGGCCACGTGTGTGACATTGTGGATGGCTTTGCACAAATGGGCTTCTCTAACTGCGGAGGCGATAGATGGGATGCATATTCCAATTCTGGCACCAGACTACTTAGCCACTGACTATATTAATCTCAAGGCGCTTGTGGATCTCTATGGGCATTTATATGGAGATATACCTATCTCATAGAACTGGAAGGGACCCCGAAAAGTCATCGAGTCCAGCCCCCTGCCTTCACTAGCAGGACCAAGTACTGATGTTGCCCCAGATCCCTAAATGGCCCTCTCAAGGATTGAACTCACAACCCTGGGTTTAGCAGGCCAATGCTCAAACCACTGAGCTATCCCTCCTCCAATTTCACAGACATTAATGCAGGCTGGTCCGGAAAGGTGCATGACGCACAAATTTTTCGGTATACTGGCCTATTCAGGAAGCTGCAAGCAGGGATTTTCTTCCCAGACCAGAAGATCACCATAGGGGAAGTCGAAATGCCCATTGTGCTCCTAGGAGACCCCGCCTACCCCTTAATGCTGTGGCTTATGAAGCCCTGCATGGGGCAACTTGACAGTAACAAGGAGCGGTTCAACAACAGGCTGAGCAAGTGCAGAATGACTGAGTGTGCTTTTGGCCATTTAAAAGCCTGCTGGCGCTGCCTCTATGGGAAGCTGGGCCTGGCCAATGACAATATTCCTATGCTTATAGCTGCATGCTGTACATTCCATAATATTTGTGAAGGGAAGGGTGAAAGCTTCACTCAGGGCTGGACCCCAGAGGCTCAGTGCCTGGAGGCTGAGTTTGAACAGCCAGAGAGCAGGCCTATTAAAGGGATGCAGCACAGGGTCATAAAAATCAGGGATTCCTTGAGGCAGCAATTTGAAGCCGAAAGCCACTAATATTTGTTGTTATGCTTGGTAGTGCAGTGCTTGTAATGCAAGGAGGTGGTTGGTGGAGGCAATGCAATATGAGGGGTTTAACATAATCGTATGTTGCTTTGCAGGGCTCTTTTTGCTTTCAGTTAATAGACTAAAAATTGCTTTCAAACCAACACAGTTACTTCATTAAAAAACAACTGGAGGAGAGAGTCCAAAAAAAAAAAATCAGCAGTGAGGGGGATGGGGAAAAGGAAGGTCCCAGGAGGAGGAAGGGTCTCGGCATGGCTAAAGATTTGTGTATGTCCAGGGATCGTATCCAACCTTCTCCTTTAGGGTACAATGCAGCGGGTACTGTGCTTCAGCAGGGCCAAACTGAAGAGGGATGGGTATTGAGTGCAGTGGGTAGTGGGAGTCTGCAGTGCTGGACTGTGAGGGGGAGGAGTGGAATGCCGCCAGGAGGTTGATAAGAGTGTGTTGGCAATGTGGGGGGGAGCATGGGAAAGAATTTTGCGACAGCGGCTGCAGGGGAGGGCAGGTGCGGAGCTGCTCAGTTTGAAGAGCTAGTATCGCCTGGAACATGTATGCTTAGCACTCCATGACCTTTAAGAGCCGCTCCGTAGCTTCATTCTGGTGTGCCGCGTTCTTCTTTCGGTTCCTCTACTCGCTGTCCCGCCACTCCTTCAATTCCTGTTTCTTGGCAGCGGAGTGCATCATAACATCACGCAGAAAGTCCTCCTTAGTTCTTCTTGGCTGCTTTCTAATTCTGCACAGCCGTTCAGCTGCAGATACTAAAGAGGGAGGCTGGGCTCCCAAGGTCATCTCTGAAGTTTAAACGCAACGTTTTACAGAAGCAGTATTGTTTGCAACACACAGAACGCTGATTCGATGCTTTAAAACACAGCCAGTTCTCTCACACCTCTCACTAACTGGTTGATCCCAGGCAAGCACATGTGAGCCACAAGACCCCCAAAATGGTGAGGAGCCACAGGGGCAGGGTAAATCACTCTTCCCAGACCATGCTGTACACAGGGCACACAGCTCTTGGGAAGAGCCAGCATGGGGGGCGGGGGAGGCTGATAATCATTCCTGTCCCCACACTTTCCATAGGATGTGATCATTATGAAAGATATCTCTCTGCTGAGGGTGAGCAGGGAATCAAGGGAGGCGTCTTCTCCAAGACTGCAGCTTCCGCCCTGACCCCTGTGTGGCTCGCCTGTGTGCCGCAATGGTTTCCCCCCCTCTCACTCCCCCATCCCCCTCCTGTGATGGCACAGTGGCACGGGACAGTTACTGTTAATGGGGCAAGAAACAAAGCAGCTCTACCAAAGAACCTGCGGCAGCAGATTGCCCAGGATCTCTACGAGAGTTTCCTGGAGATCTGAGGGAGATTCTTGTGAAGAGAAGGAGTCAATCAACGGCCTGTTCTGCCGCTCAGACTAGGCAGGCAGTGGGAGACAAACCTGCTTTCTGCAACCCTCCTGCCCCTAACAACTCGCTTCAGCGATTCCCGAAATCAAATCTGTTTACCAGGGCCTCCTCTCTTGTTTGCGCTTTGCCAAGATCCGACAGCTGTGACTGGCTAGCCTCCTCCAGGGTAAAAAAGAGCTCCTGGCTGCGTGCATCTCTGGCCTCTGAGTCATCCTCTGCCTCTGGGTTCCCCTCTTCCAAGATTTCCTCCTCCTGACTCGGTCCACTTTTGACTGGCACACGAGCCACCGAGAGGTGGGGTCACCGCCGAGTATCGTGTCCAGCTCTTTGTAGAACCGGCAGCTCGTGGGCGCAGCACCGGAGCGGTGGTTTACCTCCCGCGCCTTGTGGTAGGCATTCTGCAGCTTCTTCACTTTGACCCTGTGTGTCCCGGTCATGGCCTCTTTCTGTCCTGCATTGTGAAATCTGCCCCTAGGTATCCTAATTCCTACAGCTGGAGCGAGTTGGGACTGGACCACAGGCGCCAACTCCATGGGTGCTCTGGGGCTGGAGCACCCATGGGGAAAAATCGGTGGGTGCTGTGCACCCACCAGCAGCCAAGCTCCCTGCCCCAGCTCACCTCGTGTCCACCTCCTCCCGAGTGTGCTGCGTCCCGCTTCTCCTCCTTGTGGCAAAACAAGCTGTGGGAGGGGGGAGGATCAGGAACACTGTATGCTCAGGGGAAGAGGTGGGGCCGGGGCGGGGATTTGGGGAAGGAATCCAATAGGGGCAGGGAGAGGGCGGAGTTGGGGTGGGGACTTTGGGGAAGGGGTGGGGACGGTGGTCGGTTGAGCACCCACTGCCGCCAGGAGAAGTTGGCGCCTGTGGACTGGACAGCCGTGTGTGTGTGTGTGTGTGTGTGTGCACGCGCTTCTGGTGGCAGAAGGCTAGAGCCGGCCCTCACAGCAGCAGCGCCTCGTGCGCAGAGGGTGCCCTGGGACCACTGCGGTTTGTGCTGCAGGAGCAGCACCTGCACCTTGTGGCTGGGCTGAGCAAGCTCAGAGCGGGGGACACTCTGGCTGGGGGCCACCCCGCAAGGCGCCCGGGGCCGCCTGCAGGTGCTGCGGGGTGGCCACTGCCCAGGGGCAGCAGCAGGGCAGCCAGAAGCAGCTGCAGCGGGACCATAGAGGGCGGGGCACTGCCGTGCGGGGCTCGCATCCTGCTCTCCGGGGCTCCCTGCCGGGGCGGTCCCCCGGCTCTCCCCTCCTGGGTCCCGGCCGGTCCTGGAGGTGGGAGCCCTGGCTGGAGGGACCCTGGGCTGAAGTGCGGCCCAGGAGCCCCGCTGCTTACCTCAACCCTGCCAGCGCCGGACCAGCTGGAGGCAAGGGGGGAGTGGGTGGAGTCAGCACCTTTGGGGAGGGGGGGGAGCCTAGGGCTGGAGTGGCAGGGGGTGCAGGGGGTGGGGGTGAACGCTTTTCACAAGTATCAGGGGGTAGCCGTGTTAGTCTGTATCTACAGAAACAACAAAGAGTCTGGTGGCACCTTAAAGACTAACAGATTTATTTGGGCATAAGCTTTCGTGAGTAAAAACCTCACTGCTTTCACTCTATGCATCCGAAGAAGTGAGGTTTTTACTCACGAAAGCTTATGCCCAAATAAATCTGCTTTTCACAAAATGATCCCTTCATATCTGACTTATCTGTTCTCCATCCTCAAAGGAAACCTGCACAACACCTTCAAAGACAAGCCTGGGAGCTTAAATTCATAACTTTGTTAGACAATAAAAATCACGATTTTAATAAGAACGTTGGATTTATGGCTATTAAAACCATCTGTATTCCACTAATTGCCCTTTTTTGTCCTGTGACTGCAGGGGTGTTAATGGGCCACTTCATCTTGAATGGTCCCTTAAGGTATGTCCATGCAGCAACTAGACACCCGCCGCTGACCCATGCCAGCCGCGTGGGGCTTGGGCTGAGGGGCTGTTTCGTTGCTGTATAGATATCTGGGTCTCCTGCCTTAATTAAATGGAGCACAGAACTATGAGAAGGTTGAAAACAAACTTCTAAGACCTCTTCTGACTCATTAGACAAACATCCCAATTATTAGTGAGGAACTCTTCTCCCTTCTAATTAGTTGCCTAATTACCTGTTAGTAACAGTCACTTGCACAGTAACAGGCTACAAGTCAGTGACTTTTTAGCGTAAATAAACAGCAGGACATGATTGGGGCCCAATTTGGAGAGTTTTAAAAATGAATCAGCCTTTGAATGTGGCCAGCTTTCTTCCCCCCCCCCCCCCCCCCCCCCCCCATAGTGATGCCAAAATTTTCAGAGTATAGGACCTAAAGTTGCACTATTGAATCCATATTTAGAAAGCTGAAAAGTATCCAGTTCTTCAGAAGTATTGAGCATATAACAGCTCCCATTGAAGTCAGCTGAATCTGCTGAGTGCTCAGCACGCTTGAAAATGTGGTCGCCATTTTTAGGCTTTAGGAGCCAAACTTTGTTCCTGTTTTTGATAATCATGACTGAAGGTTAGGCTGAACCCTTAATGTTTATCATTATAGAGGTAGCAGCATTTAAACATGAGACACCAAACTCAGACCTGGTACAACAACTGCAAATATATCCGTGACTGACCAGATCTGAGTGTGTCCTGTGGTCTACATGGCTACATGCTAGTTGCTCCTCCACTTCAGCACCTTCGGTGCAAAGTGGTTGGGGGTTTTTTTTGTTTTTTTTTTTTTTGTTTTTTGTTTTTTGTGGGAGTTGCCTGGTTTAGGCATATAGTTTATGGTTTAAAAGCTGTTCTGAGAAGTGGTGAAATGTGTTACCTTAGCATTTTGATTGAAATAGTATTTAGTGCAGAGCAGGAAGGAAATAAGCAGGAGTATGTATTTACATGTTAAAGCACCGTAAAATCAAGTCAACAGTGTACATCCCATACATACAATTAGTTTTTCCCCCTTGATACTTCACTGCTTGGATTTAGAGACCTTCAGGAGAAGCAGCAATTTGCCTAGGATTTTCTGGAGGGAGTAATTTGATTTCAGGGGATGAATTAGGTAGATATTGCACATTCATGTTTCCTTTACATGACTTAAAAGCACTGTTTCAATATTTTATTGAATGTATATTGTGCTAGAACTTGGGAATTTGACAAAGAGGACACACTTGAATGAATCAAGCCATATCACAATATTATAGAGCAGAGGTGGGCAAACTATGGTCTGCGGGACCCTCCTGCCCAGCCTCTGAACTCCTGCCCAGGGAGGCTCGCGCCCAGTCCCTTCCCCGCTGTTCCCCTTCCCCCGCAGCCTCAGCTCACTATGCCACCAGCACAATGCTCTGGGTGGCAGGGCGGCGAGGTCCTGGGGAAGCACAGCTGCAGAGCCTGGGCCTGACCCGTGCTCTGTGCTGCACAGTGCGTGGCTGGCTCCAGCCGGGCAGCGCAACTGCAGCGCCGCCAGCCACCGGTGCTCCAAGCAGCATGGTCAGGGAGCGGGGGGTGGGAGGGATTGGATAGAGGGCAGGGCAGGGAAGTTCGGGGTGGTGGTCAGGGGGTGGGGGTGTGGATAGAGGTCGGGGCGGTCAGAGGGCAGGGAACAGGAGTTGAAAGGGGGCAGGGGTCCCGGGGGACAGTCTGGGGCAGGGGTTCCAGGGGCGGTCAGGGAGAAGGGGTGGTTGGATGGAGCAGGAGCACTTCCCCCTCCCGGAGCAGGCTCAGGGCCTCGCGCCCCGGCGGCGGCTCACATGCCCGGGAGCCACAGAGCCTGAGCATGGCGAGGGGGGAGCTGAGGGATGCACGGGGGGCCTCTGCCTGCATGCATCTGCTGCAGCCTGCAGGAGCCCCCAGGGGGGCACCAGGCCACAGCCTGGGCAGCAGGAGCAGGGAGTGTGACTGCTTCCCACTAGCAGCGCTGCCGCCTTTGCAGGGCTCCTGCCCCCCTGCGCCGCGCCGGCTCCTCCATGGCTAGGGCTCACTGCCCCCGCAAGCCGACGCTCTGGCTGTCCGGTGCCTCCGGAAGGCAGCTTCTCCCTGCTGAGCCAGGGCATCGCTTTTTGGCGCCCACAGGGCCATCCTTAAGATTTATGGGGCCCTATGCAGTATTATTAAACTGGTGCTCCTATGCCCGACAGCAGCCTGAGCTTGCAGCCCGGCGGGGGTGGTGGGACAAGGCAGAAAGAATAACAAGATGCCCGGCCCGCTTCACGGTGGTGGAGAGTCACAGTTTCCCGCAGAGACCCCTGTACCCTCTCCCTCACGCAGAATGGACATGCAGAAGGTAAAAGCACTAAACTTGGGAATAAAAAATGTCAGTCACAGGTTTTTTGATATGCCCTGAAGTTTGTCAGACATTTATTTGCAAAAACTTTGTAGTAAGGGTGAGTCAGCTGAATACAACATTAAATATTATGGAATACATGATGCAGCTCTTCTCTGTTTTTTACATTTTCTTAATCAATATTTCTAAGCTGATTTTATATTTTAAATGTACTCTTAAGCCTTCTTAAAGTAATCATTCCAGATTACTACATATTTAACTCACTGAAACAGACATTATTTTAAATTAATCAGTCACGGAGGTTTAGTATGTTCATAACAATGTTCATTGCTTTTAGAAAAAGGGAACACTAATTTACTGTGTGTGATCTCCATAACAATGCACATGTTTATGAAATTTCACCAACTTTGGAAACATTTTTTTAAAGATTTTAGGCATAACAAAGGATTTTATATCTTACTAAGGTACTGATTTTGCTTAAAACTAGTTCATCAGATAGTCAGAAGTAAAGAAAGGGAAACTTTGTCCAGCTATCTGGAAGCAAAGGGCTGTTGCTTCCTTCAATGGAGGGAGAGGGGATGAAGGGAGAAATGGATGGACAGGAAGACTTTGGAAGCAAGTTTTTTTACTATGGTAATTAAAATGTGTATTTTAGATAAGGGTGGTCTTTTGAAGAATTTATTTAAAAAAACATATGTCTGAAGATCCAAGCATTTAAGGCTAAAGATGATTGTGCATCTAAAAATCTATGTAAGGATTTTTTTAGAGATGTGATTTTATAATCTTCACCAACTCACTAATGAAATATTTTTAAAGCAAATTTTAAACTAAGGTCCTGTAGACTGACATGTTCTGAGTAAACATTACAGTCATGCACAACTGTTTTTGTCAGTACATTCAGAAACTGATGTAGATACCTGGGGGTTGGCAAATGCCTGTTATATGTCTTCATTACCCGTTGAATGGCTCTTTAACAGTTTCAGTGTTGTGCTAATAGGTCTGGCAGGCTGGAGACTTTCTTTTTAACTACCAGATCCCCTTCCCAGGAAGACTAAGGGTATGTCTACACTACGAGAGTAGTTCGATTTTACTTAAAGCGAATTTGTGGAACCGATATTACAAAGTCGAACATGTGTATCCACACTAAGGACAGTAATTCGACTTTGTGAGTCCACACTAACGGGGCAAGTGTCGACACTGGAAGCGGTGCACTGTGGGTAGCTATCCCAGAGTTCCCACAGTCCCCGCTGCCCATTGGAATTCTGGATCAAGCCCCCAATGCCTGCTGGGGCAAAAAACTGTGTCGAGGATGGTTTTGGGTAACTGTCATCATTCAACCCTCACTTCTGCCCTCCCTCCGTGAAAGCGCTGGCGGGCAATCAGTTCGCGCACTTTTCTGGTGATTGACAGCATGGACGCCACAGCACCGCGAGTGTGGAGCCCGCTGCGATCATTGCTGCGGTTATGGCCGTTGTCAACACCTCGCGCCTTATCATGCACCTTTTTCAGAGGCAGATGCTGAGAAATCGGGCGAGGAGGCTACGGCAGTGCGGTGAGGACATTAAGTCTGAGAGTGGCACAGACCTCTCACAAAGCACGGGACCCCGCGCCGTGAACATCATGGTGGCAATGGGTCATGTTGATGCTGTGGAATGGCGATTCTGGGCCCGGGAAACAAGCACGGACTGGTGGGACCGCATAGTGCTGCAGGTCTGGGATGAATCTCAGTGGCTGCGAAATTTTCGGGTGCATAAGGGAATTTTCCTGGAACTTTGTGAGTTGCTGTCCCCTGCCCTGAAGCGCAAGGACACCCGGATGCGAGCAGCCCTGACTGTCCAGAAGCGAGTGGCCATAGCCCTCTGGAAGCTTGCAACGCCAGACAGCTACCGGTCAGTCGCCAATCAATTTGGAGTGGGCAAATCTACCATGGGGGTTGCTGTGATGCAAGTAGCCAACGCAGTCGTTGAGCTACTGCTCTCAAAGGTAGTGACCCTGGGAAACGTGCAGGTCATCATACATGGCTTCTCTGCGATGGGATTCCCAAACTGCGGTGGGGCTATAGATGGAACTCACATCCCTATCCTGGGACCAGACCACCAGGCCAGCCAGGACATTAGCCGAAAGGGCTACTTTTCAATGGTGCTGCAAGCACTGGTGACCATAGGGGACGTTTTACCAACATCAACGTCGGATGGCCGGGCAAGGTTCATGACGCTCGCATTTTCAGGAACTCTGGTCTGTTTAGACGGCTGCAGGAAGGTATTTACTTCCCGGACCAGAAAATAACTGTTGGGGATGTGGAGATGCCTATAGTGATCCTCGGGGACCTAGCCTACCTGCTAATGCACTGGCTCATGAAGCCCTATAGACGCGCCCTGGACACTGAAAAAGAACTCTTCAACTACCGTCTGAGCAAGTGCAGAATGGTGGTGGAGTGTGCTTTTGGACGTCTGAAGGGGAGATGGAGAAGCTTACTGACTCGCTCTGATCTCAGCAAAACCAATATCCCCATTGTTATTGCAGCTTGCTGTGTGCTCCACAATCTCTGTGAGAGCAAGGGGGAGACGTTTATGGCGGGGTGGGAGGTTGAGGCAAATCGCCTGGCTGCTGATTACGCCCAGCCAGAAACCTGGGCGATTAGAAGAGCCCAGCGGGACGCACTGTGCATCCGGGAAGCTTTGAAAGCTAGGTTCCAGAGTGAGCAGGGTAACCTGTGACTATTACGTTTGTTTAAACAGAAGCTGAACCTCCCCTGTTTCTTTACCCACTTACTGTTGACTATCCTCTCCAGTTACCAACCACCTTCCCCCGCTTCCAACACACCTTTAAAAATAAAATAAATGAATCTTTGTTCATTAAC
This sequence comes from Malaclemys terrapin pileata, assembly GCF_027887155.1. NCBI lineage: Eukaryota > Metazoa > Chordata > Testudines > Emydidae > Malaclemys > Malaclemys terrapin. The sequence goes on from NC_071511.1 coordinate 43,646,252, forward strand.
ACAGTTTTCTTTATTAAGGATTTCGCGGTAAAGGGTTGAAACTGGGACGCAGACTGTGGTGGGGAGCGGGTATAGTGATGGAAAGGACGCTTCTAAACTCGAGGAATGACAGGTTCCTGCTCCTAGAGCGGTCCGCAGTGATGGACTGGTTGTTTCAACGGAGCCTGCCACCCCTCCTTTTTGGGACTCTGTGTGTGGGGGCTATGTGACTTTGTGGCGGGGGAGGGTGGTTACAGATCCCCTGCTGCATGGCTCTATCATCCAGGCTAAGGACCGCTACCCTCCCCCGCCACAAACTCACATAGCTCCCCCCACACAGAACATGAAAACCACCTCCCAGACTGACCAGGGTGCCTAGTGACTGCAATGTGTGTGTGACCTTCTGCTGAACCTACCCCTGTGTCTGTACCCAGGTAAAGGTGACTGTGCTTTCCAATTACCAATCCCCTTTTCCCCCCTTCAAACACACTGTCCTCTAAAAGAACATGACGGAAACAGTAATTAACAGAAACGTATTTTTTATTAAGAACTACACAGGAGATGAAACTGGGACGGGGGCTTGGGTGATGTGCATTTGGAGGGAAGGAAAGGGCGTATCAAATCTTTGGGAATGAGAGCCGTCTGCAATTTGAGCAGTCTACAGTGGTGGAGTGACTGCTTTCACGGCCCTTGCCGCCCCTCCTTCTTGGGACTTTGGGTGAGGGGGGGATGGGACTTTGTGGCGGGGGAGGGCGGTTAGAGATAGAATGCAGGAGGGCTCTGTCCTCCTGCCTCCGGCCCTGCAGAACATCTACAAGGCGCCAGAGCGTGTCCGTTTGCTCCCTCATTAGTCCAAGCAGTGTTTGAGTCACCTGCTGGTCTTCCTGCCGCCACCTCTCCTCCCTTTCACTGTGTGATCGCTGGTATTGTGACATGTTCTCCCTCCACTGGGTCTGCTGTGCTGCCTCGGCTCGGGAACAGACCATAAGTTCTGAGAACATCTCGTCCTGTGTCCTCTTCTTTCGCTGCCTGATCTGCGCCAGCCTCTGGGAGGGGGATGCTGGGGTAGCTTGGGAGACGCTCGTAGCTGTGGGATGGGAAAAGGAGTGAATTTCTCAAAAAGATACGTTTTTTGCAAACAATGAATATAGTCTTTCTCTGTGAACAAGACCATGCACAGTACTTATCACATGCGCACTCAGTACAAGGTCAAATTTTCTGCCTTCAGCTTGAGTGCCTGGGGTCTTGCTGTACAGATCACAGAAGTGGGGCCGGACACCGGAATTCTGCTAGCAGGCGGCCATGGTAAGCCGTAGACTTTTGGCTGCTTAAAGCTTAATTTACAGCAGTGCCCTCCTTTCACGTTCCAAGCAATGCTCCTAGCATTGGCCAGTTCCTGCTGCCGGCGATCCGGCCAGCATGAACTCTGCCCCTGTCCCACCCCTGTCGCGGCTGTCCCCAGGAAAGATCCCTGCATGCTGCTGGCGAACCGCTCAGCATGAACGGTTTGCCTTCCCGCCCCCACCACGTGGCTGGGCTCGGGAAAGATCCCTGCATGCTGCTGGCAAACCGCTCAGCATGAACGGTTCGCTTCCCCACCCCCACCGCGTGGCAGTAAACCACCGGTTACAGTTATTTAAAGGAACAGGCAATCAGTCCCCATACTAAAATTCCCCTAATTCAAAGCAGGTCACCATGAGTGATATCACGCTGATGAGGATTACGGAGGCAGAGAAAGACCGCATGCTGCGTGAATGCCAGCAAACACCAGGGCCGTATGCCGCCATGCTTTGCCAGGCAATGATCCCGGAGTACCTGCTGCTAGCCTGGCGCAGAAAAGTTTCCTACCATGGAGGAGGCAATAAGGCCGCTCTCCCCAGGAACCTGATGCAAAGGCTTTCACATTACCTCCAGGAGAGCTTCGTGGAGATGTCCCTGGAGGATTTCTACTCTATCCCCAGACATGTTAACAGACTTTTCCAGTAGCTGCACTGGCAAGGACTAAAAAGTTAAGCGCCTAGGGCAAACTAATCATTAAAAACCCATTGCTAACATACCATGCCTATTCTATTCAAAATAAATGTTTACAACACTTACCTACTGATGTTTCCCCTGATTCACGGTCCGGGTTACCGCCTTGCAAGGGTTGGTAGGGGATCTCCGTGAGGGTGATGAAGAGATCCTTGCTGTCGGGGAAATCAGTGTTGTAAGCTCTGTCGACTGCCTCGTCCTCCTCATCTTCCCCATCCGCGAACAGCTCCGAGGAAGTGGCCGTCGACAATACCCCATCGTCAGAGTCCACGGACAGTGGTGGGGTAGTGGTGACGGCTGCACCTAGAATGGAATGCAGTGCCTCGTAGAAACGGCATGTCTGGGGCTGGGCTCCGGAGCGTCCGTTTGACTCTTTGGTCTTCTGGTACACTTGTCTCAGCTCCTTGATTTTCAAGCGGCACTGCGTTGCATCCCGGCTGTATCCTCTCTTCGTCATGGCTTTTGAGATCTTCTCGTAGATCTTCGCATTCCGTTTTTTCGATCGCAGCTCCGAAAGCACAGACTCATCGCCCCACACAGCGATCAGATCCAAGACTTCCCGATCAGTCCATGCTGGGGCCCTCTTTCTATTCAGCGATTGCATGGTCACCTCTGCTGGAGAGCTCTACATCGTTGCCAGTGCTGCTGAGCTCACCACGATGTCCAAACAGGAAATGAGATTCAAACTGCCCAGACAGGAAAGGGAATTCAAATTTTCCTGGGGCTTTTCCTGTGTGGCTGATCAGAGCATCCGAGCTCTGACTGCTGTCCAGAGCATCAGAGTGGTGCACTGTGGGATAGCTCCCGGAGCTATTAGCGTTGAATTCTGTCCACACTAACCGTAATTCGACATGGACATGTCGAATTTAGCGCTACTCCTCTCGTCAGGGAGGAGTACAGAAATGGATTTAAAGAGACCTCTATGTCGAAGTAAATAGCTTCGTTGTGTGGATGGGTACAGGGTTAATTCGAATTAATGCTGCTAAATTTGACATAACCTCCTAGTGCAGACCAGGCCTCAGAGCCTGCAGGAAGGGTCAGAACAGGGATAGAAAACCAGTTGGGTGGACACTAAGACCCAGTGTTGCCCCAAATTTTCAGGTGCCCTACCCAGCTGCCTATGCCTGAGAATGGTCCAGGGCGCCCCCAACCACTTGCAGCCCTAGGTGGCTGCCTAGTTCCCCTAGTGGTTGCACCTGCTGAGGTCACACCTTGGCCTCAAATTGCCTTTTAGTTGTACTTTCTCTGCTTTTGCATTTCCAGGGTGAAGAGCCAAATTGATTGCAGCAACCATTTAAACAAGTTTTAGGTTTAGTCCAAGCATGCACTTGATATGTAGAAGTGAAGGAAATGGATAGTTCAGGGTGCTGTAGTGTAAATGGAGCTGTTCATTTTTAGTTTGTGCTGACAGCAACCAGAGTTTCTTAACTCTGATGCTAATTTCAATGGCATATGATAGGGATCTTAATCCAGTTTAAATTGGACAGTAGTCCATATCACAGGCACCACAGTTGATACTAACTGGGGAATCTCATTAGACATCAAGGATTCAGTGAGGGAGGGAGACTGCATTAGTTTTTTGCCCTTACAGGTGGCCTGTTCACAACATGATGCATATTGATGGGGTGCTGTGAAGAAACTTGCCTATTCTTTTCTTCGCATAGAGGACATCCGTTTTCAGGACTATCAAGCTGGCACTTTGATCCAAAAGCAAATTCTCTTACTGTTTGTTTGTTTTTTAAAGAAGCATTAATGTATTATCCTTTATGCAGTTGCTTGGAATCATGCGGTAATGTAGGTAATAAGACTTCATTAGATATAGAACTGATTAAATCTGCTCTTTATGGTTTCTATATGTCTGCCAAACAATCCCACAGAAGTGCACTTTGTAGCCCTTTCTGCTGTAGTAACTAGCTGGATAGAGCAGGGGTTAGGCTGCTTAAAAAACCTTCTAACTCTGTCTCTTGTACCAACCAGGCAATCACTTGCAGCTCATCTACAGAAACAACTAGAGAATTGCTGTTCCCAGATGGCAGGATACAAGTAATTTTATGATTTAAATTTCAACACATTTCTTAAACATCAGTTATTTGGCCAGCATTTCCCTTGAATGTATTTTTCTGAAGAATATAATTTCTGCTTGGAGAAACAAGTATGAAATACGAGAAGGCTTTTTGGGTACCCTGTTTATGTGTATTGTTCATTGGTTCTCAAATTTCAGTCAGTAACTGAAGTAATAGAAGAGGAAGCATGGTCTAGTGTGCACAAGTCTGAGAGTGAGGAACTCCTTTATTCTAATACTGCCATCGCCATCCTTCTCCCCTCCCTCTCACTGGGTGGGAAGATTGTTCCGAGCAGCTCCGAGATGGGCAGCCCAGTAAGAAGATGAGGGAGTGCATGCCTTGGAGTTCCTCCTCCAACTCCAGATGGGGAGCCAGGAGTGGATTGGCCCCTGGCTCCCCGCATCATTAATTTAAACCTCTGCCTGAGCCTCTTGCTCCTCTTTAGCGTCCCTGTAGTCGTCGTACAGGAGCTGTATTTTTAGAATGTTGTGGGTCTGGCCTGTTTTGGGGGTCAGGAAGGAATGTTGTTGTTTTGTCCTGTTGGGGCCAAATCGGCAGACATGGTGCAGTTTTTGTTTTTGTTTTTGTTTTTTCATTTTCCTTGCAACATAATGGAGGAATGGTTAAGTAGGAGAAGGACTCCGCTCAGGGGGGGTGTTTTTTCACACTCCTGAGTGAGAAAGTTACAGCACTGTAAAGTGCCAGTGTAGACAAGAAAGTAAGAACCTCTGCTACAAAAACTACTTTTAAACAAAATAAGTTTTGTTAAACTTAAGTGCTTATGTTTTTGCCACCAAAAAAAAAAACCTTACTAGTTAGCAGAGCCCTTTCATTCAGAGGAAACACTGTTAGTGTAAGGGGGCATTAGCTTTATATGGACACTCTTTCACCATACTTCAGCAAGGCAGGGTCCACAGGTCCTATGGTGACCTTGTGTTCTGCTGTGGTGGCAGAACAACCCTATCCTTTGCTAGCAGGGAGTATAGACCTAGGCTCTGAAGAACCCAACAGCTTCACTTTTCCTCTACAGCCACAAGTGGACATTGTCAGATGTGTAGCCAAGATCCTAGTTTTAGACCGTTCAGATTTTGATTTATTCTTTTAATGAGGGCCTCTATCTGGGTGATCAATCTGAATCTAAATTTCTGAGGCACTGCAGACCATCATTATTTGGAGGGTGGGGACGGACGGGGTATTTTCCAGAAGCAGAAGAATCTCTAACAAGTTAATTAAGCCAGAGGTTCTCAAACTGCGGTCCGTGGACCACCATTGGTCTGCGAGCGCCATTCAGGTGGTCCGCAGATAGTTCCTTCTAAGGTGTGCACCTGGGTGGCCACACACAAGAGAATGAAAGGCCATCCACCTAATTAGTGGAGCCGCGCAGGTGTGGCTCCACTAATTAGGTGTCGGGACCCTGGAGAAGACACACGTAAGGTAAGGTGGTGGCCTGAGGGTGAATGGGGGTAGGTGGGAGGGGGCAGTGGAATGAAAAGAGGAGGTGGGGGGAATTTGACCACCGCAACCCTGCACATCCCAAAGAGGCAACTTTCCCCAGCTCCAGGGCTGCAGCTGCTGGGGAGAGACGGCCCTCCTTCCTAGCCTTAGTTCTGTGGCTGCTGCAGGGGGGAGAGACCCCTCCTTCCTAGCCCCAGCTCGGGGGCTGCCGTGGCGGGGGTGAGAGGGCACATCCATTGCATTAGAAAGACTACTGATATTAAAATATGAGTTGTGTGCTTTTATTTATAGAATAAACAATTGTTGGTTTTTTTTTTTATATATGTAGCGCTTTTATCCAAAGTGCTTTACAATAGTTAGTTAACGGTACAAACAACATTTGGAAAGATCATTAAGTGGTCCGCAGAGACCCTCAGCATTTTTCAAGTGGTCCACGAAAAAAAAGTTTGAGAACCACTGAATCAAGCAGTAATGAAACTAAGATAGGTCTGGTATCTTCATTTCTTTTCTTGGGTTTGCAGAAATAGATTCTGCATATGATGCCACTTCCATGTCCAAGAATCTGCCTCTCAGCAGTGCAACTGCTTTCATGACTCTATGACTGTACATTCCCACTGTACTAACAGCATCCCCCTCAGACACCTATCACTGGCCAGATACACTACCTCATTGTTCTCCACCTATCCCCTCATTTTAAAAACAATATTAGACCTCAAACACCAACCAATTTACTTTAATTCAGCATCCAACTTGGATTTCTTTTCATATTCAAGTGAGCCATCTGGCTTTAATGAACTGTAATTGGGTTTTAATGTTGCTTCCAGTTGTTGCTATCTCACTGAATGTTTCATGTGTCACAGAATATGCAGTTATAGAGTTCTAGGAAGGTTTGTAATCCTGAAATAAATGCTGTATGTTGCAGTCTACTTCCAGAGGCTGGGTTCTGTTCTGTCATTTGTAATCTCTTTTTTTGGATGTCTAGTCTAGATTTAGCAAAGGGATATTTTAGGGGTTTTGAACTTCATCTGCCTATTGGTAATTCAGCTGATTTCCAGTTCTGTCTATATTAAAAAAAAAAAAATCAGTGCTTCTTGCTAAATAAAGAGGACCTTACTCAGACTTTACTAGGGCAAAGCTCACATTAACTTCAGTAGGAGTTGTGGCTATTCAGCATCTCTTAAATAAAAGAGTAGCCTGATTTAGGTGTTTACATGTTACTAGGTTCCTAAATTTAGATGCCAAAATTTAAAAATATCAGCTTATACACATTTTGGTATGTATTCTGCTCTGTTTTAGTTGTGGAAGATACTCTGGAGAGCTGGGTAATATAAATTCTGGAAGTTTAATTAAATTAAACCATCTATGTGACTAGAGCTTCCAGGGTCAGGTGTTAAGGTAATAGGGCTGCATTTCAAAGCATATGAGACTGTAGTGCTTAACAGCACTCCATCTTGTGCAAAGTCCCCCATTTGGTTTTGTACTGTGACAGTTTGTACACAAAAATGTATTACTAGTTTTTGACAATCCCAAGAAGTATATTGGCATACAAGAAAATATGATAAATGTATTCTGTTTGGCACTCTACAGTAGAGTCAAAATATTTTATAGTTTTTCCATGGGGTAGCCTCATCTTCCAGCATCCCACACCACTTCAGGCATATGGAGATAAATGATATGGTTTAGACGAAGTAGAAGTATTGTAGCAGGAATTTGCCATTTAAATGACATGCATTAGCATGCTGAATTTTGGTAACTATATGTACTTTTTTACAATTGTAGAAAGTTACACTTCTGTAGAGAGAAACTGATATGTGCTGAGGGCTGTTTCTGAATTTTAAATCTTGGCACATCACCTTTTGGGAAGAAGTAAACTTATATAAAAAAAATTGGGCTAGTTTTGTTTTTTGGGTTGTACCTCCAAACTAGTAGAACACCATCAAACAGTTTTAATTGTCTTATTTCTTTCTTAGCTTAAATGTATGTCTTTTTATTATCTGTTAACAACTTCATTCAAACCTGAATAGATATTTGATACAGAAAAGTTGTCTGCGCACAACTATTTATACCAATTTAACTATTTCTAAAACTGCTACAAACAGGGTAGACAAGCTCTCTTTATGGTTTTGTCTAGGTTTTGTCTATAGTTTTTAGCTGAGTTGTAACTGAAGTTTAATTGAGAGCATTGTACTCAATATCAAGTGGTAAATCTAAACACTCAACAAATGGTTGTTTCAGGACACACACACTTATGAAGTATCTAGATTTGCCTTCAGAGTACAGCTGGGCAGAGAAAGTCAATTCCTTTTCATGGAGGATTTTGATACCTTCAAATCTGGGTTTGTTCCAATTAAGAATGAAAACCAACATTTTCAAAATACTCTCTGAATGAAGGCACCATTTCCTTTCATAATCAGTCAACGTGATGGATTACCCGAGAGCCAGGCATCCCAGAAACCCTGGTGTCCCTGACTCCAAGGCAATCTGCCTGACAGGCTGCCTCAGAGCCAAGGGCCCTAGGAGAGCTCCCAGTTGGACTGCCAAGGAGATAGACAGACAAGCTGGAAGGAAACCAGGCAAGCTCCAGACAGAAACTTTGTCAAAACAGAACCATCTCCATGGAATATTTTGGTGTAGATAAACTGGCAAATTATGATGAAAAAATTTGATCTGAATTTTTCCAACCAGTTCTAATTCACAATCATGTTAACTTGATTAGTTGACAATTAACTCGTTAAAACATGGCTAAAACTGTAGCCTATGTAAAGATTCAGTCCCATTCAGACTTAATGTTATAATGACAGTCCCATGGAAAATATGTGTTTTGTTTTGTTTGTTTGTTTGTTTTTTATAGATGTCCAGGGTGCAAACTTCCTGTGATTAATTTATAATATTTTTTTTTTTTACTAACTCGGTTTTTTTTTTTAAGTGGTAGCACCTTAAAAGGCTTAATTAGTGATTTTCATGATCTTGATTAAAGTCAATTTTACTGTTTCCTCTTGATAGTCAGGTTTCAGAGTAGCAGCCGTGTTAGTCTGTATCCGCAAAAAGAACAGGAGTACTTGTGGCACCTTAGAGACTAACAAATTTATTTAAACATAAGCTTTTGTGGGCTACAGCCCACTTTATTGGATGCATGTAGTGGAAAATACAGTAGGAAGATATATATATATATATACACACACAGAGAACATGAAACAGTGGATGTTACCATACACACTATAAGGAGAGTGATCAGTTAAGGTGAGCTATTATCACTCCCACAAAGTAAAACTATTTCTCCATGCTTATTTCCCCCCCCCCCCCCTTACAGTTCCTCACATCTCCTTGTCAATTGCTGGAAATGGGCCATTTTCATTACCACTACAAACAGTTCTTTTTCTCTCCTGCTGATAATAGCTCACCTTAACTGATCACTCTCCTTATAGTGTGTATGGTAACACCCATTGTTTCATGGTGTGTGTGTGTGTGTGTGTGTGTGTGTGTGTGTGTGTGTGTCTTCCTACTATATTTTCCACTACATGCATCCGATGAAGTGGGCTGTAGCCCACGAAAGCTTACGCTCAAATTTGTTAGTCTCTAAGGTGCCACAAGTACTCCTCATTCTTTTTTTCTTGATAGTCAGTTTCACTTATTTGTATGGGTCTTTCACCCAGTAGTATAGAAAAAAGGCACATTTAAACAATTAATTGTAAGAATGGTAGGGCTGTCTCTGGGGCAGACATAGAGTTGCCAACTCTCACAATGTTTTTCCTTAAAGCCCCAGCTTCTGGAGGTATGTGGCTAGGTGAGACTCTCGGCTTTCATTTTAAAAGTAAGTTTCTAGTACTCATGGTTATGGAGAATCAAGGGCACCCTAAAACTCAAACCAGAATGCAAATAAAAAGTACCTCTCGTGTATTTTTAAAATGTTTTCTGATTTAGAAGTCAGTTAAGATTTGGGGGTTTGGATGCATTTTGGATGCTTGGGTTTTTTCACAATACTTAATGTACTGTTGGAAATTGCTTGTAGAGGGACACGTGAACATGGCCATTTCTGCCTTCTTTAATTTTTTTATTTTTTACCTACTATACTTACAAGCTTATTAGTGAAACTGAATACTTAATGAGGAAAAATATATTCTATTTTTCAGTTTATTTTGTGCATTAACAAAACTGTATAACCAATCTTACTGGTTGATTCTGTTACACTTCCTGAATTACATGAGTGTTTTACTGCATTGGGTGGGTGTTAAGGTTCTGGCTGCTTTATCCAACCTGTATCTCTTCGCTGGGTTTTCAGTATTAAAAGGTTTTTTTTTTTTTTTAAATAGTCATTCTTAAAGCTGTGTTTTTCATATTTCCTTCTTAGAGGGGGAAAAGGTGACAGCTTGATTCTTCAAATAAATGTAGTTTCATTTGTTCTTGCTATGAGGCAGGCAAGTAGGTCATTCCTTTCTCTGAACTGGTTCATGAATTGAGCTCCAGTGCAGCAAATCATAGTTACATGCTTAAATCCTACTCAAGTGAGTCTTAAGCTCATTCTTAAGTGCTTTGCTGAAAACTGCGAAGGTTGGTGAGAAAATGATCAAGGTTTGTAGACAGTTAGGAGCTATATCCTTTGGGAGTTTTTCATATGCAGCAAAATGTGATACATTTTGTGTATTATACAGTAGTTTGAAGCAGTAACTTACTGCATGACATAATACATTTAAATGAAGCTATCCTTACAGTTTCTCCATAAGCAACTCTTGACAGAGTGCAATTAGTAAAGGCAGTGATTTGATGTGCAAAAGTCCCTTCAAGTAATTGACTAAGTGGATTTACGCCCACTTATGCCAGTGGGAAACTTGGCCCTTATAATTTTAACATAACTAAACTAGACAGTGATGTGTTTTGTGGCAGTTTGCATAGTCTTTTCATGCTTCACTGGTGATTATGAGAGGACTTCAGTTTACCTAGCAAGAAAACACTTCACTCTGTTTACAGAGGAAAATATAATTATCCTTACTGCATTAGAACTTGGGTAATTATTGGCTATCTTCCATCAGGATTTTACATGGAGTGTGTTCGTAAGGCGAGACAAAAGTTTGTCATCTTTTGAGAAGTTTGACACCTGTCTCTTCAGAAATTAGTACTTTATTGGATGGCTTCCCAGTCACTGATAAACATAACAGTAGTATCTAAGCTTTTGAGAATGGTGATCTAGGCTTTTTATGAAAATGAGTACCCCTCGAAGCACCCTAGCAGAAAAATAAAATATATTAACTTTCTATGCACAGAGCTGAACAAAGGTGTTTCAGGACAGCAGATCCCTCTGAAATTAATATTTTAAAGTAACATTTTTGTGCATCACAAAGTGAAATATAATAGTTAAATGAATTGCTAAAGGAATACCATCAAATATAAAGGAAGATAATAAAATCATTAAAAATGATCTGGTAAAAGAATATATATGAAAAGGCAATTAAGTACTCCATCCTGGTGCATGGAAATGTAACCGTTTTTTAAATTTGTATAAAAAGGCACAGTATTCAGGTAATAGACCTAATAGATTATTCGCAGCAAGATAGCTTTGCTAGTTTTATTTCTGTTGATCCTGTTAAAGTGAGGAAGTGATGGCTCATAGGCTAAGGTCTTTAAGCAGTTGTCGGAGAAAAACAGAGTTCTCACTATTTGTTTGGGTACAGCAAGTCAGATGCTTTATTAACTCTCACACAGTTTTTTTTGTTTAATAACATTGTAGCTCCTAAAGTGACAGAAGACCAGCATTTCTGAATCCTTTGAAGACTTATGAAAGGTGTGTTGCTAAAATGTTCAAAATAAATATTCTTAAATGGACATATAGTGGGCCAAATTCTGATCTCAGTTACACTGACTTAAGTGCTGTTACTTGTCCATTTCATTTGTATAGTTGTGATCAGAGGGAGGAAGGGATGGCCTTTTTGTTAGGGCACTGATCTGGGACATGGGAGACCTGAGTTCAAGTCCCTGATCTGCAACAGACTTTCTGTGTGACCTTGGGCAAGTCACTCACCCCACTCAGTTTCCCATCAGTAAAATGGGCATTGGCTTGAAGTGGTTGGCAATCTAGGTATCAAAGTCAAGAAACTGACAGAAGATGGCCCTGCCCAGCCTTTCCATTGGAAACAGGAGAGGAGTTGAGCTGTTATTACAGATGTGATATGTATGGTTTGATAAACAGTTGTAGTTTAAAAAAAAAAAAAATCTGTGCTGCTAGTTCATATCTCTTGCTCAGTCCCATACCACATGCTGCTGTCTGGGATCTATCATGCTCTTGCAATCTGTTTTGAAGGTGGGTTGGGGATCAGATTTTTTTGTATGTGTTATCGCAACACAAATTCATGATGTCAAATTGGCCTTACTAATGAGAAAAATGAGGGCCACTAGCTGAAAAGATGTGAAAGTGAACAGTTCCCCCTTTATTGTTCCTCAGCAGTAAGCTAAACACTTGTCTTGCATCTGGAAAAAAAAGTGATGATTTTTTTTTTTTTTAAAGCTTTTGAGCTTCCTTTCTTTTCTTTTCTTTTTTTAGTGTTCTTGCTTGAACTCCCTGGATGTCTGTAGAAGCAAAGGTGGGAAACCGCACATGAGCACCAGACAGTGACAGGGTTGGCTCCCAAGACTTCCTGCTATTGCGCATTACTGCTGGATTGCTGTGGAAATGAATGGAGAACAGCAGCATGATGCAGGTAGTACCGCTGATGAGCCCAGGGTTAGAGGTTCTCTCTGCACAGAGATGTTACAGCCAAGCTGAATAGGATCAGCAAATGTTTTTAGTAAAAGTGCATGACCTAATTTTTGTGTATAAGGGAGTAGCTTCACATTACAATTACAATGGGATAGATTCCAATTTCCTTGCATATATTCAGTAGTGCCTTAGTCCCCAAATAGTACCAAGGAAACAATAATCTGGCCCTTTGTTAATAAATGATATTTTAAAAAGTGAGCTTTTCCTTTGTATTGAAAATATGGGCTATTCACGTATGTTGCTTCGATTTTAGAACAGAGAAGGCTCGTCTGGTGGTGGGAGAGTGAAAAGGGCAGAGCAATTACATTAAATATTTTGCACACTTAAAGCACACAGCAAATATAAACTAAGTCTCCCGATACCCTTGGAAGTAAGTCCAAATTATTTAATGTTTATCCTTGTATAAGCTGAACTACAAAAGTTGAGTGGTATGCTTCAGTCACTCATTATCCTCTTCTGAACCCCTCCTCAAAACTGCCCTCTGCCATGATGCCTACAAAAAAAAACAAAAAAAAAAAACACTTAAGTTAGGCCACTGGTGTGCTGAGATCATTGCCTATCACACAGACCAATATTGTCTCATTTCCTTGTACTCCTCTATTTGCTTGTACCCATCTGTTGTCTCTTGTCTTGTACTTAGGCTGTGTCTACACCAGTGGTGCCCAGCCTTATTACACAGGAGGGCCACACAAACCTAAGCACAACCTTGTATGGGCCAAACAGATTCTACATATTTTAATAAGGTTTAAAGTCACCTGTATTGAGAGTATATTTTAAGTTTATTTTGCTTCGTATATGTATGTGTAGCCCCCCCACTTTTAAAAGTGATGGAGCCATACCCTCCCCCAACCCCTGTTCTGGCACCCTTGGCCAGGACCATCCTTTTCCTCTGTCTTTGTACATTACGTGGCACCAATGTCTGGTCCTGGACTAGGGCTTCTAGGAGCTATATTAATACAAATAAAATAATAAGAGCTTTGGGTAGTCTTTAACCTTGATTTCTAGTCCCATCGTCAAACCACTGGACCAGGTTACCGTCCACATTTCTCTTTGCCTAATGGAAAAGTACCAAGAAAATATTTTCCCTTTACCATTGCTATTTGTAGTTTCCTACATTGCTTTAGGAAAGTATAATTACTGTTACTGTTACAATGCAAAAAAAGACTACATACAATGCATGCAAAAATGTTTTACCTGACCATGAAATATGATCACAGACAGACAGCCTGCTGCCAACCTTGTTCCCTCTGAAGTATACTTAGGGTATGTCAACACTATGAAATTAGGTCTAATTTATAGAAGCCAGTTTTATAGAAATCGGTTGTATACAGCTGATTGTGTGTGTCACCACATAAAATGCTCTAAGTGCATGAAGTCGGCGGACCGCATCCACAGTACCGAGGCTAGCGTTGACTTTCGGAGCGTTGCACTGTGGGTAGCTATCCCACAGTTCCCGCAGTCTCCGCCGCCCATTGGAATTCTGGGTTGAGATCCCAATGCCTGAATGATGCAAAACAGTGTCGCGAGGGGTTCTGGGTACATGTCGTCAGGCACCTCCCCCTCCGTCAGAGCAACGGCAGACAATCGATTCGCGCCTTTTTACCTGGGTTACCTGTGCAGACAACATACCATGCCAAGCATGGAGCCCGCTCAGCTCAGCTCAGCTCACCGTCACCATATATCATCTTTGTGCCGGCAGACATGGTACTGCATTGCTACACAGCAGCAGCTAATTGCCTTTTGGCAGTAGACGGTGCAGTATGATTGGTAGCCTTCATCGGCGATCTGGGTGCTGGCAGACGTGGGGCTGCATTGCACACAACAGCAGCCCCTTGCCTTTTGGTAGAAGATGGTATATTACAACTGGTATCCGTCGTCGTCGTACTGCAGTGGCTGTCAATCATGGGCACCTGGGCAGTCTCGATGATGATGGCTATCAGTCGTAGTATGCTATTTTCTGCCAAGCGCCCAGTATTTTCTGCCAAGCACCCAAAAGATGCTGAGGGCTATCAGTCATGCTGCACCGTCGTCTGCCAGCTTAAGATGTAAAAAATAGATTTGTTCTGTATTCATTTGCTTCCCCCTCCCTCCGTGAAATCAACGGCCTGCTAAACCCAGGGTTTTGAGTTTAATCTTTGGGGGGGCCATTCTATGCGACAGTTGTTTGTGTTTCTCCCTGATGCACAGCCACCTTTCTTGATTTTAATTCCCTGTACCTGTACGCCATGTCGTCACTTGGCACTCCCTCCCTCCTTCCCCTGGTCCGTCAGATACTAGTTTCGCGCCTTTTTTCAGACCAGGCGCCATAGCTAGCACTGGGATCATGGAGCCCGCTCAGATCACCGCGGCAATTATGAGAACTATGAACACCACGCGCATTGTTCTGGAGTATATGCAGAGCCAGGACATGCCAAAGCAAAACCAATACCAGCCGAGGAGGCGATTGCAGCGCGGCGACGAGAGTGATGAGGAAATTGACATGGACATAGACCTCTCACAAGGCACAGGCCCCAGCAATGTGGAAATCATGGTGTTACTGGGGCAGCTTCATGCCGTGGAACGCCGATTCTGGGCCCGGGAAACAAGCACAGACTGGTGGGACTGCATTGTGCTGCAGGTGTGGGACGATTCCCAGTGGCTGCGAAACTTTCGCATGCGTAAGGGCACTTTCATGGAACTTTGTGACTTGCTTTCCCCTGCCCTAAAGCGCCAGAATACCAGGATGAGAGCAGCCCTCACAGTTGAGAAGTGAGTGGCGATAGCCCTGTGGAAGCTTGCAACGCTAGACAGCTACTGGTCAGTCGGGAATCAATTTGGAGTGGGAAAATCTACTGTGGGGGCTGCTGTGATCCAAGTTGCCAGAGCAATGAAAGACCTGGTGATATCAAGGGTAGTGACTCTGGGAAACGTGCAGGTCATAGTGGATGGCTTTGCTGCAATGGGATTCCCAAACGGTGGTGGGGCCATAGACGGAACCCATATCCCTATCTTGGCACCGGAGCACCAAGCCACCGAGTACATAAACCGCAAGGGGTACTTTTCAATGCTGCTGCAAGCCCTGGTGGATCACAAGGGACGTTTCACCAACATCAACGTGGGATGGCCAGGATAGGTACATGATGCTCGCGTCTTCAGGCACTCTGCTCTGTTTCGAAAGCTGGAGGAAGGGACTTTCTTCCCGGACTAGAAAGTAACCGTTGGGGATGTTGAAATGCCTATCATGATCCTTGGGGACCCAGCCTACCCCTTAATGCCATGGCTCATGAAGCCGTACACAGGCAGCCTGGACAGGAATCAGGACCTGTTCAACTACAGACTGAGCAAGTGCGGAATGGTGGTGGAATGTGCATTTGGACGTTTAAAAGCGCGCTGGCGCAGCTTACTGACTCGCTCAGACCTCAGCGAAAAGAATATCCCCATTGTTATTGCTGCTTGCTGTGCGCCCCACAATATCTGTGAGAGTAAGGGAGAGACATTTATGGCGGGGTGGGAGGTGGAGGCAAATCACCTGGTCGCTGATTACGCGCAGCCAGACATCAGGGCGGTTAGAGGAGCACAGCAGGGCGCAGTGCGCATCAGAGAAGCTTTGAAAACGAGTTTTGTGACTGGCCAGGCTACGGTGTGAAACTTCTGTTTGTTTCTCCTTGATGAACCCTCCGCCGCCCCCCCCCCCCCCCCCGGTTCACTCTACTTCCCTGTAAACCAACCACCCCACCCTCCCCTCCCCACTTCGAGCACCGCTTGCAGAGGCAATAAAGTCATTGTTACTTCACATTCATGCATTCTTTATTAATTCATCACACAACTAGGGAGATAATTGCAAAGGTAGCCCAGGATGGGTGGGGGAGGAGGGAAGGAAAAGGACACACTGCAGTTTAAAACTTTAACACTTATTGAAGGCCAGCCTTCTGATGCTCGGGCAATCATCTGAGGCCCCCCCACTGTGTTCTTGGGTGTCTGGGTGAGGAGGCTATGGAACTTGGGGAGGACTGTTGGTTACACAGGGGCTGTAGCAGCGGTCTCTGCTCTTGCTGCTTTTCCTGCAGCTCAACTATACGCTGGAGCATATCAGTTTGATGCTCCAGCAGCCGGAGCATCGACTCTTGACTTCTGTCTGCAAGCTGACGCCACCTATCATCTTCAGCCCCGCAACTTGCTCTGTTCATCCTGTGATTCAGCCGCCACCTCTCCTCTCGTTCATATTGTGCTTTTCTGAAGTCTGACATTGACTTTCTCCACGCATTCTGCTGTGCTCTTTCAGTGTGGGAGGACATCTGGAGCTCCGTGAACATATCGTCCCGCGTCCTCTGTTTTCTCTTTCTAATCTTCACTAGCCTCTGTGAAGGAGAAACATTTGCAGCTGGTGGAGGAGAAGGGAGAGGTGGTTAAAAAAAGACACATTTTAGAGAACAATGGGTACACTCTTTCACGTTAAATTTTGCTGTTCACATTACACAGCACATGTGCTTTCGTTACAAGGTCACATTTTTCCTCTTATAGTGAGGGCCTGCCGGTTTCATGTGAGAGATCACTCATGCAGAGCCAGCCAACAGATTTCGGCTTGCAGGCAGCCATGGTAAGCCACAGTCTTTTGGCTTTTTTAACCTTCTTAACATGTGGGAATGGTTTCAAACAGCAGCGCCCTCATTTCCCATATCAAGCATGAATTGGGTTGGCCATTTAAAATGGGTTTGCAATGTAAAAGGAGGGGCTGCGGTTTCCGGGTTAACATGCAGCACAAACCCAACTAACCCCCTTCTCCCCGCACACCCAATTCTCTGGGATGATCACTTCACCCCTCCCCCCACTGCGTGGCTAACAGCGGGGAACATTTCTGTTCAGCCGAGCAGGAACGGGCACCTCTGAATGTCCCCTTAATAAAATTGCCCCATTTCAACCAGGTGACCGTGAATGATATCACTCTCCTGAGGATAACAAAGAGCAATAAGGAATGGATGTTGTCTGCATGCCAGCAAACACCGGGACCATACGCTACAATGCTTTGTTATGCAATGATTCCAGACTACGGGCTACTGGCCTGGCGTGGTAAAGTGTCCTACCATGGCGGACGGGATAAGGCAGCCCTCCCCAGAAACCTTTTGCAAAGGCTTTGGGAGTACATGAAGGAGAGCTTTCTGGATATGTACCTGGAGGATTTCCGCTCCATCCCCATACACGTTAACAGACTTTTCCAGTAGCTGTACTGGCCGCGATTGCCAGGGCAAATGAATCATTAATCATTAAACATGCTTGCTTTTAAACCATGTGTAATATTTACAAAGGTACACTCACCAGAGGTCCCCTGTGTGCCCTCAGGGTCTGGGAGCACGCCTTGGGTGAGTTTGGGGGTTACTGGTTCCAGGTCCAAGGTGATAAACATATCCTGGCTGTTGGGGAAACCGGTTTCTCTGCTTTCTTGCTGCTGTGAGCTATCTACGTTACCTCCATCCTCATCTTCCTCGTACCCCGAACCCTTTTCCCTGTGTGTTTCTCCAGTGAGGGAGTCATAGCACACGGTTGGAGTAGTGGTGGCTGCACCCCCTAGAATGGCATGCAGCTCCGCGTAGAAGCGGCAAGTTTGCGCCTCTGCCCCGGACCTTCCGTTTGCTTCTCTGGCTTTGTGGTAGGCTTGCCATAGCTCCTTAATTTTCACGCAGCACTGCTGTGCGTCCCTGTTATGGCCTCGGTCCTTCATGGCCTTGGAGACCTTTTCTAATATTTTGCCATTTTGTTTACTGCTTCGGAGTTCAGCTAGCACTGATTCATCTCCCCATATGGCGAGCAGATCCCGTACCTCCCGTTCGGTCCATGATGGAGCTCTTTTGCGATCCTGGGACTCCATCACGGTTACCTGTGCTGATGACCTCTGCGTGGTCACCTGTGCTCTCCACGCTGAGCAAACAGGAAATGAAATTCAAACGTTCGCGGGCCTTTTCCTGTCTACCTGGTCAGTGCATCTGAGTTGAGAGTGCTGTCCAGAGCGGTCACAATGAAGCACTGTGGGATAGCTCCCGGAGGCCAATAATGTCGAATTCCGTCCACACTACCCCAATTCCGACCCGCTAAGGCCGATTTTAGCGCTAATCCCCTCGTCAGAGGTGGAGTAAAGAAACCGGTTTAAAGGGCCCTTTAAGTCGAAAGAAAGGCCTTCATCGTGTGAACGTGTCCAGGCTTAATTCGATTTAACGCTGCTAAAGTCGACCTAAACTCGTAGTGTATACCAGGCCTTAGATGAGCAAAAAAGAGCAACACAGAAGTGGGGTAAGTGTTACCCAGCATATACAAACCAGTTTTGCAGTAGCAGCCAAAGATTTCTAAAGCACTTGCATAAACCGGTGTCATGTGCAAAAAGGAGAGGGTAAAAATAGTTATCTGATTCTGAATAGATCATAACATGTTAAGGCTGTACAGAGGTTAAAAACCCATGTCTGTGCACTAAATCACACACTGGATTTTTATTTTGCAAAAAAAAGGTAAGTGTTATTAGCCTCTGCTACTTATGGAATGTCTGTAAACAGTTCACTGTTTTTTGAATCTTCTGTCTTTCCATAGATCATTCTCTATGGCTCAATTGCAAATATTCTAAATTCAAGGTGTTACTTGGTTGTGATTTTGTCTGAATCACATAGTATTGTTTTGAATACAGTAAACGTGAGAAGTTCTGGCATGAATTTCAAATTGCGTTTCCATGAATACTTTCACATGCAACTTTTGAAATTCACTTTTAAATGAACACTTTTGCTAATACCCCAATTATTGGAATGCTCACAAACTAAATATACGAGATGCAAACATGGTCACATAGTCAAAGCAAACTTATTTTAAAATTTAAAGACATGTTTATTTTTGCATTATTTATCCACCTTTATTTATTTGAGAATAACTGTTATTTTTTGAAAAATATAAACAGAATATAGTGAATTAATACCTCTGCCAGGTCCTTCCTTCAGTCACTTGTTGTAAAAGACATTTCCACCTTCGTCCTCTCTTCAGAAGTGTTAACAAAATAGTTAATTGAAAATCTTTACCCCCACAGAAAAAGCAAATAATAAAACTAACAAGATATGCTAACCTCAGGAGTTCAATCACACTGGTTTTAGTCGCACCCTAGTCCCCTTACTGCACTCATAGCACATTGAGTTCGTTTATAAACTGTAGGTTGCTACAATGTAAATGTACATGTGACAGATTTTTCTTGGGACCACCCCCTCATCTTCTCCTTTGACTGATTTAATTTTTCTTATGTATGACTTTTTAAAATTGTTTTCTCCTTTACCTGTCCTCCTTTAAGATAACTGAAAATAGCCTCTGTGCTATTTTCTTTCCTACCAACTCTTTTTCCAGTGTGTGAATGTGGACAGTTATAAGAGAGATGGGATGCTCCCCCATGCCACAGGAGGAAAAGACAATGCCTACTCTTGTCATTTTGTTTTTCAGGTACCAGAATCCCAACCTGACTTCACTTAATCATGGCCTAACTGATTATATTAATCAAGGAGATTAACCATAGTTAAAACCAGATTGAAAAACCTAGTTGTAGACTGAGAGAGTCCGAAGTTAGCCTTAATTGCAGGTCTTGCACACTGTAGTATGATGTACTTAACTGTCTCTGTGTGACAGTCTTCTAACTAAACCATATTAATTATGCATGGAAGTTATTGGCAATGAGAATTAACATGGGGCAAAGGTCCAAATTTAAAGCAGAGCACCTGTAGTTGAATTCATTCCTTGGGAACACTTCAATGAAACTTGTCACATTTCACCACCTTATTCACAGATTAACAGTGTCCGGTGATAGAATTCAATATTCCTATGTTCCTGTTGTATCACAGGATGGATAGTCAAAAAGATGACAGAATTAATGCGGAAACATTTGATGCCGAATACAACACTAATGCAAATAGTTTTGGGTAGTAAGTGATCTACAATAGTACTGTGCTGATTTGACACTACTAATCCACACACGTAATTTGGCCACACAAAAAAAAAAGCTGTCTTTTCCCACTTCTTTTTCTAATTCCTGAAATTTAGGCTCTAAAACCAGTTAGGCATTGCAATGCTGAGCACAGCCATGCCTAAATACCTTTCTGATTTTCAGTTTTTCACAGTTGGTATCACCCATTAGTACAAATAAATAAGATTCTATTGTATTGTTTGAATTCAAACTGATTAGTACATTAAATAGTAAACCCATTAAATAATAAACCCTGAAATGCAAATTGAGTTCAACTGGTCCTATATGCACCAACTGATTAGATCAAAATATTTAATTTAAATGGGGCCCTACTCAGTCATAACTACCTTGCCAAAAAATAAAACAGCAACTGAATGCTGACATTTGACTGTTTCCTATTACCTTAAGCCTTCATAGTGGGACAGACTTCAGCCAAACTTACTAAATACAGTAGAACCTCAAAGATACGTACACCAGAGTTGCAGACTGACTGGTCAACTGGACACTTCAAGCAACGGAAGAGACAAAAGAAAGCAAATACTGTACAGTACCTGTATTGCATCTTAGAGGTAGGCACATCTGGGCTGCCTGTTACCACCCTCATCCCCACTCCCATGCATGTGACAGTCACTTACAGCTAGGAGGTGAAGACGCTGACGCTGCCAGCCCATGGCAGCCGGAGCCAGCCGAGCAGATGCAGCGCTGGGGTCTGCACAGCTTTCATCCCCTCCCCTGGCTGAGAGGGGGACTAGCTTGCAAACTAAGTCCAACCCCCGGGGAGGAAGCTGCTGGCCTGGAGTGTCAGCTACTGGAGCTGGAGCCTGAACTGTGCTTTATTTAGTGTTACGAACATTTCATAGTTATGGACAACCTCTATTCCCGAGGTGTCCGTAACTCTGAGGTTCTACTGTATTTCTGAATTCTCTGAAATTAAATGCAGAAATTAAGACACTTGTTCACTGAATATATTCATGCATAATATAGCTATTAATTTACCACCCTCCCCCCGCCATTGTTACCTTTCTCCCCATTTAACATATTGTGGCATTTTAGCATGGGAAATTACTCAATAAGCTTTTCATGTTTCTTATTCACCCAGTAACAGCTACAGTAAATTAATTGGAAACTTCAGCACTGTAGAAAGACAGTACATGGGTACAAGGCAGACAGATTTGTCACATGGTGAACTAGAGTTTAAAGCAGTACAACATTCAGGGTTTAGTTATAAAAATTGGAGAGAAAGTATTAAACTCACTTCCACAAAAGTGAGAGTAAAAGTTTGTAATTACAGTTCAGTTTCAGTAATTTTTTGTGCTTGTTATGCATTGCTGAAAATAGTGATATATGAATATAATGTAGAAGATAATAGCTTCTGGTTTTCTACTACAGGTGTGATGAGTGAACAGCTCATATGCAGCTTAGAGCAGACAATGTATATTAGCAAAATAAAATAGACATAACTCTCAGTTCCAGTTCATTCAGAACTCTTTCTGACAGAACTGTAATAGTGGGCATATGATACCTAGGCCTTGGCTACACTTGCGAGTTGCAGCGCTGTAACTCACTCCCCATCCACACTGGCAAGGCATTTGCAGCACTGTATCTCCGTGGTTGCAGCACTGCATGTACTCCATGTCCCTGAGAGGAATAGCGAGTATTGCGCTGCTGCTGCGGCGCCAGTGTGGCCGCCCAATGCGCTGTGACTGGCCTCCAGAAGTATTCGGCAGTATCCCACAATGCCTGTTCTAGCCACTCAGGTCATCAGTTCAAACTTTACTGCCCTGGCCTCAGGTAACCAACCATGTGTCCCACCCTTTACATTTCCCGGGAATTTTAAAAATCCCCTTCCTGTTTGCTCAGCGTGGCGTGGAGTGCTATCAGCGAATCTTTCCAGGTGACCATGCCTCCACGCACCAAGCGGGCCCCAGCATGGAGCAATGGCGAGTTGCTGGACCTCATCTGTCTTTGGGGGAGGAAGCTGTACGGTCCCAGCTGCGCTCCAGCCGTAGGAATCACGATACCTTCGGGAAGGTATCAAAGGACATGATGGAAAGGGGCCATGACCGGGACACCCTGCAGTGCAGGATTAAAGTGAAGGAGCTGCAGAGTGCCTACCGCAAAGCCCGCGACGCAAACGGCTGCTCAGGTGCTCCCCCCTGTGACCTGCCGATTCTACAAAGAGCTGGATGCGATACTTGGGGTTAACCGCACCTCCACTCCAAGCACCATCATGAACCCTTCAGAGCCGGTGGAGGGGGGGGAGGAAGAGGAAAACGGGAGTGAGGGTGGTGGGCTGGATGGAGACAACCCAGAATCCCTGGAGACATGCAGCCAGGAGCTCTTCTCGAGCCAGGAGGAAGGTAGCCAGTCGCAGCGGCCGGTACTTGGTGGAGGACAAACAGAAGAGCAGGTTCCCGGTAAGCATTTTTTTTTTCGGTGCGGGCTCTTTGGGAGAGGAGGGTTAGGCATGCATGCCTAGATGCAGAATAGTGCATTGATGTGGTTTATCATATCGCAGTAATCGGCCTCGGTAATCTCCTCGAATGTCTCATCCAGAACGTGTGCAATGCGCTTGCGCAGGTTTATTGGGAGAGCCACCGTGGTCCTTGTCCCAGCCACGCTAACATGTCCGCGCCACTGTGCCGCGAGGGGTGGTGGGGGGACCATTGCTGCACAGAGGCAAGCTGCATGTGGGCCAGGGCGGAAGCCACATTGCAGTAGAAGACCCTCCCTTACTTCCCAGGTCACCCTCAGCAGCGAGATATCGTCCAGGACGAACTCCTGTGGAAAATGTTGGAACAGTATTCAGTGTAGGTGCCCCCTGAAGTTGTTGGCTCTCCCCAAGGCACAGAAACCCAGAGGACAGTGCAGCCCTGAAACAATCAGCCCCCATTACTCACCATTTTGAGGCTCCTGTGGGATATGTGTGCTCTGTTTTGGACGGGAAAATTATGCTATTGTGTAGATCCTGTGTGTTTTCTACTCCTTAAGTGTGGGGGGAATCATTACTCTGTCTGGTATAAACAATGCTGCCTCTGTTAAATGTTGCATTTTGCCTATACAGCTGCATCAACCTTGAGACCTCAGCCAACCCTCTTATCGCCTGCTCAGAGACTGCAAAGACTCAGGAAGAGACAGTGAAAAAGCAAAGAAGACATGCTGCAAGAAGTGATCCGGCAATCTAGTAAAGAGAGAGCACAGAACTGGAGGGAGAGAGAAAGCAGGATCCGCCAGGAAAACGCAGTGCAGCGGCAGCAAAGCACGGATCGGCTCATAAGCATCCTGGAGCGCCAAGCAGACGCTATCCAGGAGCTCGTAGCCATGCAGAAGGAGCAGTACTGCAAGCGCAAACACCCCCCCCCCACAGCTCTTGTCCCAAAACTCTTTCCATTGTGCCCCACTGTCACCTCCAAACCACTTTGCCGTGTTCTTCACACCACCAGCTGCCTCGAACACCAGTATCTTCACCACACAGACCTGAAAACCACAACCCTTACTCTCTGCACTCAACCCCCATCACCATGCAGTATAGCTATCCTGAAGTGCAGCACTCACTGCACAGCACACCAGACCTGACATGCGCGAATCTGTGATTGTACCGTTCCCCACTCCACCCCCTTAATTTTTTTTTTTCTTTTCAATACATGGATTTTTTGGCTTTGAAAACATTCTTTATTATTGCATAAAGTAAAAGACTTCTTAGCCCAGGAAATAAACAGGCACTGCAAGTCTGCTTGTCTGCTTAGCAAACACTGATTCCTAAAGATTGGAACTACTGCACTTCACTCCCGTGCAGGGCACCAGATATCACTGCTGGTTTTCAGCCTCAAATTACTCCCTCAAGGCATCCCTAATCCTTGCAGCCCCGCGCTGGGCCCCTGTAATAGCCCTGCTCTCTGGCTGTGCAAATTCAGCCTCCAGGTGTTCAACCTCAGAGGTCCATGCCTGAGTGAAGCTTTCACCCTTCCCTTCACAAATATTATGGAGGGCACAGCACATGCATATAACCACGGGGATGTCATTTTCGGCCAAGTCCAGCTTCCCATAGAGAGATCACCAGCGGTCCTTTAAACGGCCAAAGGCACACTCCACAGTCATTCGGCACCGGCTCAGCCTGTAGTTGAACCGTTCCTTGCTGCTGTCAAGGCTCCCTGTGTACGGTTTCATGAGCCACGGCATTAACGGGTAAGTGGGATCTCCAAGAATGACAATGGGCATTTCAACTTCCCCTACCGTGATCTTCCGCTCTGGGGGAAAAAGTTCCAGCCTGCATTTTCCTGAACAGCCAAGTGTTCCAAAAGATGCGTGCATAATGCCCCTTTCCGGGTCAGCCTGTGTTAATGTCAGTGAAACGCCCACGGTGATCCACAAGCGCTTGGAGAACCATAGAGAAATACCCCTTCCGATTAACCTACTCGGATCCTGTGTGGGGTGGTGCCAGAATAGGAATGTGCGTCCCATCTGTCGCCCCTCCCATTTGTGCAAAGCCATCCACTATTTCCTGCACGTTACCCAGAGTTACGGTTCTTCTGAGTAGGATGCAATTAATGGCCCTGCAAACTTGCATCAACACGATTCCAACGGTCGACTTTCCCACTACAAACTGGTTTGCGACCGACCGGTAGCTGTCTGGAGTTGCCAGCTTCCAGATTGCAATAGCCACCCGCTTCTCCACTGGCAGGGCAGCTCTCAATCTCGTGTCCTTGTGCCGCAGGGTGGGGGCGAGCTCCTCACACAGTCCCATGAAAGTGGCTTTTCTCATCCAAAAGTTCTGCAGCCACTGCTCATCATCCCAGACTTCCATGACGATGTGATCCCACCACTCGGTGCTTGTTTCCCAAGCCCAAAAGCAGCGTTCCACAGTGCTGAGCATGTCTGTGAATGCCACAAGCAATTTCGTGTCATACGCGTTATGCGGCTCGATAGCATCGTCTGACTCCTCATCCTCACTCTCACTTTGGATCTTAAGGAATAGTTCGACAGCCAAACGTGACGTGTTGGCGAGATAAGTCAGCATACGCCTCAGCAGTTTGGGCTCCATTTCCCGCAGACAACAGATCACGCTGCACAGAAACCGTTGCAAGATGGCGCCAAAGGTGGACAGAAACAAAGGCATTTCTGGGATGCGAAGCGATGCATCACAGGGGGTTGGGACAGGACCCAGAATGCCCCACACTCACACCTTGTTCCCACAACCCACGGCGCCAGAATGGGAAGAGGTCTCTGTGGGATAGCTGCCCATAATGCACCGCTCCCAATGCTGCAGCAAATGCTGCAAATGTGGCCACGATAGTGCGCTGGGCAGCTGTCAGTGTGGACAGACTGCAGCGCTTTCCCTACTCAGCTGCACCAAGTCAGGTTTCACTCACAGCACTGTATATATGCAAGTGTAGCCAAGGCCCTAAAAAAGCAGGCAAACACTGCTTCTTTCCTGGAGTTCCTTGTAATAATTAGGTAGCAACATAAACTAATTGACCCTTTCAGTGTGTTAAGTGACCTCTGCCTCTTCTAAGGAGCTTAACTGCCCCTTAGACAGTTATCTGATGATCATCATTATAGAAGACTTGGTGCTGCAAGCAGCTCAGCAGTGAGTTTAGTGTGGCTGCATAGTCTCAAAACCCATCTAGTATTCCCATGTTAAACCACTTTGATTGCTTTGAATATATTAGCCAGTTCAAAAGTAGTTTGTTTTAGGTCTGTCTTCAAATGGGAGCTATTGCCTACAGGTTTCAACCAGTGCCTTCAAAATAAGGACCCATTTGTGACAAACCGGGAAATTTCTGAGTTGCAGGCCTCTGTTTGGTTATGAAGGGTTACTTGGCTATGTATTTAAATCAAAGGAGGTTGTAAATAAGGAAATTCATAGGCAAGCTTCAGGCAACCTCCAGTACACATCTTCCATTCAGATAACAGTGGCTGGGCCACTGAAGGGGAAGAAACTGACTCCATCCAGGCTAGTTTTACTCTGCCCAAGGCTGTCTGGGATCAAAGGGAATTCTAAACTCTCAACGATCCTGGGAAAGGGAAGGATTTTGGGTGAGCTGGGAGATGCTCGCCACTGTGTCAATGAAAAGCTGACAGGAAGAAAAAGTCACACGGGGAGACAGACATAGATGCTATAGGCAGATGCCGTTTGCTTCCCCCGGCTAATTGTACTTTGTACCTTTTGAGAGATTAATAAATAATGCTTTGTTTTGTAGATATTGTTTCTGTATCACTGCAAACGTATCCTTTCATAACCTCCTTCAGGGAAACTCGTACCGGTACCAAAACTGAGTTGGACCTATGTTATAATATGGTTGGTAATCAGGTGTAGCCCAGTGATCCAGTCTGAGTAGTTGGCCCCCTTAGTTCCACCCAAAATGGGGGTAGGAAGGAAGGCCTGTCACCTAAGGGTTCACCCAGTAACCATGACCCCATTTCCCCACTGAGTTCATATTCAGTATCTGAGCATTTTGAACTCTAAAGCTTCTCAAAGCTTATGATTATTTCCATTATCAAAATCGGATTGGGGGTAGGTTCCTTTGGAGCAGGTATTGCCATCAACAAATAAGTGCAATCAACAAATGAGATGTGCTTTTCTAAACCTGGAAGAAATCCCACTTTCTAGCACTATAGAATATCTACCGCTAAAGTGCTTTAAAACAAAGTACCACCCTTTCAACATCTCCCTTAACACTATTACTCAGTTCAGAAAAAAGGAACCTCATAGTTAGACTGAAGACATTATTGGTATATTCTTTGTGTTTTTTACATAAAGAATTTTCCAGCTTTCCGTTTTGGACAAGCCTATGCCTTTTTATGTTTGAATGAACAAAAATTGCTTAAGAAGTGAATTTATGTGGGCTTTCAGGGCAGAAAGGTGTGATAAGATGATGATGTAAATGGGTTAGATAAGATGGTTTTAAAAGCTTACTGTTTCATCACTTATAGGACAAGTGGCTTTCTCTACCCAACCCATTCTGTCTACAAGAGTGTTTATTACCTGTCTTAAAAGAGCTGAATGTGTGGAAATACTTAGTGCTAAAGAACCTTAATGAGCTCCACCCAGAATTTACCAAACAAGTAATATTTGTTATAACAACTAGGTACTAAATGATATTTCTTCCTGTGCATTTAGTTTACAAACTAGATATAAAATTCCCTGATGTTCTTTTAGTTACATTATAAAAGGCAACCATGGTATTCAGTTTATATAATCAGTTATAAAATTGGAGATGGGAAGGTCCCACTTACTGTATTAGTCATCTTGTCATTCCTTTACCACTGCAGTGTTCATTACAAGTACTCAAGTGTCTCTTGCCCATTCTAGTTTTAAAATGCCTCTAGCAAGGGGACTTCCCTGCTTCTCTGAAGATGCTGTTCCATTGTCAAACAGACTTCATGACTAGGCAGTGTTTCCTGTGACTCATCTTGGATGGTGTATCAAGCCATGCTCACTTGAAACCACTCTAATTCCTTTCTTCACTCTCCTTGGTGTTGACACACTTACATTTCCTTGGTGCTTCTCCCTCCCCTTACCCTCTTCAGCCACTGTTTACTCAATCAA
The DNA here is from genome assembly GCF_027887155.1 of Malaclemys terrapin pileata. Taxonomy (NCBI): domain Eukaryota; kingdom Metazoa; phylum Chordata; order Testudines; family Emydidae; genus Malaclemys; species Malaclemys terrapin. Next base: position 43,674,031 of record NC_071511.1, read on the forward strand.
TATTGAATCTGTTCTTCGAATCTTTCCTTTCAAGACCATTCATCACTTGTCTTGCTATCTTCTGAATACTCCCTAACTTGACATCATTAAGGCTGGATGCATCTAGAATTCTGTTTTTGTTCTGAGTGCCTGCATCAGTATGAACTCTCCTTTGCCAGTCTGTACACCAACAAAACACTCCAGATCTTCCCTTGCATGAGGCGTACCACTGTTGTTGTTTGCAGTGTTGTAACTGTTAGATGTTAGAGAGACAATGTGTGTGAGGTAGTATCTTTTACTGGATCAGCTTGTGTTGATGAGAGAGACAAACCCTTAAGCTTACACAGCTTTTCAGGTCAGTTCTGTGTAAGCGTGAAAGTTTTTCTCAGAAGTTGGACTGATAAAAGATATATTACCTCACCCACCTTGTGTCTCTGAGTTATACCAAATAGTCCAAAGTGAAGGACACTTTTAGTTGAGGGCTTGTCTACACTCAAGAAAATTAAGCTAGATTAACTAATGCTGTGAATTTAAATGCTCTCATTTGGAAGTAAAAGTGGCCTTAGTTTACAAACTATGCTTGTTGTTTTCCATTTTAGTGCTGCAGCTATTTTGGATCCCCGCTCCATGTCCTCTACACTGAACCCTTCCATGTCTGCTCTTGTATCCTAGAAAAATTTAGACCGTTGGACTAGGGTCACCCATGTGGATCAAAGGTCCAACCACCCAACAGTCTTTCAGGATCCTGTTAGGTATTTTAGTACTGCTTCACTAATGTCCCATGGAAAGGGCCCGTAGCCTCCCTGCCACATGACAGCTTTTGCATGCAGCCCAGAATCAAATTACGTGTACATACTTTTTTTGCAAACTCTCATCTGTTTTTTCTGTCTGTAAACTGTTGGCGCTTTAGAAATGCGTAGTAGTTTGAAAGCAGTAATCATAATAGTGCCAGATGTAAATGTAACTCTATAAATGAATGAATATCAATGTTTTGGGCTATTTCCTTCTCCAGGCCTTTTTTATGGAGTGAGGCTCCTTTTACGTTCTCAGTATTTTTATCTAGAGCTGGCCTAAATATACCCGTTAATTGAAGGGAAAAGAGTAATTACCATTTTATTATTTGCCCAGCTCCATTTTAATTTTTCAATCCATTTGAAAACCTGTTGTCCTTGCTAGTGTTGATAAATGATGCGTTTTTGCCTAAATTCCCAATCACTGATAAAGATGTTGTTCAAAATCAGACGTAACAGCAAGCCCTGGAGCATTTCATACTTTGCTTTATCTGATGGCTTCTGTATCATTCTCCAGCTAGTTTTCAGTCCATCTGACAGTGATCATATCAAAGCCCATGATTGAATCTCTGCCAAATCAGATTTTGTTGAAGCACCTCATCAGATGCTTTGTAAAGTCAAGTTGCAAAGTGCCTACTGCAGCCCCTTTGCTTATTAGTGTTTGTGATACAAAAATCAAGCTTGTTTAGAATCCCTTTAATTTTTTCCTGGTATCTGCTCCATTTGTAAGCTTGCCTAGAAAATTGCTAGCAGATCAGTAAGGTTATTTGCTAATTAAATAGACGTTTTACCAGTCCCTCTATAAATCCACACCTGCTGCTACTGATTCCCTTGCAATTTACAAGTTACTTTTCACTGGGCACAGACTTGTCATTTGATCTTTCCATTAATGCATTCACAATAGAAACTATTAAAAGGTGGTGTATGAAGAGAAACCAAAAATATATTTAGAGTTTGGTGGTTAAAGTCGTAAATCAAGTAACAGACTTTCTCAGAGAGGTACTACATCCATGTCAGATACTAGACTGAGGTTGGTTGTTCTATTCTAGATGCTGGGTCTGGTGTGGAAGAAGCAGAATTCAATTGGGATGAGTATCTAGAAGACACTGGAGCAACTGCAGCCCCCCATGGATCTTTTAAACATGTAAGAGCTCTTTGTTTCTCAACTCCCTCCTTCTTCGCCTTTTTTCTTTCCAGCATCCTGAATATATAGGGTTTCTTTGAGTTAGCATGCCTGAAAAGCTGTCTTGCCAATGGAAGACTTGTTGATCACATACATTTGAGAGCAGTGGAGAATGGTTTTTTGTTTTTTTGTTTTGCTGGTCTTTGGATTTTCCTATCTCCTTGGTTATCAGGAGGTGACCTCATTTCCAGCTGGTGGTAATGGAATGATCTAGAGACTCTTGAGCACTTTAGTATTAACTCTGGATCTCAGCACCTTCTGTGATAGTGTGGTCTGCCCAATCCCTTTATTTCCCTATGCAGTGTGCCAGTGAATTGTCTTTTGCTGTGAGAACGTGCTCTAAGGGAGCTGTATTCTGGAAAATAGGAGCTGCAGTTCTTGGGATACAAAGTATTTGAAACTGACCCAGGTGTGCTCTGAAGGGGAAAATTGCATGATGGACTGCAAAGGAATTGGCAGAAAATATACTAGAATTATGTTATGCTTTACAAACACTGTCTTGATTACAGTAAAGAGTCCCTTAGGGCACAGGGCACAGGGATGGTGTGGGGTGGGAGGGGATGCCTGGGTTCTCCCCTGACTTCCTGGGTGGTGATGAGTAAATCATTTACAGCAGATCCCTGGTGTTGGATGTGGTTACATTGCGCCACATCATTGCTGGAATCTGAGGTGTAGAGCCTGTGTATCTGGCCCTGGGTGGGGCATCAGTGCAGGTATAGAGACTCCTATGCCAGCCACCCCCTGCTGCCCACATAGGAAACTTAACTAGAGGAAAGTCCCTTCCTCCTCCCATGCTATTCCATTATCTGGCTGCAGTTTTGGTCCCTTAGGCATTTCACATAACTTCGGGCATGGCTACACTTGCAAGTTAGTGCATTAAAGCAGCCCAGTGCGTGCTAACTCATGATGCGTCCACACTGGCAAGGCACGTAGAGCGCTCTGACGCCACGGCTAGAACGCTCCTGGTAATCTACCTCAGCAAGTGGAATAACATTTGATGTGCCACCGCTGGAGCTGTTAATGCGCTCTGATCAGCCTGCAGAAGTGTCCCACAATGCCTGTTCTAGCCACTCTGGTCATCACTTTGAACTCTATTGCCCTGCCCTGAGGTGACCAACTGTCAGATCCGCCCTTTAAATTCTCTGGGAATTTTGAAAATCCCCTTCCTGTTTGCTAAGCCAGGCGTGGAGTGCTCTCAGCGAATCTTTGTAGGTGGCCATGCCTCCATGCGCCAGTATGGAGCAGTGGCGAGGTGCTGGACCTCATCAGTGTTTCTGGGGAGGAAGCTGTCCAGTCCCAGCTGCGCTCCAGCCATAGGAATTACGATATCTTCGGGCAGATATCAAGGGACATGATGGAAAGGGGCCATGACTGGAATGCACTGCAGTGCAGAGTTAAAGTGAAGGAGCTGTGGAATGCCTACTGCAAAGCCTGCAAGGCAAACCGCCGCTCCAGTGCTGCCCCCCGCGACCAGTGCTGCCCCCCATTTCTACAAAGAGCTGGATGTGATACTTGCGGGCGACCCCACCTCCACTCCGAGTACCACCATGGACACTTCAGAGCCCAGTTCAACAAGGCAGGAGGAGGAGGACGAAAGCGGGAGTGAGGGTGCTGATGAGGAGGAAGACACCCTGGAATCGCTCGATGCACGCAGCCAGGAGCTGTTTTTAAGCCAGTTGTGGCGGCCGGTGCTTGGGGAAGGACAAACACCAGAGGAGGTGCACGGTAAGCAGCTTTTATTTTGGAAAGTTATTCAGTGCGGGCTCTTGGGGCGAGGAGGGTTAGGGCTGCATGCATGCCTAGATGCGGAATAGGGCATTGATGTTCTTTCTCACATCGCAGTAATCGGCCTCAGTAATTTCTTCAAAGGTCTCAGCCAGAACTTGGGCAATGCGCTTGCACAGGTTTCTTGGGAGAGCCACTGTGGTCCTTGTTCCAGTCAGGCTAACATGTCCGCGCCACTGTGCCGCGAGGGGACCATTGCTGCACACAGGCAAGCTGCATATGGGCCACGGCGGAAGCCACATTGCAGTAGAAGACCCTCCCTTGCTTCCCAGGTCACCCTCAGCAGTGAGATATCTTCCAGGATGAACTTCTGTGGAAAATGTGGGGACTGTGTTCAGTATAGGGGCCCCCTGCAGCTGTTGCGCTCTCCCCAAGGCACAGAAACCCAGAGGACAGTACAGCCATGAAACAATCAGTTCCCCTTGACCCTGTGCTTACTCACCCTTTTTCCCGTGGGTTATGTGCACTTACTTTGGGTTGGGCAAATTATGCTATTGTGTAGACTGTGCTTGCCCTTAAGTATGGGGGGATCATTGCTCTGTCTGGTATGAACAATGCTGCCTCTGTTAAGTGTTGCATTTTGTCTTTACAGATGCAACCTTGAGATCTTAGCCTTCCGTGTTATCACCATACGAAAGACTGCAAAGAATTAGGAAGAGACAACGTAGAAGTAAAGAAGACATGCTGCATGAAGTAATGCAGCAGTCCCTTAACGAGAATCTAAAAGCTCAGGAGTGGAGGGAGTGTGAAAGGAGGATCCTCCAGCAGAATGAGGAGCGCAGGCACAAAAGCGCAAAGCTCCAGCAACAAGGCACGGATCGGCTGATAAGCATCATGGAGTGCCAAGCGGACTCGATCCAGGTGCTGGTAGCCATGCAGGCGGAGCACTACCGTACCTACCCATCTCTCCTCTCCTCCTCCTCCCCCCCCCACCCCCCGCAGCCCTTGTCCCATAACTCTTTCCCTGGTGCCCCCACCTCCAACCCACTTTCCCCAACATCTGGGTTCTTATCGCCACCAGCTGCCTCCAACATCTGTAGCTTCACCACCCAGCCCTGAAAGATACGATCCTTAACCACTGCACTCAATCCCCATCACCATGTATTATAGCCATTCTGAAGTGCAACATTCATTGCACGTAAAGCTCTCCATCTGCACTTCCCTATCTACCACCTAATCCCCTTCTCCCTCCTTTGTGCTGTGTGGTTCGTGGCCAGAGGCCAAGGATCTGACCCTTAATCTCTTTTTATTCCTGTTTCCTCATCTATAAAATAAGGATATTTACCTGCTTAATAAGATTGTTGAGTCTCTATTCATGAATAAAGGTTCTCAAAAAGCAAGGGAAACTTTAATTAAAGTTTGCAAAATTCCCCCCACTCCTGTTTGTTCAAAATTTTGACAACTTTTGATCAGCTATATTCATGGATGTTCACAAAGTCCTTTGAAGCCTCAAAATAGGTAGATAAGTGCTGCAGAAGTGTGAAACACTAGAAAACATTAAAATTCAGATCATGCTTTCTTTTAGATTTTTTTTCTTTTTATATACAGTAAAGTTTTTTAGCCTTTGCAAAGTCTATTCCGTGCGTTTTGAAAATAATACTTACCAATCAGATCGCTGAGTAAGAGTTCAGGTATCCGGTCTCTAAAAATGTGAACTATGAATTTTAATTTCCAGTATGTTAGGGTTATAGCATGAACTGAGCTTATTGAGAGTTACAGTACTGATTCAATCCAAGTTAGAAGAGCACACTTTCTATAGAACTGAACTTGATAAGGAATCAGGCCCTTGGTACTCTGAAAGTTATTGGAAGTGGATTTCCTTAATGCTTCTGAGGTACCTCCTGTCTATTTGTTCTCTGTTATGGGATTCAATACTTTAACTGGGTGATCTTTGATGTCAAGGGTCAGTGTAGGGCTGAGTCAGTAAATGTAGCAACTTGGTTATGTTGACTGTACATGCATGTTAGTGTTCATTAATGCAAGCATTCATCAGTATGCTTGCGAAATTTTATTAAGGCCATGGTTATGATTCAGACTTCTACCAGCATATCAATGTTTGTCAGGGGTGTGAAGAGGAGTGATCTCTGACCAACATAGCTGTGCTGGCAAAAGCCCCTGATGAAACTGCAGTTATACCAGCAAAACTGCCCTTTTCCAATGTAGCATATTTTGCTGGGGGTCGCGAGGGAGGGTGGGTTCTGGAATAAGCTATACTGGGAAAAGCACAGTTTTTTGCTGGTATAAGTTGTGTCCTCACTATGAACACATTGCAGGTATAGTATTGCTTTACTGGCAAAATACTCCTAGTTTAAATATGGCCTAAAGTGTCTTCTAATTCTACTTCCCATTTCATCAGTGTAAACACTGTTTAAATGGGTGCCCTGTTGTGGTCAAGATAATGTCTTGATCCAAGTAAGTAACCTTGTCATGTAAGTTAATTGAAGACAAGCTTAAGCAGACTCTATTAAACAACTTGCATTACAACTGAATTCAGATTTTGTTAACATAGTAGTTCTGTGAACTTACTTTCTTTTACAGTTGTTGATTGACTTTTACCACTGCCTTCTAGAGCAGTTCTTTTGCTTTATAAAAGTGTGCATTTAAAAAAAAAAAAAATAGGATGAGAGACAAGATGGATGAGGTGAATATCTTTGAGGATAAGAGTTCAACCACACAAAAATGATATTTCTAAAACACAAACTAGACTATCAAGTGTTAGATACTCAAATAATTGAAACAGGGGGCTAACCCCCCTACACACACACACACACACACACACACACACACACACACACACCTTGTTCAGAGCTCCATTGCATAGGTATATGAAGCCTAGGAGAGGTGGAATAAAATTTGCTGTAATTGTCTTTTCTAAGTTGACCATTTCAACATGTAGCACTCTGGCTATATCTTTATAGCTGTCACATCTTCATAATGATGAACTTTCAAAATCTTTTTTCCCCCAAGCCAGTGTTTTGAGTCAGATTTTTCTCACCAGTTTTACATATGTGTAGGTAGTCTGTGGCTGGTAAATAGTTCCTTTTCTATCACTTTAATACAAAAGTTTGTTGAACTTTGAAAATATGAATAGTCCACAAATAACCTCAAGAGGCAGCAAAATGTGTGCCTGGGTGCACCCAAATGTGTATCCATCCACCAAAAATGTTCAAATATAGGTGGTTTAAAATTAAATACCCAAGTGGCCTGCTTTTCAGAGGTGCTGAGTACCCACATCTCCCATTGACATCAGTTGAAGCTGCAGTTATTGCCTTCTGAATGAGGCTCTGTATAAATGCCTAACTGAAGCATGGAAACTGCCCAGAGTGAAATGCAGGCAGAATGGAATTTGCAGGTGAATTTTTAGAACATTCATTATTTCTAATTTTTATTAGTAGAAATTCATTTTTGTGTATGTAGTTGATTTTGATGCTTTTCAGATCTTCAAGTTTTTTTTGCGGGGGGTGTTGCTTAAAATATAGCAGGATAAAGAAGTGATGTCAGTAATACCTCAAGACTCATTTCCTCCCTACATGCTGAAATAGATTTTTAAAGATGAGTCTCTGTAAACTTTCCCCCAGAATATTTAAGAATTTTCTGTGACCTCTTATGAGCCTTCCCTTCCCAGTCACAGATCTAAACAATAATAATGGTTCTATAAAGTGGAAGAGTAAGTCAGATGGAGGCACAGTGATATACAGTAGCACCTCAGTTACGAACACCTCGGGAATGAAGGTTGTTCGTAACTCTGAACAAAACATTATGGTTGTTCTTTGACGTTTACAATTGAACATTAACTTAGTACAGCTTTGAACCTTTACTATTCAGAAGAAAAATGAGGCTTTTAACCATCTTAATTTAAATGAATCAAGCATAAAAAGTTTCCTTATCTTGTTGAATCTTTTTTTAAACTTTCCCTTAATTTTTTAATAGTTTACATTTAACACAGTACTGTACTGTATTTGCTGGTTGCTTTTTTGTGTGTCTGCTGCTGCCTGCTTGTATACAGTAACTCCTCCCTTAATGTTGTAGTTATGTTCTTGAAAAATGCAACTTTAAGCAAAACGATGTTAAGTGAATCCAATTTCCCCATAACAATTATTGTAAATAGGGGGGCTTAGGTTCCAGGGAATTTTTTTCACCAGACAGAAGACATTATATACATATACAGTGTACATTTTAAAACTATTTTAAACAATGTAATACTGCATTCAGCAATGATGACTGTGAAGCTTGGTTGAGGTGGTGAGTCAGAGGGTGAAAGAGGGTGGATCGTCCGTCTGCTCCTCTTGCTGTTCTTTCCAAAGTGCTGGGGAGATGTCCTAGCTCTTCCCCCCTCACCCTACCCCATCACCGCCGAGCCTGAATGCCGTGAAGCAGCTGATTGCTGCAGGCGGGAGGTGCAGGGAGGGAGGGGGGAATTGCTGATCCGCAGGGCTGCCAGCGGGCGAGAGGCACTGTGGGGGAGTGGAGGGGAACTGATGGGGGGGGGTTGCCGGCCCACCCTGGTTCCAAGCCCCCACGGCCAAACAACGTTCTAAGCAAACATTGCACAACTTTAAATGAGTATGTTCTCTAATAAATCAGCGATGTAGCGATGTAACAATGAAACAACGTTAACTGGGATGACGTTAAGTAAGAGGTTACTGTACTTCCAGTTCCAAATGAGGCGTGTGGTTGACTAGTCAGTTCATAACTCTGGTGTTCCTAACTCTTGAGGTTCTAGTGTAAATGGTCCTCTAAACTTCAAAATGTGATAAAGAATCTGACTTCAGACCTAGTTTTTCATTCAGTGTTAGAAATATCATGAGTCATGTTTTCAGCACTTTCTGGGAGCCCTAATTCACCAAGATGAATGATTTATATAGAAATATTTTAAGGAACCAATAAAAGGCTTTTACCTTGGTCATGCAAATACTTCATATAATCCATTTTTTGTGTTTTATTAAAAAAAAAGAAAAAAAAACCTTGCTCACCCATCTTTCCTAATAAACCAGTTTTACATCCCACTGAATATAGCTTGGACTCTAATCAGTGTTACCGTAGGGCATCTCAGAAAGTGAGATGTTTGATGTCCTCTTCACAGAAACTTGAGTAAAGGGAAAACTGTTTTTGTTTGTTTGTTTGTTTGCTGACAAGACAGCTGACAGCAAGCAGATACAGCTAATGACATATTTGGGAGGGCCTGCAAAATACTCCAACAGTCGCTTCTCGCCCACCTTATGCCTCCAACACATGTACCTGATTCCAGTCCACAATCACATGAGCCAAAGGATTTGGGGGGAAAGTTAAAAAATGATTCGTTGTGCTGTACTCAGACTGAACTGAACTACTTCTATGCTGTCTGGAGGGCTCTCTTGTTTCCTTTCTGCTATCCCTCTGCAGAAATGGGAGCCACACTCCCTTTTTTTGGTCCTTTTTAAGCACTGGTTTATATCAGTTTGGGTTTTCAAGGTTTTTCACAAGTGAACATGGCGATTCTTTGCATTTCTAGTACTTTACAGATCAGGAAGGCCCCACTGTTGTGTGCTTCACAAGGCTCAAAGCTGTCTTAACAGACCAGTGTCATCTGTCGTACTCCCGCATCGGTACATTAGAAATAACGTACTTCACTATGTTTGACCCCATTTGTAGTGGTGACACATTTCTTTGGAGACATCTTAGTTACTAAAATTAAATAATAAAAGAACGAGACACAACTAAGTCCCTATATAATGTAACAAGTCTGTATTTAAAGAATATTTTGTAAACTACGGATTTCAACTACAGTTCCATAAAACATTTTCCCAAGGTGGGAAAGGAGTTCATTTCACCCCTACTCTTGTAGTGGGAAGCCCCACTCAAGTGTGGTGGTTAATATTAGGAATACTCTATAGTACGTTTTTTTTAAAAAAGGTAACTCAGAGGCCCACCCTTGTTGTCTCATGCTATCAGGACTTTGCGGCAGCCCTCGTTAATCCATTTTTTGTCTCCTTTGCCATTTTAATTATCAATAATTGCTTCTTTTGTGAAGTTTCCTTCAGTCCATTTGTCTTCCTGCATGGCATTCTTTCCAGGGTTTTTTGTTGTCCTGCCTTTTAGCTGTGTTCATGCTATTCAGTTTAAGAGAATATAGTTGTATGGCACACATTACAAAATCACCATGGCTAGAATGGCATGAGTTGGTGAGCTACTAAGTGATTCTTAAGATGTGCTACACCCTAGGAAAAAGTTTAATAGTACCTCATGCATACTCTCCCTTTCTTCTACCCTCCACAAATTCAGAGTCTTGTGGGACATCTCCCCTCTGATCTCATAATATCACTTGGTAACAACAGCAATTACTTTAATGGAAAGTAATATATTTTCTAGCTTTTAGTATGATTTTATATGCATAATAGTCTGATGATAAATATATACGCTATATACAAAATTAATGCAGCACATATTAAAAACTGGCTTAGTGATGGATCTCAAAGCAATTGCGAATGGGGAATCATCCAGTGTGGGTATTTATAATGGGTCCCACAGTGATCTGATTTTGGCCAAATGCAATTCAATACCTTTACCAATCATAGGAAGAAAACATAATGCTTAACAAAAAAAAAAAGGTCTTCTACTGAGTGATCTGGATCACATGAAAAGCTAGGCTTACTTGAACCAACATGCATTTTAATATAGCTGAATGCAAGGTCGTCTAAGAACCAAAAGTATATGCAAGCCCCTTCGTTTTCAGTTTAAACCAATTTTTACCAAAAAATTCTCTGGTTTTACAAAAAGTGTTTATTTTTTTCTGAGTTTTCATCCTATTTATGTATCATTCAAATATTTTTTAAAAATCTTGTTTTATTAGGAAAGTACAATATATTGCACAAGGTATATGTATTACGATAATACATTAATCTGCGTGTATATGCAAAGCTGCTGTTGAAGTAAGGCTATGTATTAGTCTAGAAGAGAGACACAATAAACAAACACGCACACATGTTCTGAAGTGCGTGCGCATCTGAACATACTGATGAATCTCACTCCCACCACATGCACATTTCAAGCTGTTAGCAGATAACTGTTTAAAGATTTGACACACTAAAATGGGAAGAAACACAAAAGTTGTGACGGTACCTCCCATAAGGCTTTGTGGGAATATGACATAACTGGAATATGTTTTGTGCTGCCTGTGCCATGTAACATCTCTCTGTAAAGGTTATAGTCTACTATATCTATTCATCCTATTTGTACATATATATATAATTTTGTACTTGAGGTTAAGAATATTGGCTGTATACTTGCTTGATTTCTAAGTAAGCTTTGTGAGGCATTTGGTCAGCTTCTTTAGGAAGAAATTTGCAAGGTTAAGTACCCGATCAGGAAGCACTTGGGAAACAATGCATCTTGGAATGCTCCAATCCACATAAGAAATCTTCCTGGAGACTTGCAAGATACCATGTGGACAATGGCTTCTGCCTGTAAAGACTGAGAGTTGTGCATGGACATGTGACTTACCCAGGTGACTCCAGAACTCGATCTTGGAGCTGGGCTTTGCATAGGAGGGAGGAGGGGGTCTCCACCCACAAGAGAGAGTCTATTTAAACCCCTGGGAGACCCCTCCATTTTGTCTTCAGCTGGCTAAAAAGGGAGCCTACACACACACACACTCTCACTCTCTCTCTCTCCCTCCCCCCCCCCCGGATACTTGAAAGATGCTGGAACAAAGGACAGTAACTACAGAGGGTGTGAATAATTGCTAGACCCAGGCTAAAAGGAGATTAGTCTGTAAAAAGGAGCATTCTGGAACTGGTGAGGATCTTATCTATATTCAGTTTGATTAGACATAGATTTGTGCATTTTATTTTATTTTGCTTGGTGACTTATTTTGTTCTGTCTGTTACTACTTGGAACCACTTAAATCTTACTTTCTGTATTTAATAAAATCACTTTTTACTTATTAATTAACTCAGAGTATGTATTAATACCTGGGGGGAGGAAACAACTGTGCATATCACTCTATCAGTATTCTAGAGGGCGAACAATTTATGAGTTTACCCTGTATAAGCTTTATACAGGGTAAAACAGATTTATTTGGGTTTAGACCCCACTGGGAGTTGGGCATTTGAGTGTTAAAGACGGGAACACTTCTGTTAGCTGCTTTCAGGTAAACCTGCAGCTTTGGGGCAAGTAATTCAGACCCTGGGTCTGTGTTGGAGCAGACGGGAGTGTCTGGCTCAGCAAGACAAGGTGCTGGGGCCCCGAGCTGGCAGGGAAAGCAGGGGGCAGAAGTAGTCTTGGCACATCGGGTGGCAGCTCCCAGGGGGGTTTCTGTGATCCAACCCGTCACAAAACTATTCAAAGTTTAAAAAAAAAAAAAAAAAAAAACAGGAGAAAAGGATGAAGTTGAGTGTATGCGCTGTAAATGGTGTGGCCCAATTATTAAATGCAAATATTTATAGGCTAATAGTTCTAAGTCTGCAACAGACTTGGCATTGTGTTTTGAGTTCTGTTTTAGTTCTGAAGCAAACCGCATTGATGAACGTAATTCAAAGCATTAATCTACTGAACACTTTTTTTCCCTTTCTGTCCACCAAAATCAACCCTGTTATTTACCCAGAAAAATTATTAATAGGTTTTTACACTGATTTTCACCTGTTTTAGTTGTTGTGGAAATAAACAGTGATAAATTGCCAGGAAAATAAAATAAAATAAATGAAAACGAAGGGCCCTAAATATATGTCACCCTTACTAGATGGGGGACTGTATTTTGGTAAGCAGTGACTCAAAGGACCAAGATAGCAAATGCTTGGATGTATAAGCGGGAGCCTGTCAATGAGAAGTAGCGAGGTATTATTCCACTGTATATGTCATTAGTGAGAACATCCCTGGAATATTATGTCCAGTTCTAGTATAGACGCTTTAAAAAGGATGTTGACAAATTAGAGTTCAGAAGAGAGCTATGAGAATGATTTGAGGTCTAGAAAACCTGTTCTACTGTGTGGTTGAGAAGTTACATTTATTTAGCTAACAAGGAAGGTTCTGAGGTGACTTCTTCAGCCCATAAGTACTTACATAGGCAGTAACTTCTAATCGTAGAGGACTCTTTAGTCTACAAGACAAAGGGATAACAAGATGTAATGGCTGGAGATAAAGCTAGACAAATTCAGCCTAGAAATAAGGTGAAGTTTCTTTAGTGAGGGTAATAATCATCAGACCACTTGATGAAATTCCAAGGCCAGTATTATGCAGGAGGTCAAACTTAGATGGTCATAATGGTCCCTTCTAGCATTAATATATGAATCCATGAATGATTTTGCAGCTAGAAACAAGGGAATCAGCACCATGTAACTAAGCTCTTCATGCAAATATACCATTATCACTAGCATATGTACAGATGGAGAACCTTTGATCTAGTCTGTGACACCTGAAATAAGTCCATGGGCCCCATGCAAATGATTCTAGTCCACATACTGAGTTGACTCAGGAACCTGGAAGCATTTTGCTTCCTCTTCACATGCAATTAATAGCAATTGACTGGGAGGGTGAGGACTGTGAACAAGGTTATTTTAACTTGTGTACTCTGTGACCAGGTGTCTAGCTTCTCTGTGCATTCTTATACTTATTTTCCTTGAACTAATAAATCTGTTAATCTCTCTGCCTATGCATTCCCTTCCACTCTTTCTCATTCCGCTATAGTTGGGATGATAGTCAGATAGTGATGCTAGGCTGATTGACAATTGGAGATGGTTGGATTTTTATAGGAAGACTTGGAAGCATTGCCTGTTGCCAGACACTTTCTATTATAAGACTGTTTTTAGTGCTTATAACTTTGCTAAACTTTAACTGTTCTGGCTGAAATTTCCCTGCTAGGTGTCTGCTTCTGACTGAAATTTGTTGGAAAGCTTTTAAGTTAAGAGTTTATCAGCTCCAGAGAATGAGATTTGGAGAAAAATTGTGGTTTTGTCCATGTAAAAAAAGAAAAACCAACTAACCCCTCCCTCCCAGCTCTAGCAACCTTTTTCTTTGAGAAGCTCTATTGCTCCCATGTTTTTTGCATGTGTAACTTGTGTATGGCCATGAAATTGAGCACATCATTGCCTTATGTACCCACATGATTGTGTTCCCTTATTCTGTCTGTACAACACCTCTTCCCTCCTCCTGTTATACGTATTACATCTTGTTGTTAATCAGTGTTATCTTCTTAGGACAGAGAAAGTCTTTCTGTATTTGTAAAGCAACTAGTACAATGGGGTACTGTCCTACTGGGGCCATTATGTGCTATTGCAATACAAACAATAATGAGATGTATCCTCAGTCAGGCAACTCAGTTTTATACTTGCAGGACATAACATTCTCTTCTCTAAATTCTGTGCTTGAAAGTTTAACAGATTTTCGGAGTTGTTACCCAGGGTGTCTCACCCGTCAGAATCTCGTCAGTGGCCATACCATACATTTTGTCTACAAAATTTAATTTTGTTGCAGACTTGTTTCTCTACCAGAAGAGGGCACTCACCTCTCTCGCTCCAAGGGATCCTCTGGTGAATGGGCAAACCTTTATTGCAGTTACATGGGACTAATATGGCACTACAGTACTTCCACTGGTGGCTACTTCTATCAGAGTGTTCATTTCTAATGCCATGTGATTATCTCTGTAATACACTGTCATGGAAATACAGAGTTGCTTTGCCTCCTTCAGATTTTGTACAGAAGATGTTGCCAGCTGCAGTAGAGAAGTGAGCTTGTGGCTTTCTTCTCAAGATTTAGAGTGTAAAATATTGTTCTCTTTAAATTTTTATTTTAAATAGCCCAGGTTTTAGGTGATTTTTTTTTCGTAAGGATTCTGAATGTCAGATAGACAGACCAAGAACTCCAAAGGTGAAGAGCAAGAGCTTAAGCCGAGCACTTAATAATAGGCATCTATAAACTTATGCCTTGGTTTTCTTTTGGTGTTCTTGACATTTCTATGTATAATAAACTTCTGCTTAAATGGATGGTTGATTAAAATCTAATAATCCAAGTAATTACAGGCCAGCCAGTAACAAGAAGGTTGGTAGTCAATAACACACACATGCAAAAAAAAAAAAAAAAAAAATCAATCAACTTGTGTCTGACTCGTGGCAAAGTATTTCTAGCAGTTATCCAAGAGAAATGGGGCCTTGAGACCAGCCATGTATATGCACCAATTAACTCCGATTCGGCTGTGGAAAAGAGCTTGAATGCTAGATTTTGAATTAAAATTGGGAACAGAGATGTAGAATAAAAGGTAGCTCAGATGTATACTGTACTAGTGGTAAAGTAGTTAAGGTCTTCCTGCCTTGTCAGAACTACTTCAACCACTGGAAGGGAAGCATCCTGTACTGCATTCTCATTTTGAGAAAAGGATAGAAGCTTCTGTATGGAAGACTGTGCAGCCAGACTTCTTTTTATCTTGGAAAGAAGTTAATGATGGTGCTAACAGGGTGAATAAAATGAGGCTCCTCAATGCTCTTAATGTTCTACAAATTGTGTACATCAGTCTTAGGCTTTATGTGGACATTACTGGAATGCAATGGTAAAACCATTCCAAACCTCTAAGATATTAGAAGTAATAAGGGGGTGCAGTGACTGGGGTGAAGGACAGAAACAAACAGAGAGCAAAGTGCAGTTGAAGGCAAGCAAAACATTAAGAGTAAAATTTGTTGACAGAGGAGAAGCCATCTGTTTAGTGAAAGAACAGGACAGTATGCTAACCAGCACTCAGAGGGAGCAGCCTCAGAAAAGTCATTAAAGCCTGGAATTTGCTGTGCAGCTGAGTCAGACCTTGTTAGAGGTGCCAAGTGGGATATTTCAAAATAATGAGGAATAATGAAAATGTTATTCTTTTACACCAGGGATCAAAGTGTGTTGAAATATTTTACTTTTAGCATCGACTGGCCTGAATGCCCAGTTGTGACTTACTGAGCTCTTGGGTAAAGGATGATGTACTGCAATGAGCAGGTTTTATTTTAATTAATGATAAAAAGATACCTTCACACCATTTAAAATGAGATCATGTTTAACTATTCAGATGATCTTATATGTCCCTGAGGAGGCAGACTGGCATTTTGGGAGGTGACAGTTGTCTGAGCTTTGGTAGGGCTGCTGGCCAAATAGAAAATAGTGTGCTTTACCTCCCTTACCATAGAGTTTGTATAAGCCACTGAGTTGTGGTTGTTTTTACCTTTTTCAGGTGGATACTAGTTTGCAGAATGGCTTTGCCCCTGGTATGAAGCTAGAGGTTGCGATCAAGTCTGACCACAACACCTACTGGGTAGCCACCATCATCACTACCTGTGGGCAGTTGCTCCTATTACGCTACGATGGCTATGGGGAAGACCGCAAGGCAGACTTTTGGTGCGACATCATGACAGCTGACTTACACCCAGTTGGTTGGTGTGAGCAGAACAAAAAGATTCTCAAAGTGCCTGAAGGTAACAACTCCCCATGGAAATGAGGGAGTGTGGAATTTACTTTTTCATGTATGCTTTGCCCTTTGTGACAGCTATGAGAAGCAATTTGCACTTGCTATAAAACATCTCAAACTGTTGAGCTAATTTGACTGCCGGCTTCATCTCAAAAACTTCTATGGACTTGCAGTTGTAATTAATTCTTTTATTTTCTGAGATGCACCAGTAGCTTGGACCCAAATTAGACTTGCCTTTAAAACATAGATTTTTGGTACTCACTAGCCATTGCCACCCAAATTCTTTGGTTTTGCTATTTTTAGGCATTTGCCACTGAGACTTTTTTTTCTTTTCATAAAACCACTTGTTTTTACATAGAACCTACTCTGTAAATGACTGTGCCTTGTGCTTGTCATAAGCTTCATTCTCAAAGCTGTTTATATCAGTGGCCGTGATGTACAAAAAATAAGAGAAAACAAATACCAGGTTAATTTTGAGCTGCACAATCAGTGTTTTACATTTACCTACCTTGCTGTCCCTCCTTGTAACAAACTCTGTACAACCACTCCATTATAGGTCTTTTTTACATAGAACCTCGTCCTCCTTCTTAACACTCTTTCCTCCTCATTGCCGCATATCCATATGGTTCTCCCAGTGATGTCCATTACCAGAGTCTGGAAAGAAACCAGCCTGAGAATGATCTTTGATATGAAGATGCTGTTGGGGTCATGCTCTTGGTTTTCACCGGGTGCCTGCCTGTGGAATGGAATGTCTGATAGGCCATCCCCAAGAGGGGCTTGTTTGCTCCCTCGCATCATTTCTGGGTAACTGCTGAGACCTGATGCCCCAAGAGCAGCTTCCCATACTGGGTCCTGTGAAACCTATTTATCAAAGTGGTTGAAGCTCACACTTCAAGGCAGGTGAAACAGAGATCAGTTATTTAAGAAAGTTCACTTCATGATAGATTTTATTTAAAACTTCAGACCCGTCCACTTTCACCAACTCTTGTCTGTTATCTGAAGGGGTTGTACTCTTGTATTGAAATGAAGGAAAGTTCTGAGTTGACCCTATCTGTTGAAACAACACTAATGTGAAATCTTGCTTATCATTAAGTAACACTGCTCTACAGCCAAAATGCTTCTGAAATAAATATAGTCAAACTTCACTAATTCTGGGTCACTGAGATTCCCACTACATCAAGAAAGATTGGCCACTCCGACAGTCATTGGAGCCTGGGAGGAAAAGTGTTCAGCGTCCATCACTTGTTGAATCAAGGAAGATTTTGTTACCACTCTTACACATCAAGCTGGGTCTGATGAAGAACTTTGTCAAGGCCATTGACAAAACACAAGCAGCTTTCAAGTACCTCCGTGGAAAATTTCCAAGGTTAAGTGAAGCTAAGATAAAGGAAGGTGTCTTTGTTAGTCCTCAGATTCGTGAACTTCTTCGAGATGATGCATTTGACCATGCACTGTGTGGCAAGGAAAAGACGGCATGGAAAGCCTTCCAGTTAGTGGCAATAAATTTTCTCGGAAACAACAAGGCAGACAACTACAGGTTGTTGGTGGAAAACCTCCTCAAGGCATACAAAAGCCTTGGTTGCAACATGTCATTAAAGATACATTTTTTGCACTCTCGTCTAGATTTTTTTCCACCGAACTGCGGAGCAGTGAGCGACGAGCACGGCGAGCGATTTCACCAGGACATTGCAACAATGGAGAAACGCTATCAGGGCAAATGGAGCCCATCAATGCTTGCAGACTATTGCTGGACAAGAGATGCTCCGTTTAATGAATACAAGAAACAAGCCAAGAAGCGCCGAGTAGACACTGAATAGGACTAAACTACGTACATAATAGTTTTTTGCCTTTTGTTTCATTAAAAATCAGCAAAAGGGTTATATAAATAAAATTTATTAAGTGTTACATAAACAGGACAGGTGAAATATTATCATGTAAAGCAACCATAAACACATGAAAAGACCTAGGTTTACAATTTATTATTAAAACTCTACTATCTACACAATATACATAGACATAAAATGTAAAAACTTAAATATCTTAGAAACAGTAGCCAATCAGTTGTTTTGTCATATTTGAATTCAGCACATCAAAATACATAATAAATAGCACATTTTATCTCTGAAGCAGACGACTTCTCAAAAATTGTAGACCAGTGTAATCTAAGGTAAAGTCACATTCTGATGTAGGAGCATATGGGCCTTCTTATTGATGTATGGATGAGAAATGTACCCTCCTGAATGAAATGTCTCTAGGGCACTCAAATGATTTGTTGCTTGAAGTAGCATTTTGCTGGCCACAGAAGTAATTTCTCACCCTTGTTTTTTGTTTAGGTATCAAGGATAAGATATCTGACCAGGAAGAATTCCTTCGACAGACACTGACAGGAGCATGCAGTGCTCCTGCTAACCTGCTAGAGGGTGTGAGTGTTTATTCAAATAGACTGAATTAACTCATTTGAAACAACAGTGAGGCTTCTTTTTTAGGGCTACGACACTCTTAGCATCTTTAACCACAGTATATAAAGTAAAGCCTTTTGTAAGTGAATCATTTCTAGATCTTTCTTAATTTTAAGTGCTATTGCTGTAAGCTGTTGAAATTCAAAAAAATATGTTCGGTCCACCTTCTGGTATCTGTGTAGTATGTGTGTGTTGTCAAATGCTTTCCTGAACAGTGTTTGTAACTCCACGTTCAGATTATCTCTTCCACCCATTAACACCTGTCAGCGTAAAGGAGCTCCTCACAAATTCCCTTAGTGCCCAGCCCTTTCTCTTGGCCTGTTCCTCCTTCCAGATAGCTGTGTTGAATCTCTTCCTTGTCTGACCTTCAAAATGCCTCCTTCCTTAGTCATGTCCCCTGTTAATCTTCTCTTTATTATTGAACAGAATTTTTTTGCATTCCTTTGTCTCCCTCCTTAACTCATGTACCTCTGCTTGAAATGGGACAAATTCAGAACCTAACTATCACCCATTTCTCTGTAGCTAGATTCTTGGTTTGAATAAAATAGAATCAAGAACAAAAACCTGGCCACCTCATTTAATCTCTAATCTTAATCTGTTCCCCATACAGAGCAGTGTGATTACACTTCGGAAGATGAGTGATATGCTTACCATTTAAACATTGTTTATATTCCACCTTTTAACATGAGCATCTTTGCTTCTTTTCTGTCCTGTCCTCTTACATATTAAAAAGATGTCTGAATTTTTAAAGGGTGGGCTGTATTACTCCACTTCAAGCCCTGAATGTACAACTGGCAAATGCCTTTGAAACAACAGATGAACAGCACACTGATCCCATGCCTTTGCAAAAACCCCATAATTTTATGACCATGACTGCAGATACCGCAGGAGCTCTGATGCAAGCAACCATGGCTAGTGAGTTCTGTAATCTCTTTGGTTAGGGGTGCTATGCTATTTGACTCCTATATTCATGCTTCAGTTGGACAAGTGGTCCACAGCCCGAAGGTGTGTCTAAGACACAGCATCAGTGACAGTGCAGAATCTACATAACTCAGTCTCTTCTGAACTAGTTTTATGGGTCACTTTCCTTATGTTCCTTTTTTTTGTTCTGTCCATTTTGGCCTCCAGCTTCACAGAGGGAAGAATCCCTTGGATCTCATTGCACCAGGCTCCAGACTAGAATGTCAAAACTCCCAAGACTCCTTGGCAGCCTGGATTGTCAAGGTGGTGGAAAACGTTGGCGGGAGGCTCAAGTTGCGCTACGAAGGGTTGGTAGATTCTGACCAGTCTGATCAGTGGATGTTCTACTTGGATCCATTTCTTCATCAAATGGGCTGGGCAGCTCAACAGGGATATGACCTCCAACCTCCAGCAGGTACCAAGTAACCTGTCATTTTAAATCTGTTGTCGATAGAGCTGGTGATCATGAGTTTGAGACTGCAGTCCCCTCTTTTGTACTTTAAATCTGGATTCCAGATCCATGTGTGCACACACCACGAGACTAACAAACATCCCACTCTTTAATGAAAGAGTGTTTCATTAAATAGTATGACAGAGGTTACACCCGCTTGTTGTAATGTTCATAGCTGCTTTTGCCTGTCACCATCTTTAACCTACTTGAATGTGGGGGAAGGATTGTCTTTTGACATTTATTTTAATGGCCTTGGGTTCTGGTAGGAGGAAAACAATCCTTGTAATAAAGTGTAACTAATGCAATGCTATATTTCATCTCTCGGGAGACTCCATCCCAGAGCTCTGCACAAAGGTCCCCATTTCTTGCTCCTTAACAGCACACCTCTATTAGACCCAGGTCAGTAGAGACTTCCCAGCCCACTATGATACCTAGACTTCTGCCTGAAGTAGGAGTACAACAGTGCATAGTAGGTTGTCCTGGAAAGTTAGTACACCCTAAGGAATTGTGGGGGGGGTGGGGGGGTGGACAATGCATGTAGTGCAAATGCCTGTCAATGTAAATGACTCGCTCTGAAGTTCAGGGAAGTGGAGATGGTGCCACTCCCACTTCAGCATAAGCACCTCCTCCATTAACAAAACCACACAAGATGATCTGTCATAATATATATTTTAAAAGAGGAGCTAATTAAACTGATTATGAGAACTGATTGTCCACTATAATCGGGGGTCACAGCTTAAGCAGTGATTAGCTAAACAGAAGCAAGCTTCCAAAGATGCTGTTTTGCCAAGTATTTTACTCCTCTGTTGGTTTTGGGTATGTGGCCGCAACTTCCCCAAAGGGGTACTGTTCCTGCTAATTACATTTTGCTATGTGGTGTAGCTGGCTTAACATTTGTTGGGAGTGATTAATCACACTGATTTTTTGAACGTATATCCTTCCTCTGCCTTGGAAATTATCCCCTGAATCACAGTAATTCTTGGTTTTGGTCACCAGCACCAGTGACACTTCTGATATAAACTGAAAAGTGTTGGGCTTTTCTCTTAATATCTTACCTATCTCTTACCTGCAAAAGCAGAAGAGAATTTACTTCAGAAACACAAGGTGCCCGTGGTCTCAGTGATGGGCATTTACATTAAATTCTAACTTTTAAGCAGTGCATGTGAATTTAGTTTTTTAGAAGTCAATCTTTTTAAGCAGTTAGAGTAGAAGCCCAATCCATCTTCCTGCTGACGGCAATGAGAGCATTTCCCTTGTTGATAATTGTCTCAAGTCCCAAACAGGAGGATTTGGAATCACACTGAAAAATTAATATTCTGTTTGTTTCACCGGCATCACTGTATTGATGGAAAATAAACAAAATTCTATGTCATCAGTCTCTCTCTCTTTAAGGATTTAAATAGTGCAGTTTTTAAACACTGGGCATATGGACTATCTTCTTAATCTAGTTTTGGGCTGCGTCCTTGATATTCTGTGAGAAAAGCCTTTGGTATCCAGTTCCAGGAATCCCTTAATAAATCTTAGCAGGAACCCAAATTATCCTTCCCCATTGGAGGTGGTAGCAACCTGTGATGGGGCATACTAAGGAAATAGCCCCACCTAACTGTGCTGCACTCTGCGATACTTCATTGCTTGCTGTCTGTTTAACCTGCAGCCATAAAAATAGAGGAAATGACCAGCAATAAATCTCATCTCATTAGTAAATTCAGTATTGTACATTCTTTTATTACACTATGGGTGTGATCAGTATGACCCCAAGCTCTCCATCAAATTAAAGATGTAGAAGTATATAGCTCACACAGTGGAACTTGATTTATGTAGTCCCTCTTCATACACAAGGTATCCTAAAGCATTTAGAAAAGCTGAGAGTTCTTAGCTGGAGCTCTGAGGTAAAGTAACATGGTTTTTTAATGGATGCTCTGCTTAGCATGGGTCAAAAATAAAAATAATTTAGCTTCACCCTCTTCATTTTCTGTGGGAGATACAAGGACTCTGCTCATTCACTATGCTACCTTTTTTTGCTGAAGCTATCCGGTCCCTGAAGAGTGAGGCAGAATGGCAGGACATCTTGACAAAGGTGAAAGAGGAAGAAGAAGGGTCCTCAGTACCCACTGATCTCTTTAAGGTAAAGTATCCAGTGCACAGAATTTGATCAAGCAAGGCTCCAGATAGTGTAGTGAAAACTGCTGGCTTTTGTCATAGCTGTCAGAATTAATGTAGGAGAGTAAGCCATTAGAGCAAATTGAATGAGGCTTGCTACTGCTGACTAAAATGATGTATCATGTCAGGGTCAGATGTTTATTGAGCAGTGTTGCCATTTGATGCAGGTTCTGATGTTCCCCATTCAGGTGGCTGAAAATTAGGGATCAACCACTTTTTGTCTCGCTTTGTTTAGTACTGAGGATTAGAAAAATATTTTAACTGACTTGTTTGGCCTGTGGCCACATTCTGCTGCAAGATCAAGCCACAGTTTGCAAAGCTCCTGGGGGAAATCTCTTTGGGCCTGTCGTAGGGTTGTCCCACATGGAGCATCTTTCTGTGGCAGACTGTGGCACAAGTGCGCCTGCCTCAGTTTCCCCTCTCAGGCAACCCAAGGATTCCACTTCAGTCTCTCTTGCTTCAAAAATAACCTTCCTTGGGGCCAGTTTATTATCAAAACTATAGTGCATATCAGTCCATAAAAAAGTCCCTACATAGTCCCTTTATCACGCTGGTTTATAGAGTCCTTAAAATCCCATGACAACACACCACATACCATATGCCAGCATTTTCCACACACCCCCCCCCAAAGCTCCTCGTCAGTCTTCTTATGCCTCTCTGACGAGCCCTTCCAACTAAAGTGCAACCCTGATCTTCCCAGGAGAAATCCTCCCACAGTTGCTATGCTGGGTGATAATCCCTCATTCCCCCTGGTCATAACACTTTCCCTTACTTCCTGCTTTCTAGCCTTGGAGATAGCAGCAGGTTAAGTTCCTCTGCTGCTCTCCTGTCCAGCTAAAGAATCAGCATACAACTCCCTCTACTGCTCTCTCTCGCCTTCATCCCTCTCCAGCCTGCATTTCCCCAGAAGTCTGGCTTGGAGATAGCAGCCAGCAAAACCCCTCATGCTGCTCTCCTGCCTACAGCCTTCTCCCAGGAACCAGCTACAGCATCCTTCCAGGGCCTTCCTCAGTCTCCTGGTCTCCTGCAACTCTCACCTGCCTTTCTTGAATAACTCACAGGGTCTTTCCCCTCTGTTTCGCTTTGATCCTATATAGCCCCAATTGCTGCCCCACCCTCTTAATTGGCCAAATGGAAGTACCTGTTCTGGCTCAGGAGCATTGGACCTACTTCATTTACAGGGCCTGGCCACCCTGTGACTGGGCCCAACCCTGGTCCCCTGATATTGTGGAAAAACTCACAGCTTCAGTGGAAGGACAGTTGCCCTTTATTTTCATTATACAATTCTTGCTGGTACTTGGTCACCTGTGCCAAACTTATGATTTAGGAGAACAAGACAGGATGAGCTAAAAAAGTCTTAATTAACTTCTACGTGCTTAAAGGTGAAAACTATCAGTTCTTTTCCATTAAGAAACATGGTTAATCTGTGCTCTAATCTTGTGGTTTTCAGGACAAGCCAGTGATTGGAGTGCATTCATTCACTGCAAGCATGAAGTTAGAGGCTGTGGATCCAGTAGCACCTTTTGTCCTCTCTCCTGCTACAGTTGTTAAGGTACCGGGAGTCATTCTGAATTCTCCAGCTATGGCTGAAGCTCAGTTACAGTTTTTGTTCTGTACTTGTTGATTGAGAATTCTCTGCATGCTTTCTTAAATCTTACATTAGAGTTTAAGCTGAAGAATTTTCATAGATCACTTGTGGGTCAGGTAGCTGCCAGGTGACTTTATCCCAGTGGTGAACGCTTTTTAGTTAAAAATTGGTGCAGTGAGAATCATAGCTTGAAAAAATAAACAGCCAAAATGATCAAAGCTGGGTGCCTAAACTTTGACTCCTAAATCCATACTTGGTCATGTGTCACGGAATCACAGGGGCAGTGCTATCTTGGCTCCGTACAGTCCCTGGGAGGAACCCCCTTCGGTGTGACAGCCCTTCTCGGGAGTCACACTCTCTTGGAACTTAAGCCCTAGGCTCCACCACCTCCTGGAACCGCACCTCTACACCTTCAGCATACCTGTCTCTATCCGTGAGACACGTTCTCCCCAGAGAGTCCACGAACTATGCATAAAAACAGAAAGGTTTATTGTATGTCTGAACACAGCACAGAAAGTTCTCAGGGGCCTCAAGCATAGAAAATCTTAGCAAAGTCCATCTGGGACTGTCCAGCATCCAGTTGGGCTCAGGCTGCTCTTCGTAGTCCAGAAGCAACCACTCCTTCCAGCGGCCCACTCTGTAACACCTCCAAGGCCCCTTCTCCATCCTTTGTCATCTTTCCTGGGCAAACAGATCTCCTGATGTCTCTCTTTAGCCCTTGGTTCTCCCATTGGTCAAAGCCGTCTGGCTTCCAAGATGGGGTAGGCCATCAGTTGCTAAGTTACAAAGTGTCCTGGCTGTCTGGGTCCCAGCTGCTAGGCAGGGTCACACTTGGTTCTCTGCAACAATAAACACCCTTTCCTACCACCTCATTAAACATGCAGCACATAGGGGAAACTGAGGCACAAAGCATTCATATAAAAATTCCCCACTTCATCGCATCCATGCAACTTAGAATGGCCTGATTTTCACACAATGCTGAATCCTTATAGCTGCTATTAACTTCAGTGGAATTTGTGCATACTTATGATTTTCAAAAGATGCCAAGTATGGATTTGAGAGCCCAGCTTTAGCCTCCTGAGTTTGACAGCACTTACCAACATCTTTATGTTTTAGTAAACACCTAAGAGGTTCCAGAAGACTGTACATCCACATACTATGCAGGTTCCAAAGAGATTATACAACGTATTTAGTCTTCCTTTATGTATTTTCAAACAAATGTTGTGCTCCCTTTGCTTTTTACTATAGAATTAATGTTCTTTGAATCTTTGCTCCTACATCATGTCTTACATTACAGACATTTTACTTCTCTCTCCTCTGAACTCTAACTTATCAGTCTCTTTAAATATGCAATACTAATACTCTGAGGTACAGCCAGTTCTGAATGGAGTAGAATCATTATGGCACTTGTTGATTTTGTGTGTGGGGGGGGGGGGGGGCAGCACTGCATAGCTGATCCATCCTGGTTATCATTCAACATATGATTTTCTGTGGCTCAGGTTCCTAACCATAGTCCTCATTCTTTATTTATGTATTTTGTTTACTCCTTACAAGATGTTATACCTTTGTGTCTGATTTTAAATATTTCTTGGACTTCTCAGTTCTTAAATTTGTATTTTAGTCTCATAAGCCTGTCTTCCAAAAACATATTGGACACATCTCTCCAAGCTTTGGATCACACATAAATTTAATCTTCTCTCGCACTGTCTTTCGTCGTCAGTCACTATTGAAAATAGTGAACTTATGAAATAACTAGCCTCTCTAGGATCCTACTCAACATTGTCACACATTAAATAGTTCATTATTGTGATATTTAAAACAAAAAAAGAACCAACCTAAAAGCATGTGGGTTTTTTGTTGTTTTTTTTTTTTAATAATAATCCATATATCTTGTGTGTAATGTGAGGAACATGAAGCCAGGATATATGTCCACTCTATTTCCTTTTTTCTACAAGCTTGTTATCTCATCAAAGAGAAACAAATTAAGTTACCTTGATATGGATTGTTTTGATGAGCCCTTTTTATTTACTTGGAGTCATACAGCTCTCTAGGCAATTACTTATTGCTAGCTATTTATCACCTCATTTGTCTTTTAAGTGCCTATAAATTGACTGCTTTATTAATTGTTCTATTACATTTCCAGATATTATCATGCAGTCTGCTGGTCTGTGATTCTGTAAATCATCCTGTCTCTCTCCCCCCTCTCCCCCTTCTAATATTTGCAGATGTGGGATTTGGAAAATACCTGACAATAGATTAGCCTTTCAAAATTAAGAAAGTGTATCTGCTACCCTAAAGGCCATCTGTGTCTCTCTTTTTGGATAACTTTGCAGGTGTTCAATGAAAAATATTTCTTGGTGGAAATTGATGACTTGCGACCAGAATGCACAACCAGCCGGTCATACATTTGTCATGTCAACAGTGCTGGTATCTTTCCTGTGCAGTGGAGTCTGAAAAATGGTTTGCATCTCAGCCCTCCACCAGGTACATGTCTGCACTTTTGTCTGACTCACTGCAGTAGGGCTCTTTGAAAGGAAGAGATTATTATCCCCCAGTGCACTGTGTTAAAAATCTACAAGCTGGGACAGCATTTTTGCAGAAGAGGTGTGTGCTACCAGCAGGAGGAAGGGAAAGATCCAAATTCAAGAAATCAGCAGCATTAAGCTGGTGGAGTCTGGGCTTCTCATGGAGATGTACTTGGGTTTGAGGGCTGTGGGCACCCCATGCTGGGCTTGGAATGAAAGCATCTGGTTATCCTTGGAGGGAGCATGCATTCCAGGGTGCAGGGAGTTAGTGAGCTATAGCCTCGCTTCCTGTGATATCAGAATGCTGTAGCCAGTACAATGGCTGTGGAATTTTCTTCTTCATCCTGCCTGTTCAGCTTTATTTTCTTACTCCCCAAGTGCTCAATGATGGAAATGTGTACAGCAGAGGGCAAAGATCTTAGGGTTTTATACTACCCCCGTCAGCATAGTGTCTGAGCTTCATATTTGCTTTTCACTGGTTAATAGGAGCGGAAAGTGTAATGAGTTTGTCTCTTCCCTGTCTTTACCCTAGGTGTACTAAGGTACTGTGGACAAAGCAGCACTGCTGTTCCAGCCGTCTAGCTCCCCAGGCCTGTATTCAGAGCCCATTAAAAGGTTTCAGGCTTCTCTTCTAAGCAGCATGCACAGAAATGGTTTCTCCTCTAAAGGAAGTGTGGTGCCTTTGAGATTCCTACTGGACATAGCTTTGACTGACACAATAGAAAAAACATAAATAGCCCCTGTCCTGGTTAATCCCAGGAGAGGTTAGGTGGAATTACTGCAATTTAACCTGAAACAGTATCATAGATGCTGTTTCATGTGTAGCTTTTTATCTTTTATAAATTCCTAAACCCGAGTCATGGTAGTACTCTGTATGGAATACCTTAGTTATCCACTTTGAAGAAGTATTACAGCAGTGCTATAGTTCTTCTGTTGTTGAAACCCTGCTGTTTTCAATCACATGCAGTATCCTATGCTGGCAGAATAGCACAACAGTACAGTTTCTTGGTCCCTGCTTCCCTTCCTTTATGTTCTGTACTCTGCCTAAACAAGATGGAGAAGGGAATATCTGCTGCAAAAAGAAACTCTTTTGCCTGGATACTGGAGATTTTGGACTTGGAGCTCCCTACAGCTCTGCATTAAGGTTCCCATATCCCAAATTAATATAGATTTATTAAAATAATAATTATGGAATAACAAAATAGATTAACTACCATGCTTAATGGCTATATAGTGGATTTGCATAGTGATTCATCCTCGTTTCACTAGTTGTCATTTATTTAATATACAGTACATCAGTGCCTAGCAAATTTAAGGCACTATGTAAATAATAACGACTTCTATTAAATCTAAGCCTTTCTGGATTATAACCCTTCGTTTAAAAGTGAGACAATCTTCAGCTGTGCAGTCTGAGCTTGTGTGACACCTTTCAAGAAGTCCTCCTGCATTCTCTAGAATGTGATCAACCTGCAGTGACGTGTTCTGGTTAATGCCCTCTCATGCCTAGCATGTCCAAACTATCTTCAAGTAGACAGTCTCTAAAGAGAAACTAAGACCCATATTTGTAAAGGTATTTAGGTGTTGTTGCACTCAGTGTTGTAACACCAAACTGATATAGAAGCCTACATCTCATTTTCAAAAGGGATCTAGGCAAGCTTCTAAGATGCAGTTGAACATATCGTAATACAGCTTCAGTTGTATTAACAGAGAAGCTAATGCAAGGACATTGTAAGGTTTGTCTTCCCTGCAGTGTTGTTATCTCAAGTTATCTCCTACAGAGTTAGTGGAAAATAACACTTGAACAGCATAGTGTTTCCATTAGCAGCATAGAGTAACTGAGTTCTCACTGCATTACTAGTTCCGGTGTTAGCAGCACTCAAACTTCAAACCACACTGCCTGACATGCCAGCTAGTTCGAGTTTAAAGCACCATTTAATTTGGCTAGAGACTTTTGTGTGTGAACGGGAGTCCAGTTAGGGGCAGCACTTGAGTTATACCTTGAGCTAACGCTGCAGTGAAGACAAACTCTCAAGCAGTAGGGCATAACTTAAAACATGCAAAACCACCCAGGGCCTGATCCTGTGTTGCTTACTTGGCAAAGCTGTGGATTTCCTTATACCGCTTCTGTGGAGTGGTGCTGGATTAGGCCTTTCATTGTACAGTGCAACCCACATGCCCCAATTGGGAATTAAATCATCCATATCTTGCATAATGCAAGCATTTGGTTGACTGGAGTCATCTGTTTGGTGTAATACAATTAAGCAACCACTTTGCTTGCTCTTTGCTCAGGTTATCCCGGGCAGGACTTTGATTGGGCGGACTACCTCAAACAGTGCGGTGCTGAGGCTGCTCCCCAGAGCTGCTTTCCTTTGGTGAGCTTTTGCAGAATAATGCTTTTTCTTGTACTGGTGGCTACTCCACATGATGTCCACTTACATAAACAACACCCTTGCTTCCTGTGATTGTTACAGTGGACACATAATGCTTTTGACCCTGTGACCTAAACAGAGCTCATAGTTGTTCATGGAACAGAAGTGTCTAGAGAATGTAATAAAGGTGAACTGAAGTGCTTGTACAAAACAATTCAGAGTTCACAGATTACAGACCAGATGCTGCTGTCAGTGGCAGTGTGAATCTAGAGTAAAAGGCCATTTCACGTGAGATCTAACTGTTCATGGAATCACTGCCACTGCACTGGTCCTTCATGTGTGCATCTGTGTTAAAATGGTACCCTTCCCCTGCTTAGCCCTTGCCACCTATCTAGGGTTTTTTCCCCCACTCTTCTTCCTTCACTGTCATTATGATTTGACTTGAAAATTCAATATAATTTTTTCCCATTGAAACATTTTGAGCTAATTTTAAAAGTAAACTGCTAGGACTTGAGTTGGGGTTTTGTCATTCTGTACCACAGTGGTGAACTGCTGAACACTTTGTGAAAGCATCACAAGAGGGCTGTTTCCTTAGCCCTTGCCAACCGTCTCTCTGGAAAACACTGAGGCAGATTTAGTCATCAGGGAAACACTCAAACTTCCTGGTTTAGAAAAGGGGGATGCTGGCAAAGCTTTTCTTTGCAGCTTATCCTCCTCTTGCCCTCTCTCCTCAGTGTCTGAAAATCCAGACGCTGGGCTTTTCTGAGAGGAGTGGGTTGAGAGGTGGGTTGCCTTCTGCCTGTCAGTCTGATTATTTCAGTTTGCTAGCTACTGGTGTGTTACTAGCAGGTAGATAACTGCGAGGAGTTTCTTGATTCTAGTTTTGGTTAAATCCTGTCAGTGAGTCTCTCAGCTGAATTTTTCTCATGCTCCAGTGCAAATGCAACCCTATGTGTGTGTGTCATTACATACTATTCTGCCTTGCTTATCTGAAATTCCCTTTAACCTGAAATATGGTTACATATTCCGACATCTGTTAATTACACTGAAAATTCTTTCTGAATCTTTGATTACCCACACGTGTTCGAAGTCCCCCATCATGGTCGTGTAATCAAGTTTGTATGTTTTAGTCCTCCACATGGCTGTTTACATCTGATAGGCTGGTAAATTCACATATTTTCTCCAAACTTCCCTTGATCTGTCATCTTTTTATTAGCTAACTTCCAACCATGGATTTAAAGAGAACATGAAGCTTGAGGCTGTGAACCCTGTTGATCCAGGGGAAATTTGCATTGCCACAGTCACCAAGGTGAAAGAGTCCTACCTTTGGCTTCAATTGGAGGGTAAGTGCACCTTAAGAGAACAGGAGACTTGCCCCAGTCTAACCTTGCCATGAGTCATGTTAGTACACCAGTCTCACCGGGAGATTGTCATAAATCATTAACCGCAGACACTTTCTGCTAAAAATGTAATTGAAGGACAATATTGTTAGCCCTTTCTCTTGCTCTTCTCCTAGTTAAGTGAATGTTGCCATTTTAAATCTTATCTTGGGGTTAAAATCACCCTATGCAGAGAGTTGGCACAAATCACCATGTAAATCTTTTTTCAGCATTATTTTGAGAGAGAAAAAAATTCTGGGACTTAAGTAGAGCATGGGCTTTGTGCTATATCTCTGCACAGGGTGACTTTCACTTAAGTGAAGGTTTTACTCAAGCTGAGCAGCCTGGCACCTGTAGAAGATAATTTGCAACAGAAAATCTAACAAGATAGAGCTGGCCTTTGCATGGTTCTTTATATTCCTTTTATTTTTCAGTAGAACCTCAAAGATATGAACACCAGAGTTACGGACTTACCGGTCAACCAGACACCTTGTGGAACTGGAAATCCTCAATCAGGCAGCAGCGCAGACCCCCCCCAAAAAAAATGCAACCAATACTGTACTGCCTTGGGCTTTAGCCACGGAGGATTTGGGCAGCAGCCATGGCGCGGAGCGGGGCAATCAGGGCTCCAGGCTGGGTGGGGAGTCTCAGGGCTTCTGATCCTCAGCAGCACCAAGGTTCAGTGCTTTAGATGGGGTTGGGGGAGTGCTGGCCCCATGGCTCTGCTCCTGGTTTCAGTCTCATGGGGGTGCTGGGGCTCAGGGTTTCAGCCCTGTGGCTCTGTACCTGGCTTCAGCCCTGTAAGGAGTGCTGGGCCTTTAGCTATGAGGGGAGCACCAGTTTCAGCCCCAGCACTCCCCCCCCCCCCCATCGCTAAAGCCCCGAGCCCTGGTGTGCTCCCCCCAGGTCTAAAGCACTGAGCCCCAGTGCTCCCGTGGAGCAGAAGCCCTGAGCCCCCCGCCCCGAGCCCTGGTGTCCCGAGGGTCTGAAGCTCTGACTCTCACCCGCGCCCGGAGTCCTGAACCCTCCCACCCTCCCGTTTTTTGGCTGCAGTCCCAACCTCCCATGTGGCTGACATCTATAACCTCTTCTTCAGAGTTACAGACAACCTCCATTCCCATGGTATCCATAACGGCGAGGTTGTACTATATTCTTCTTGGCGTATGCACAACGTGCTTCAAGTGGCACGTGACTAGGATTCATCACTGGATTTGGTCTTCTAGTTGAATCATTTAGTTTCCCTGGCCTGGACTGGGTACTGATGAGGAGCATCACGTGAACACTGATCCATGCCCCCCTTGATTTTATTTAAAGAACATCAAGGTGCATTTACTATGTCTTGTGCTACTCTGCTGAATGAAAGATGACAAACTCCTTCTTTTCCAGCTTTTAGAAGTGAACAAATGAAATCAGGAAATAGTTGCTGATAAATGAAGGAAGGGGAAAATACTAAACCAGTGGCACTATTTTGCAGTCATGTTGACATACAGATAGCAGGTCCCAATACAGAATTTTGAAAACTGCTGTTTCGGTTACATTTTGTTTCTTTTAACTGAACAGGCTCCAAAAGGCCAGTTCCTGAATGCATACTGAGTGTGGATTCGATGAATATATTTCCAGTGGGTTGGTGTGAGACCAATGGATACCAGCTCAGACCTCCTCGCAGAGCAATAGGTACCAGTTCTGTTCTCTTTGTAATTGCTAGCAGTCAAGATGGGGATGGAAGGTCTTTGAAGCTCTAACATGTGCATCTACTGCAGAATTATACCCATCATACTTCATGAAACTACAAATGAAAGTGTCATCCCATTTTTTAAAATGTATGCAATTACTAGTGTCTACATAAAATATGAACATGAAATATGTTTAAGAATCTTTTACTTGTAGGGAGTGGGGTGAAAAGTGAGAGACAGTACAAACTTATACATTCATATACTTCATATGTATTATGCAATGCAAAATGACTAGGAATACAGTAGTACAGGCAGCGTACAACCCTTCTAGTCAGTTCAGAATGAGATTTAAAGGAATGCAAGGGGCATATCAGAGGGGTTACCCCCAGCCACACTACTCTTGATTGCAACACAGTTTGTGTATAGAATACACAGCAATCTCAAACATGATCTATCAGTCAGTCCATGTAGCTTTAAATTCATTACTCTGTTGAACAGCTCTTCGAGGTATCTAGCTCCTCCAAGCACAAGCGTAGGTCCACGTTTCACTAAATCCAGGTGTCTGTCTTTCTGTTATAGCAGAATTGTTTTCACTGTGGCAAATGCCTGGATTGTAACCTGTATTGGTAGTTGAATACTGCACTTAACATGTAGCTATTTTTATATAACTTCACAGCATTATCTTGGTAACATCTTCTTGTCTAGAACTTCTTGGTGACATTAGATTGCCCAGTTAGACCTGTAAAATATTCAAATACCACAGTATTGATGGGTATGAGAGAAGGCAGTCATGTAGATTTATTTATTTTTGGCTGTTGTTATACATACTCTGATGACTGGCCTGAAACGTACAAGTTTGTGAAGAAGATAATTCTGTGCACAAAAGCTGAGATTTTCACAGCTGGCTAGGGGATCTGATGCCCAACTTTCATTAATTTCAATGAAAATTGGGCATGCAAATCCCCTAAACATTTTTGGATAATATCAGCCCAGATGACTGGTATAAATCTCGTATCAGAGGGGTAGCAGTGTTAGTCTGTATCAACAAAAACAACAAGGAGTCAACCATACTCTCTGTTGTTTTGGTATAAACCTTGTGTCAGTTGTTAAATGATTGCAGCAATTTTTGCATGTAGATACCTTTGGCTTAAAATTTAGAGGATGTGCTGCCATAAAAAAAATTTTGTAATGGAAGTTTAACTTGCTTGGCTTTATTTATTTAATTAATTAATTTATTTATTTATTTAAAATCCTTTCTCTTCTCCTTTCTCCCCACCCCAATCCGGATTTACAGTGAACAAACAGAGGAAAATTGCTGTAGTTCAACCAGAGAAACAGTAAGTAACAAGTTTATTAATTATTATTATAATCAGTGTGGATTGTGATTTGTCTTTGCAACTTTGGTTTCATGGAAAAGGGACAGTGAAGTTTGTCGGGCCTGAGTTTATATCTATACTTAATTCCCACTGATCTTGCAAAACAATCTCTGACCTTCTGAATTGAGAGCTACAGCACTGTTCAGGGACACTCTTTGAGTGGGAAGCTGTGGTTTTAACAGTTTAGTGCATATAGACTGCACTGATGGTTAATAGATCATTTCACTCTGAGATTTTAGTTGTTGCTTCATCCCTTGTTTTAAGAAGCTGAGCGATCTTCCAGTATTGGAGGACATTTAGGGGTTTTTTGCTGTCTAAAAATATTTGTCAGCATTGTCATCATGTGGATTTCATTATGGAAGCTTTGAACTATTGTAATGGTTATCCTGAGTTGGGATGATTGCTTCAACTCTTTTCAGTTCATTTTCAGATTCATTCTCCCTTCAGAGCACACAGCTGCCTTCATTAGTGTTAATGTGAGTGCAGTGTACATGTGCTCTGAGGAACAGAATCTGACTTCCTTAGTGTTCTGTTGTGCAATTGA
The DNA here is from genome assembly GCF_027887155.1 of Malaclemys terrapin pileata. Lineage (NCBI taxonomy): Eukaryota > Metazoa > Chordata > Testudines > Emydidae > Malaclemys > Malaclemys terrapin. Next base: position 43,707,659 of record NC_071511.1, read on the forward strand.
GATTTCCACATTATTTGATGGGAATGTTCAGCTGTTCCATGTGAGAGCTCTCATTCAAATAGTGTGCAGCTAGTGTGTTCCTCCAGAGTGGGAGTTGTATTACATGAGATGCTTACCAGATGGAAAATGGGAGAAAAAATAGTTCAAATAGAGACCATCCTTGTGTTCTCATCTTCAAAGGTTTTGTGAAACTATGTAGCATGAGCTTGTTCAAGTGACACTCACAATGATACAGTTAGTCTTGCTGACCTTGATATCATTGCAGGTATCAGATCTTTCATGGTTGGACATCCCAATACTTGATCCATTGTTTTCAGTAAAATAGACTCTCTCCTAACATGCCAAGCCACCTGTTTTTTTAAATGAGACCATTAGAAGTGTTTTTTAGTTTTTGTTTGAATCCACATCTTTTCAAACATGTGACATGTAAAAACTGTGATGGTGTCTCCATGGTGGAGTGGGCTGTGTTACCATGCACCTGGCTTTTTCAAACAAGGGAAGAACACCACTGGCATAGAGCTGAGCTAGATCAACACAACTGGCTCTTCCTACAGCCTGAGGAAAGTCGTTAAATACTACAAAGATAATTGAAACTATAGGCTTGACGCACTAAATTGGGAGTGAGAAAGGATCTCGCCTGTTTGCAATCTGGATGTTGATGTATCAACCTTGGTCTCTTCCCAACATCCTCTCTCCATTTCAGAATTTTGTCTTCAAGGACTGTCCATGAGAGGCTGAAGAACCAGGAACTGAATTCCACTGACTCAGGTAAGCGTCTTGTTAAGAAAGTAGGAGAGTTCTGTATCTCTATGGCATTATTGTCTAGCTGCTCAATAACTTCATCTGTCCTGAATTAGTACAATAGGGTAAAAACTTTTCGGAGGGATCTTTCAAATGGCAAGGAAGATTTAACTCGCTAACAGCATACAATTAATGCTGCACATGGTACAATGAGAGCATGTCTTGATGCTGAAAGTTGGATTATTGTAGCACCTAATCTTTTCTCCCACCAATGGATGTGCTGGGAGCACCTGGAACCGAAATATTTAGTCTTAATAACCCACCCACCCAATTACAAAACACTTTCCTCTGAGCTATATAAGTGGTATACATACCAGTAAATCCCATATGCTGTGTGTGAGAAGGAAATTCTTGTCAAATTAATGTCTAAGCATCCCCCAGCAAAAATGCATTAAAATAATATTGAGAGAGATGCATAAAACTCTGGTGCTTGGGTTGGGCTGTTATAACAAACACGTCATATTCCACACTGAACTGTTAGAAAACTATATTGATGTGCAGGTTTGTTTGTCTTTGTGATAACTTGATCAGCACTATAAAGCAAGACTGTTCAAAGTGTAAAATAACTCATGTGCCAAATGGCGAAATCTACTCATTTTCTGAAGTGTTGAAAGAATGTATATAAGTACATCTGCTGATGAAACAGCTATACAATTCTAGCCGCATAGTATCTAACCCTAAATTGATCTATTTCCCACACAGTAAAATGCATGTCTAAGGTTGTTCTACTTTGCATATTAATTGGTTTTAAAATGGAGATATAATGTCAATATGATTTCATCTGTTTATCAGTTTATAAACCACTGGAATTAGGGCCTTTTTAGATTAAAGTGCTTTTCAATCAAAATTATAGGACTACTAGAGTAAAATGACTTTATTTTTGTATTTATACATCCATAAATATATTGATATATAACAGCTTAAATTCTGAAGGATGCCAAGGCGTTTTACAGACTTTAACTGACATGCAAACTAAAAACAAGGATTACTTCATCCAACATTAAAGTGCAGCAACTGCTGGTGGAAAAAAATAGCAGTTTAACAATGCAAAGCGATATTATACAACAGTTTAGGTTAGGAAGTAGCAAATAGTTTTTCCGCTTGAAACTGCAAGGAGAATTTAGGGAGCAGTAATTACTGGACTTGGAATTTGTTGAGGACTCTGGTGCTTGAATTACTAATCTTCTCCAATTATATCAAGTGTCTAGGACCTTTGTTTTTTTTCCCCCTCCAATTGCATAGTTTCCCTTAGAATCAGGCTTACTTAGAAGAACGAATATCTCCTGTTAAATCACCAGCACCATTTCCTTCAGTACGGTGGAGTTTCTTTGTGGTCTGACCCGGTCTGACCCTGCCTTGCTTCTTCTGACACCTTCCCAGAAGAAGATAGCATGGGTGTAGAGTCATAGACTTGCCTGAGATGTAATATATAATCTCATACCATATGTTGCAGAGCCACTCACTAGTGTAGGTTTGTCATACTTCTATGCCCATTTCACCTGTATAATGCCCTCCAATCCACCTCGACTGGGACTTCCAATGTTTCAAACATATGAAGAACTTTAAATAGCCAGCTTGTGTTTTATGTTTTTGTAATAAATTTGCCATAGAAATGTTTCCTGACTGTCCCTTTTATCCCCTTTCAACTCCTCCCTCTTCCACTTTCCCCACATTGAACAATATTAAATTTCCCCAAAATGACAATGGCCATAGGTCTCTGACACCAAGTGATCAGGACCAATGACTAGTGGTAAGCTCCAGTATTTTCCATCAAGACTAGAAATGTGTGCTTTATACCTTTTGGAAAGGGAAACTGCCTGCTTTTAATGTGATTGTGTCATATACTTGTAGCCGTTTTCAAGAAACCTCTTGAACTGTATTGGTGGTAACTAGAAGCAGACAGATATGCAAGTCAGGTATCTTATTTACTCTATCTAGTGTAAGGCTTTTGAAAGCCTATGCACTCTGGAACCTTTTAAAAATGACCTAAAATAGCAAATTCTTATGTCTGCTTTCTCCAAAAATTCTATGGCTCAGAAAAGTCAAGACAATAGACAATAGACTTTAAGGTCAGAAGGGACCATTATGATCATCTGGTCTGACCTCCTGCATGCTGCAGGCCACAAAACCGTCCCTACCCTTTCCTTGACTCTGCTAATGAAGTCCCCAAATCCTGTGTTTTAATGACCTCAATTGGCAGAGAACCCTCCTGCTAGAGATCCCTGCCCCATGCTGCGGAGGAAGGCGAAAAACCTCCAGGGCCTCAGCCAATCTACCCTGGAGGAAAATTCCTTCCCGACCCCAAATATGGTGATCAGTCAGACCCCGAGCATGTAGGCAAGAGTCTCCAGCCTGACCCTTGTTAGCCATTATACTATTTACCTACCATTGCTCGGTATTCCTCAGCTAATATGTTTTACCATTAAACCATTCCCTCCATAAACTTGTCTAACTTAATCTTAAAACCAGACAGGTCCCTCACCCCCACCGTTTCCCTCGGAAGGCCATTCCAATATTTCACCCCTCTGACGGTCAGAAACCTTCGTCTAATTTCAAGCCTAAACTTCCCCACGGCCAGTTTATATCCATTTGTTCTCATGTCCACGTTAGTACTAAGCTGGAATAATTCCTGTCCCTCCCTTGTATTTATCCCTCTGATATATTTAAAGAGAGCAATCATATCCCCCCTCAGCCTTCGTTTTGTCAGACTAAACAACCCCAGCTCCTCCAGTCTCCTTTCATACGACAGGTTTTCCATTCCTCTGATCATCTTAGTGGCCCTTCTCTGCACCTGTTCCAATTTGAGTTCATCTTTTTTAAACATGGGAGACCAGAACTGCACACAGTACTCCAAATGAGGTCTCACCAGCGCCTTATACAACGGAAGCAGCACCTCCTTTTCCCTACTAGATATACCTCGCCTAATGCATCCCAAGACCGCATTGGCTTTTTTCACCGCCACGTCACATTGTCGACCCATAGTCATCCTCCGGTCTACAAGAACCCCTAGGTCCTTCTCCTCTTCCGTTACTTCTAACCAATGCATCCCCAGCTTGTAACTAAAATTGTTGTTAGTCATCCCTAAATGCATCACCTTACACTTTTCACTATTAAATTTCATCCTATTTCTGATACTCCAATTCACAAGCTCATTCAAGTCTCCCTGCAGAATATCCCTATCCTCCTCCGAATTGGCAACGCCTCCCACCTTCGTATCATCCGCAAACTTTATCAGTCCACTCCTGCAATCGGTTCCCAGGTCAGTTATAAATAGATTAAATAAAATGGGTCCCAAAACCGAACCCTGAGGAACTCCACTGGTAACCTCCCTCCAACTTGACAGTTCACCCTTCAATACCACCCGCTGCATTCTCCCCATTAACCAATTCCTTATCCAACTCTGAATTTTCATATGGATCCCCATCTTTTCTAGTTTAACCAATAATTCCTCATGGGGTACAGTATCAAATGCTTTACTGAAATCCAGGTATATTAGGTCCACCTCATTTCCCTTATCTAATAAGTCCGTTACTTTCTCGAAGAAGGAGATCAGATTCGTTTGGCACGATCTGCCCTTTGTAAAACCATGTTGTAATTTATCTCACTTGCCATTAACTTCAAGGTCCTCAACTACTTTCTCTTTCAGAATTTTCTCCAGCACCTTGCACACTACAGATGTTAAACTAACAGGCCTGTAGTTACCGTGCTGGGTATTCCAGTGGAAAGTTGGTAATATGCCATTTTTAATGGCATGAAACTCCCATCTCTAGCCTAGATAAGAATACATGTGACCCTAAGACTGTAACTGGTCTGGGAATGAATATTCCCTGTTATGGGCCTCAGAATACTGACTCTTCATAGGAAAAGGAGGCAACCTTTCTCTTGCTGATTTTTTTTCAAGTGTTTTTTGCTGCTTAGAATGTTAGAAGTATTTGCAGGGAATGGATCATTGGGAATGCACAGATGAGGTGGGCAGTCAAAGGCTCATGATAAATTGCAGAGCTGTATGACTGGATCTGTTTTTGGGCTCACTTTGTTATATGGGTGTGGTTATATTGCCAATACATAAACAGGGTGTGAGTATGCATGTAAAATATAAGAAGTACATCTCAGCAGCATCAATTACAGTCAATGCTATCATTGCAAATGTGACACTTTAACTCCCAAAATGTATGTGGCTTAAACTTTTTTACAAAATATTAAACTTTTCAAGAAGCCAGTCTTGGCTGGGGAGATTGCATTGCATGATCTAAATCTTTGCTGCTGATTTTCATTTCTCAGTTGTAATTAATGGAAAGTACTGCTGTCCAAAGATCTACTTCAACCACCGGTGTTTCTCAGGACCTTACCTTAACAAAGGGAGAATTGCAGAGCTGCCTCAGTCTGTGGGACCTGGGAACTGCGTTCTTGTCCTTAAAGAGGTGAGAGGGTTATGAGTGTGTGCAATACTGCATTTTAAACTCCAGAGTGACTCTCTAATTAGAGATAGGTAATGAACTAATCAATATAAGGCAAGGGTTCTCAAACTGGGGATCAGGACCCCTCAGGGGGTTGTGAGGTTATTACATGGGGGGATTACAAGCTGTCAGCCTCAACCCCAAACCCCTCTTTGCCTCTAGCATTTATAATGGTGTTAAATATATAAAAAAGTGTTTTTAATTTATAAGGGGAAAGGGGTTGCACTCAGAGGCTTGCTATGTGAAAGAAGTCACCAGTACAAAAGTTTAGGAACCACTGAATAAGGGAATGATTATTGTTGGTGAGTGTTCTGTTTCTTGGCTAAAATTAAGCATAAGGTATTGAGTGGTTAGAGATGTGGTAAAATACGTCTGATCCACCAGACATGTAATCATTTCATTATTAGTGCATTTCTTATTTTTATGTCAAGTAAACCCTAATTAACATTACTGAAAACTACCAGCTGATGTTAGAATAGTTCAGTCCTATTAAAATCCCTAGAACGTCCAATTAGTTCATAGTATTTTAGCACTTTTTTTTTTCTTTGTACACACACAAAAAAAGCATTTCAAGCAGCCCAAAAAGCTTCTATTGTGTTGTGTTGGAATATGTGAAATATGGTTTCTGTCCTATGAAAAAAAGTAGAGAGGTGCAAAATATTTCCAACTGAATGGGAAAGCTCTCTTTTGAAATAGTTTTTTGTATTTTGTTGCAGGGACTTAATTGGGCTTATGTCTATGCAAATCTGCCAGATTCATGACTTTTTCACTCACACGGAGCATTGTGAGTGAAAATGGAGACATTTTCCAATTGAAAACTGCCTCGTTTCAAGAAAATATTATACAGCAAATCACATGAAAATGTCCCTTGTGACAATAGTCATTTTGCTGAATTTTCCGCAACAATATGTCTGGGTGCGATATCTCCTGAAATGAAATGGTGAATGTTTTCTTGGGAAGCTTCTCTAGAATATTTTCCCCATTTCAGTACAACTCTCCCAAAATGAACAGAATGTGGGTTAAGTGTGGAGTTAACTTTCAGTCCTCTGCTTTATTGCATCAAACAACCATCAGGAAGCAAAGGTCATAGGGAAGACTTTTTGGCAACCAAGCCACTTGTGACAGCCACTTCTGAGTTTGATTTTAATAGAAAATTCAAACCTTGCCCTGTATAAAAATCACAGTAGTCTTGCATACACTAGGAAAATCTGTAAGCATTTGCCTGTCCTTTGGTGACAGACAACATGGTGGTCAAAAGATCTGAACCCTGTCTACAGCTTCTACTATTGTTAGCATTTGTAGAACTGCACCACTGCAGAAATGTACGTTTTTCTGATGCAGAGCAACTTTGTGTGTGTAAACACTTTGCATGAACTGGAGGGGGAAAAAAGAGTAAGCCATAAGTGAATACTGTAGCTGAGTTTTCAGAGTTAGATAAACTAATACCCTCAATAAATTTGCAGCTAAGAAGGTTAAAGATAATCAAATTGTATGCTTTGGGTGTAAGGTGACTGCCATGAGGCTTGGGAAATAGTTCATTGTAACTTATGTTGTACGGTTGGCCAGGCAGCATTATGGGGGCACAGAAGTCATCTTCCTCTGAAGCATATGGCATCAGCAACTGCCCAAGGCAGGACGCTGGCTTTGATAAACTGTTGGTTTTATCTGTCATGACAAATCTGTATTCCTGTGAGAAAGCACCAGATTATAGAAGCTGCCTCTGGGAGGGACCTTTGTTGCATGTTAAATGTCATTAATTTTTTTTTTTTTTTTTAAGTAGTAGCTTTTGTGCTCATTGACTAGAGAAATGGTTTTCTCTCGTGGACAGAATATGGTACAACTGCACAAGATCCTTTGTGGAGGTGCTTTTGCAACCTTTCTAGGAGTAATGACCCTTGTTTTTGTCTCTTTGCTTGTTAAACTGCAAATGTTGCTACCTCTTCCCACATCAGATTCTATGCTATGTTGATACAGATGTTTCATTCTGTAGAGGGTGAATTGAATAGTTTAATTTGCTTCACTGTGGACTTGTACAGTCCTTTTGAGCAAGGCTCAGGGTACTCCACAGCAAGCTGAGCCTATCTGTACAGCAAGGCTTCTGGATTCTGCAGTACTCCCAGTGTGGCAGACTGGAAATTCTGTGGCAGCTTCGTTTAAATTAAAAAAGGCCTGACTTTCAGAAGGGCTTATGAATACCCACAAATCCTACCAAAGTCAGTAGCAGCTACAGGCGTTCAGCATCTTTGAAAATCCACCCAGGAGTTTAATTACAAAAATAAATACTACAATCAATATAGTAGCCCTTGTGTTTATATTGATATGCTCAATATATTTTATGCTGCCCCTCCTTTTTAGTTTTTGATGTGTCTGAGTTTTGAGCTGATGCATATAATCGCCTTGTGGAAGCTGATGGGGTGAAGCTGGATGTTTCGCAAATTGAGGCCTTTGACACCTGGGGATGTGTTTGGAGGTGGTTTGGGACTATAGGAATAAGCATCCTATCTAGATCTTTCTGCTAAAAAGATTAGCGTGAAAATAGTTAACTATGAAACCTAAAGATGGGTTGAATGTCAAGGTGATTAACACCCCACTGACATGAGGTTGCTAACACTTCTTCTTAGAGCTCTTTATTCAGGTTGTCTGCAGAATCAGGAAGGCAACACTGCATTGATAAAATTGCAAATGTGAGCAGATGATCACTGCAACAAAGGCTAGAAATTTTTTTTTTTTTTAAATGAAACCTTAGATTGTGGTGCCCCGTTCTGTAGCACATGGCTGATTCCACAGCCAAGAAGTCATTGATTACACAGGACCATACCCTTGGGTGAGACCCAGAATTATACCCTTTTTACCCCCCAGTGTGTCTTATCTATTTAGATTACAAGCTTTTTTGGGGAGGGCCATCTACTATTCTTCGTACAATGCCCTGCACAATGGCATTCTTAGTTGTCTTTTAGGAACTACCATAATAAACCTGATTAATAGTAAAAGTTCAGGAATGAAGTAGCATGTATAGGCAGCAAAATGTCACTGGCATTACCCAGGACTGCCTGAGCTTTATAATGTCTACCCTTGAATTAAGTTGGGTGATATGAGATGAGGACAGTGAATCTCTAAAAATTTCTGGGAGCTGCTGAAATCAGTAATCTCTTGGCAGTCAAATTCTGAAGACTTGGCAAGACCCTACTTATGGTCTGTTATGATTTATCATGTAAGCAGTTGCTTTTTTTTTTTTTTTTCCAAATCCCACTATGAATGAGTTTCAATCTCAGATAGTAGTGGTTTGATGCCGGTTAATTCAGATAAATGGAATTAATCTGCCAATCCACCCTTGCTCTTTAAAACATATTTACTGTATGAATAACCTAATGGGTTTTTCCCTCCTCTCTTCATTTCCATTTGCAGGTTCTCACTTTATTGATCAATGCAGCCTACAAACCTAGCCGTGTCCTTCGAGAACTCCAGCTGGATGAGGATGCTGCCTGGCATGGGCATGGAGAGACCCTGAAAGCAAAGTAAATTCCTGCCCCACATCCCAGTCCAACTGATCCCAGTAGTAATATCTTCTACAATCTACATTTTTGGTTTAACTATTTGCCTTTTAGGAAAATGACATGTGGTTTGTTCAAGACAAACTTAACCCTCCAACTCATGCAAAATGTTTCAGGAACATCCAGCAGAGTGCAGCTGGTATGGTGTTGCTTATTGTATCAGGTGTGCTCTGATACTACTTTGATTTCAGTGTAGTATTACTGGAGTAACGAGTACAACATGGCATGTGCACTAGCAGATCAGCAGCAAACGGGTAAAAGATTTGTAATTTGAAGATAGTTTTGTGTTTCTGCTTTGAAAGTGTCAGGGAAGGTTTTCAGGCTCTCAGCAGCTTCAGCCAAATTCCATAGTGGAAAAAGGTTTCCCTTTAAATATTAGCCTATTTACAGAGCTGGAGTCAGACACTGGGAAGACCTTGGTTGGGGAATCCATTTTACATTTTTGATGCAAATATGCTGCCCAGTGCTCCTGCTGGGCCTTACTGGTCCATGATTTCTCTATTATTGAGAAACCAATATGTGGCTAGGAACCACACTGAAAGAATATTGTGATAATGTTAACCTAATATAATTATTAAACCCAGCAATTTTGAGCCACTTGGTTAACTACCCAAAAGGGAAGAAAGATGGTCCTGTAGTTGAGGCACTGGACTTTTACCCAACCAGGAAATCAGGGTTCTGTTTCCAGCTCCACCACAGATTTACTGCATGACCTTAAACAAGTCACTAACTCTCGCATTGCCTCCATTCCTCATCTGTAAAATGGACATACTTACCTACCTCATGGGAGTTGTGTACTCAGATATAGTGATGAGTCCATAGAAAAGCTTATGTAAATAAAATAAATAGCGTGAGAAAGGAAAGGTCAGTTTTGAGTGGCTTATTGCAATTATTAAATATATTCATCTGATATAACAGTGAGGTCAGAGATGGGTAGGCAGGCTACCTATGGAAATCACTGTCTGTTTTTTCTCCATGTTTCAGATTTTAGGGCCAGTATGCAATTCTAAGTAGAACAACTGTGGTCTGAGGTATCTCCAATAGACTCACTAGCATATATCACTGGATGTACTAAAAAAGCAAAGCTCTGGAATGATGCTTGACTCAGCTATACACAACACCCCCACAACTTGTAGTTCCTCCATAAAATCTGTCTGCGTCATATAAGGCTAGTGGACAAATAGAAGATGCCTTTTCTTATTGCTTCATCGTCCACTGGCACCAGGGAAAACATTAATCTGTTGTCTTTAGTCAAAAGAGAAGCTGTCATTCTGGCACATAGAGCCATGGTGTTACTAGCCTTTCCATTCCTTGATAAGTTGCTGAGTAGGTTGAGGAAGAGTGGTTGGTGGCATAGGGGGTTGGTAAGGTGATGTATAGCTTCCCACATCCAGATAACCTGCCAAATGTAGCTGAGTTCACTAGGGGCTGTAAGTTATCCATTTAATGGCGGTTCAGTGGCCTCTGCAATGAGTTGGTGGAGTCAGTCCAGATCCTAGTAAGCAGGTGTCTACATGCTAATGGACATTAATTGGCAATTTTTGCATTACCATCTTAGATTAGATGGTTTAGTCTCCATGCCCACAAAAACTATGGGAATATTTCTTCCAAATTATATTGGAAACATACTAGCAGGGCAGTGTGCAGAACCTTGGCACAGCAACTGCCCTTGCTGTACTAGCTTGTTAATATTTATTCACATGTGCATCTGTCATTTTATGTTGCTAAAGGGAGGACTTGGGCTTTGGCCTTCACGAGCTCTCTTCAAACTTATTTTGAATATGTAATGTCTGATATTGATAATGTAATATAGCACATTTATCATAGTGAATAACAGTATTAGGAAAGCTAAATTATGATGATATTCTCCCAACGGCAGGTACAAAGGGAAGAGTTACCGTGCCACTGTGGAGGTTGTGAGAACAGCAGATCGGGTGGCAGATTTCTGTAGAACAACCTGCATCAAACTGGAATGCTGTCCAAATCTCTTTGGCCCACAGATGGTGCTAGATAAGTGTTCAGAGAACTGCTCTGTCCTGACAAAGACCAAATACAGTGAGTAGATACCAGGGTTTTTTGCCAATGTAATGATCTTCATTTAGACAATTCCTTTGATCCAAAAGGATTTCAAAGTGTGTTACAAATTGTATATCACTTCATTCATCCTGATGAGCAGCCCAAGTGCTAATGATATAGACCTAGATAATCATTGTTTTGATCCAAGATATGAGTATCTAACAGTGAACTGCAACATCATAAAACCAACTATTAACTATTCTGCATAATGTTGTATTAATTCCTGCTGCTGATTTCTAGGACAAAAACTGATTCCAGGAAACTTTCATTAAAAGTTATTTCACTCCTGCCACTCTGCTTTAGAACAAGCTACTCCATAATGTCTTTTACTAATTTGAACTCCTGGCCACAGTGAGAATAGATTGTGCATCATCTCAATAAATCTGTACAGACCATGCCAAATCCTGCAGAACCCCATCACCACCATCTGCCACTCGATAGCTGATGACATTGTTTGCACCAAAAACTGTTCATTTGAGGCCTTTCTCAGAACTAAAGAAATAATCTCCCTTTTTTGGGTGATTAACTTTATTAATAAACGCATACTTGATGTATTGTATTGAAAGAAAGAATAGACCCATTCATGTTGATGTTCTCCACAGTTGGGATTTCTGTTGGAAAGCTTTCTGTGAACGATTCTGCATTCCTGAGGGCTGATAAGTGAAAACTAATGATGCTGAAGTTCCATTGCAACACAGTGCATGTGAAGCACACACCCTTTGCTTTTGTCCATGTAGCACACTATTATGGGAAGAGGAAAAACAAAAGGATTGGCCGACCACCAGGTGGCCACAGTAATCTGGAAGCAGTTATGAAGAAACCAAGCAAGAGGAGGAAGAGACGAAAACACTTCTTTGTCCATAAGAAAAAACGTTCTTCCACCTCAGTGGACAACTCTCCAGTTGGATCTCCCCAGGTATGCAGCTACAGGCAATTTGCACAGTACAATGCATCTTCATAGATTGGCAGTGCAGAGTCCTATTCCAACACCAAGGCAGTTACCAGTTCCTTTAGACTCTGTGCAGCCAAAAAGTTACTGTAGATCAGAGAGACGAAGTAGTTGAGGTAGTATCTTTCAAAATCTTGTCTCTCTCACTGGCAGAAGTTGGTCCAATAAAATATATTACCTCACCAACCTTGTCTTTCTAATATCCTGGGACCAAAATCATTACAATAGCACTGCATGCAATTGGGAGTGTAAAGATCAGAGACTATCATAGGACTTTTATGTATTAAATTTCCCATTCCAAATTTATTATTTCTCTTCTCCTTCAGGGCAGTGGGGGAGAGGAAGAGGATGACCAGGATGATCTAGATGAAGAATCATTGAGTGAGGACAGCACCTCAGAGCAGCAAGATGAACTGCTTGAAGAGTCGGAAGTGTCAGAGAAGAAATCACGGTCCTCCTCTCCCACGCAAAGTGAACTGTCCCACTGCCTGGCTCAGGATCAAGACAAGCGGAAGAGAAAGCTCCGGACCTTTTCCTTCTCTGATGATGAAAATAAACCCCCTTCACCAAAGGTACCTCTTAAAATACAAAATTTCTTACTTTCTCAGTGGTTTGGTCACTTCCTCAGGCGTGGGGAGGGAGATACCATTAATTCAGAATTTTCCTCCATTTGGCAGTTTGCTGTGAATTTCACTCATCACCCTGATTGAAAGTTGCTTTTAATTTCCAATGTACACCGGATGCACTCTGTGTCCTGTCTTCCCAGTGCTAAATGCAAAGGTGATGTTCCTTGAATTGCAAGAAGGGTCGATAGAGCAAATGTTGGCTCTAAAGGGGGTTAATATAGCAGCTGTGATAGCAGCTTACTGGCTAATCTATTCACTCAACCCAGGCCAAAATGTTGTTGTAAGAGGATCCTATCTTGGAAAATTATTACCAAAATTATCAGCAAATTTTGGTATTTCTTAAAAATAAAAACGCCTATTTGTGATGAAGTGACAAGCTGCTGCTGTACCAAACTGTTCCTTCAGAACTCGAGTCTGCAATTATTAAAACTTAAAATTAACATAACTGTAATGAAATGTAGTTTGATTGTATCAGGACCCACCCAAAGCTTAAGTAGCATGAAAATAAGAAGGACCAATGTGCCATTGTCAGATTGCTTAAAATGCTATCAGAAGCACTCCATAAAGTTTTCACTTCCATCTCCAATACAGGCTGAAAAGCAATACATACCACAACTTTCACTTCCACACAACCTTAATGGTAACCTCATATTCTCAGATCATCTCATAAATCTATTCATTTGGAAAATTACTTTGCCCTAATATTGCCAAGGTTACACAGCTAAGGTTTTGCTTGTGTATTGTATGTGATGCTAGTCTAGACTTCTAGTGCGATACAGTGATAACCAGGGGGAGTTCTGCATCTGAATGGGAAAGATGAATTCTCCTGGCCGTGCAAAAATAAGTGTTTTCATGCCCTGCTGCTCTCTGGGAATCCAGGAGCAGAGAGAAATCCAGTAAAAGCCTGAGATTGTGCACCACCATGCCTGATGTCAGGCAGGGACCATGAACTTGAGGGGACTAGCATTTCCCATGCTCAAAGCAGCATACAAATATTACTAATCTTCACAACTTGTCTGGGAGGGAGGAGAGGATACTACCCCAATTTTAAAAAAATATAAAAACAACTTTTGAGAATTTTTCCAAAAGCTGCACAGCAAGCTGTTGGCAGAGCTGGGATTTTAGAACTCAGCACTTCCTGACTTCCGATTCTTAGCATTCTGCTAGACTATGCTGCCTCTCAAGTTCAGTTATTTTAGGAACATGCTATGTGAACATGGCAATATTTTTGGACATGGCAAATATAACATTTTGGGGTTTTGGGGGGGGGCGGGTGGGTTAGGAAATAAAGATTGAAGTTGCTGAAAAGCTGCAACTGGACAGTAACCCTCTGGAATGGAGCGTGGCTGACGTCGTGCGGTTCCTCAAATCCACGGACTGTGCCCCGTTAGCCAGAATTTTCCTGGATCAGGTATGCAACACTTTTTTTAAAATACGTGAACCTGCTGCTGCATTATCTGCTGATTGACTGACCATATGAAACCAGTTTTAATTACTAAAGGGTAAAAAATGTTACTGCAGTTTTTATAATGTTTTTGATATGGCAAAAAACTTTACACTTTGTTTCTTACAGCTCATTCTAGAATAGAGGCATTCGATTATGTTCCATTGCTTACTGAATGTTTTGCTATGTGATGCATTTGATTTCCAAAACTGACTTGGGAGAAAACTGATATGTAGCAACTAGAACAGGTCACAATGAATTCAGTGGCCTGTTTGAAAGAGGATATAGAGCTTGTTATATTGACCCAAATAGCACTCCCAATATCAAATGATTTGTAAATATTGTACCATTTACTATAAATAACACTTGCAGAGTGCTTTGTAAACCTTAAAGTTTGGAGACTGCTAAATATTTGTTACCAGGCATCACACAGTGCTTTGCTAATGCACTAACAAAGAGGGTGTGTGATAAATAAAGTGGGGGATAGCTCCCTTTGATGGGCACCCAGCCAGCCAGTTAGCTGTAAAATCCCTCTTGGTAGCTGTTCTTTACTTGCTTTACCTGCAAAGGGTTAAAGTCCCCCAGGTAAAGGAGGGGGAAAAAAAGTGGGCACCTGACCAAAAGAGCCAATGAGAAGTCTAGAACTGTTTTAAATGGGGGGGGGGATTCCCTTTGTTGTTCTCTGGGCTGCAGGAACACAGAGCAGCAGAAATGCTGTGTAAGGTTTGAACCAGGTATGAAAAAGTATTTTCTATAGCTAGAAGAAATAATTTGGATAGGGAATGTTTAGACCAACACTATCAGGTTTATTTCTTATTTTGGTTTGTAGCTCTCCTCTGTGCTAACCCCTGATGCTTTTGTTTGCTTGTAACCTTTAAGCTAAACCCCCAAGAAGCTAGTTTGAGTGCTTAATTTTTGGAATTGCTCTTTTAAAAGCTAGCAAATGCCTATGTTCCAGATGTATTTTCTGTGTTTTAATAATTAAAAAAAAAAATTAACAGGATTGGATTTTTGGTGCTCTAAGAGGTTTGTCCATGTTCAATTAGCTGATAGAAAACGAAGGAGATTAGCTGTGGCTTTCTCAGCTCTTCCCTGGAGGCGGTGAAAGGGCTTGAGGGTACCCCACAGGAAGGAATTCTCAAGTGCTCCTCCTGGGTTTGCATTTGGGTGGTGGCAGCAGCATTTACCAAGCCAAGGTCAGAGAAAAGCTGTATCCTGCAGAGTTTAATACAAGCCTGGAGTGGCAAGTATTAATTTTTAGAATCCTTGCAGGCCCCCACTTTCTGCACTCAAAGTGACAGAGCTGGAGATTCAGCCTTGTTTATCACAGGGAGTCATTAGGGAAAGAAACTTTAATGCATATTTAAGAGGGTATCAAAAACACAGCACAAAAGTGAGAATCCTTGTAATGTATTTTTTCATATTACATCTATTTTTCAAAGGTAGATTTTGCCAGTCTTGCCTGTTAAGTGCTCAGTACTACAAATTGCCAGGTCCCTCCTGAGTGGTGAACACAAATTTTGCTAAGGGCATTGTAGAAGGTCTGGACTCACTCCTGCGGTGCCGCCTGCTGGTCATCCAGGGAATTAGCTCACCAGCCTCTGGAGCACCCTCTGCAGGCCGGTGATCCGCCTTGTCATCTGTACTGGCCCCCCGTGTCCCTCCCAGGACCCGGGTGCCCCTTGCCCTGGGTGCTGCCCCCTGGCAATACCCACACATGCTGGGTCTCCCCTCCCAGGGGAACCCCCACCTACTAACCCCACCTCAGGATAAGGCCACTGCCAGTCCCCACTCTCTGAGGCAGACTGCAGTATAGGCCACTCATCATCGGCAAGGTGGGGTTTGGACCTGCTACCTTGGCTGCCCTCTGCAACCCACAGTACCCCTTAGCCTTCTCCTAGGCCGCAGCCTGGGGCTTTCCAGGCTGGAGCTCCTCAGCCTTTCCCCAGCCCTGTTCCACTCAAGTACCTTGTGTCTACCTCCTTGCAGCCAGGCCCATCTCTCTCTGAAGGCAGAGAGAGACTGTTCAGCTCCTGGCTCCCAGCCTCTTTATACAGGCCATCTGGGCTCTGATTAGGGTGTGGCCCAGCTGCAGCCACTTCCCCCAATCAGCCAGGGTTTTACCTTGCCCAGCCCTCTGCAGGGCTTTTCCAGCCCCTCAGGGCAGGAGCGGGTGTCCACTCCTGTAGGTGTTATTGAGGGTGTAATTTGGCCTGTACAACCTATATTACAATGTGGATGCATGAGAACACAACCCAGATTGCTTCTCTGAACACAGATTGAGTTTGTAGGGCTAGAAATTAGGGGGGGAAATACCATTACTTGTAAACTGAATACATTTTCTTTGGAACCATTGAGACAGTAAGGGTGAAACCATGAGATACCTAATTTAGACAATTTAGAATGGACCTGCACTTCAAGATGAGGAAGGAAGGAAGCAAGTAAGTAATGAGAGGGAGATTTCTAGCTAAATGAAGCAGCACAAGTGAAAGAGCAAATTCCTAGGGGTAGAGAGTCATGAACTGAAATTTAAGGAAGCCAAAATTTGAATGGGAGTAAATGAGCAACTAATTCTGCCTTATCAATGTTGTTTGTCTCCTGACAGGAAATAGATGGTCAGGCGCTTCTCCTGCTCACCCTCCCCACTGTTCAGGAGTGCATGGACTTGAAACTTGGGCCAGCCATTAAACTTTGCCATCACATTGAAAGGGTCAAACTTGCTTTTTATCAGCAGTTTGCTAACTGAGGGGTGGCCAAATGGAAGTGGACCTTTGGAAGCACAACTGCAGCAACATGCTCCTCCCTTTCTGGCGGGGAAAGCCAAATGGAGTTAAACTGAGGCTCCAGTTCTGGTGACCTACAAACATCTGTTCAGCCACAGTTTTGCACTTTGAGGGAAGGAAGACAACATCTGGAGCAAAATGTCAATCAAACATAGCAGCTACCCTACCAGCTGGCTGCTAGCTTGGGAACACGAGTCTCTCACTCTGATCACGTCTTTTTTTTAATTTTTTAAAAATGGTTACAGAAACTTTCCTATAAGGAGACAGATGTTTCAAGAGTTCTGGTGGTGCAGAATTAGAAAAGGTAAAGGAGAGACAGATGCCATGTAAGTGAGAAGACAGCTACTGGAAAATGTTTTTCCTATTCCTAACCAATCAAGAAGAACTCCATTTCCTTTCTCTGAAAGAGAACATTTGCTTTAAGACAGCACTGGCTTTGGGATGTGCTCTTTACCAATCAGCGCTTTTTTAATTTAAATTAGCTCATTGTCAGGACAACGATGTGGCCACAGGGTTCTGAATGTACGATATAGCAAGAGTTGTTTCTTTTATATTAGTGTTTTTGGATTCTCTTTTTTTTTTTTTTAAACTACCTCTGCCGCCTGCACAGTAAAAGTGGTTACTGAGGATGGGAGGGGGTTAATTCTTTTGAGAAGTTCATTGGTAGCTGTACAACAGCTGCTGTTCCTTAGAGAGATCTAAAGCTCAAAACCTTATCACCATGGAGTTCTGCTCTCCAGGTAAGCTCTGTTCCAAAGCTTTGACTGAAAACAACATAAATTTGTTTGGCACTTCAGGAGCATCGTCTTTTTCCTTAGGAGGAGTTTGGAAAATATACTGCTTTGCACTCTTTCTCTCCCTGTTGAGGGTGGGAGAAAGAGAAAGGGCTCCCTATTCTGCATACTGCCTGTCAGGTAGAATTACTGGACCTATCTTTTAAAAACATGGCTTGAATCTCTTTGTCCCTTTTCTACCTGTACAAAGTAGCTGGGATCATAGCAGAGCATGTTAAATGCTGCTCTTCTCCCTGCCCCCACTACATGAATCTCAGGTCCATGTGTAAACTAGGAAAATTCACCATCCGTTCAGCTCCACCAGAGAAGGCAAGAGTGGGAGCTGCAGTGTGGACATGACTCAGGTTTTTTTGCCTCAGACAAGGCCATTTGGCAAAAGTGATTGAAAACTAAGCCCTGCCTACACTAACTTCTGCTAGTGGAGCTGCACTAGTGGTGAACTGTGTGTCAGGCCTGAATGGAATCAGATAGCCATCATAAGGAGCTCTGTACAGCTGTTCTCTTCATAAGCTTTTAGTGGGCAACAGAGCCAACCTTACTGTCTAATACTGCTGTGTGAAATGGCATCAAACCTCAGACCCACTTGAAAAGGAGCATTCAGTTCCAGATACTATGCATTCATCAACCTCTGCCTGTGTTCATAAATGTCTGGGGGAACATGAGCCAAGATTTTACATACAGGTGGGAAATCAGAAAGCATGCCTTCCCTGCTTTTCCCTCCACTCAAACTCCTGCAGAAAGCCCTGAGACAGGCACTAGGACACTTGAAGAAAGTAGGGGATGCTGGTGCTTGCTAAGGGAGTTTATTTGAGGAGGCAGTGCAGGAAAGAAATGTTTAGTGGGTTCCAAGATGTAAGGTAGCTAGAGGCTTGCCATAGAGCCAGTCTGAGCTCCATGCAAGCCTACTGGGTTTAGTTCCTAGGATGTTGTATGACCCAAACTGTAGGGTTCAGTTAGGGAATCCTTTGTAAACTGAAAAGTGTAGGGTTCACTTTCTCCTAGTGTCCATTCTTGGCCCATCCAAGACACTGAGGGGAAGTGAATGCAGTGAAGCAGCTTTCACTGAGAGCAGCTCTGGATAAGCAGAGGGTTTCTTTTGCTGCAGGTTCCTTAGAATAGTTCAGTCAAGGCAAAAATATTTAGAGAAGTGCTAAATTCCAAAGAATCCTTCTTCACCCTAAAATAAAAATCTAAATGTAAGACAAACTATTTAACAGTATCCTTTGGGAGGGGGGAGGTTTGAGAATGAGATGCACATTCCTTTCTTTTGTTTTTCAATCCATAGCTAGTGAGGTTTAAAACGTATTTTTATTGAAATTGTCCCAATCTCCTCCCAATATGCATCTAATAATGGAAATTTTGGTTTTTGATATTTCCCTTGGGAAAATGAAGTGACTTTTGGCACTTCACCTTGACAGACTTGACCAACAGGAAACATCAGGCTGGATGATCATACAGAACAAGGTTTCCAAGGCCCTCTATTAATTGAAGGAAAAGCTGATTCCAAACTCTATTGACAGCTCTGTAGCCAAGACTGCTGCATTTCCCTCCTGATAAAAATGGGTGTATTTAGGTAGATGTCAGAAAAGTACAGAACTTAAACATGAAGAGATATTTAACAAACTTTTTATCACAAAGTCTAGGATTTTGTTTTAAAGTATAAATTTCATACTCCATTTGTCAGCTGCTTCAGAGGCCAATGAAGTAGCTACAGGTCACCTTGGGCATGTTTTATAGGCTGATTTTTCTGCCTCACTTTGGAAGGCATTTGCAGTCTGGTCCCAATGGGATCCACTTTTATTTGAGTTTTCAAAAGGGATGTTTTCCATTGTTTGTGTATAATGTTTCTATGCTGCGCACATGTTCTTGTACACTTCACTTCCTGGGGAAAATGCACTCTGTCTTTTTTGCTAGATTTAAAGGGGATATTTGGGGATTGCCTATGGATGGTCTTTTCATTTGATACTGTTTTAAAAGATCCTTTTCCATCTACAATACGAAGAGGTATTTTGGCTTATATCTGTTGATCTTACACTGACATGACTTGAAATAGGCTCACATGCTATGGAAGTTCCTTTGTTTCTGCAGAATTAGATAGCTTTGAGTAGTTTGTTGGGTGAATCTTGGCATTAGGCTAATCATATCTTCATCAGCAGGAGTTGCTGTGACCTGAACTGGCTTCAGGGATTATACTGTATCCACTTGCCATAAGTGTTGCATGGGAGGTGGGCAATGGTGTTTTGCAAGTCTCTAGGGAATCTTCACTACAGGAAAATGAGCTCCTTATTAGGTACCACTCGTTGTGTATATACAGAGGTAAAGGAGGCTCTTCCATGGCTGACCAGTTGAGGAGCACAGGATTTACTTTTCCTGCCTCCCTCACTTCTTTTAATATTATAAACTTGAGTGGCTGCATTATACAGTCTGAGTTTAGCACATCATAGCTTTAGAAAACTTGGGGTGCTACCCGCATAGCATTTACTTATGGGGCTACATTTAGCCATGTTGAGCAAGCAGATTTCATTAGCGGGCTGGTTTATTGTACTCCCTGCACTAGTAGAAAATGAGCCAATAGCAGAGAGGTGCTTGGTCTCTAAAAATGTGAATGTTATAACATCCCTTGGATGGCAAGTGAACATTTACTGTCTGGTTCAAGAGCAGCTTTTAGCCGACTCTCCCAAACAGGCAGAGATGAAAGGAAAGAGACCCTTCCAAAAAGGAAAAGGTACACGACTGATCATACTGATCTAAAGCTACTTCCAATTTTTTTCTAGCATTTAAAAAAAAAAAAAGCAAGTAACTGTCTGGGGAACCAGGCAGAAAGCCATTCACATTTGAGGATGGTACAGAATGCCAATGAGCTTTCCAGACCCTTATGGATTTGATAAAGACAGCATGTTCGATGGGACTCAGGTGTAGTTTTTAGATTTCTGCCCATCACAACACTAAGAGTTCTCTGTTGTGGTGACAGACTTTGATGCTAGATTTCTTATTCCCAATTCTAATGATGTATATAGAGAAGAGAGGACTGTTAAGTTGCTAAGTTCAAAGCAATATAAATATATTTATTACTTGCAGGACTTAGCACTCCATTTTTCCACATGATGTACAAAGATTTTATGTATAACTAGCATGAGGCTTGATTGGCTTATGAGATCTTGATGGCAGCCAAATCAAACCCATCAAATTCTGCAGTTTAAGATTGGATAGGAAATGGATGCCTTCGCAAATCCACCCCACTGTTGTGTTCAGGACAAATGAGCAAGGCAAGTACGTGGGCAAAAGAAAAGTCACTGGATTAGGTAACCTTATCATAAAGCCAAAAATATGATACTATACATAGCTTCTTCCTAACCAGCTGCTGTAGGACTGGTTACTGCCCTACTGTGAGTTTTGAATACATTCACTAAGCACAAAGGCCCAGTCCTCAAAGGAATTTAGGCTCTTAACTTCCATTGAAATGAGTGGAAGTTAGGAGGCTAAATACCTTTTGAGGATCTGGGCCAATGTAACTGAGTATGTCTGAAGACTTCTTAAATGTTGGTTGAAAACTCCATTTCAAATTAATGATATGCTGAGCCACATTTTAGTGTGTTGCCTGACTTTTCCCAAATCATACAAATAGCCTTGTTTTTGAAGGCAGCCTTATGGGTGAAAGGTTAGAGTAGGTCTTGGATACACTAATTACAGTATAAGCTTCATTATTGTAATTTGCCTTTTTTAAATATCATATTTTTAAACTGACCAGCAAAAATGGAGTATAAGATTGGTGGGACTTGAGTATCTCCATGCTGGATTCTAGCTCACCATAAGTTGGCTCTGTCAATGTGCTGCAGCATATCACACACGGCAGATGGAATTGCTTGATCAGAAGATACACGTGGTCTGTTTAGTCTGACACCAATGGTGAGAGGCTGAGCCCTACGCCATGGAAGTCAGCAGATCTCACTCTGACAAACTTCAGAAGCAGAGGATCTAAGGCCTTGGCTACACTGGCGCTGTACAGCGCTGCAACTTGCTGAGCTCAGGGGTGTGAAAACACCTCCCCCCCTGAGCGCAGCAAATGCAGCGCTGTACAGCGCCAGTGTAATGCGAGCATGCAGCGCTGCAAGCTATTCCCCTCGGAGAGGTGGAGCTCTCGCAGCGCTGTAAGAGAGCTCTCGCAGCGCTGGCGGCGCGACTACACTCGCGCTTCACAGTGCTGCCACGGCAGCGCTGTTAATCCCCAAGTGTAGCCAAGGCCTAAGTGACTTAGCACAATTAAACTGACACCTGTGATTGGCTCTGCTGTCTCATGGGTACCTGTGAAAGTCTCCAGCATTGCCGAGCGTGAGGAAAACAACGCAGATCTGGCTTTAGTGGTGAGGCTGGAGCTCTCGGTCAAGCAGGGTAAATGCATAGATGAGTTTGTGAAGTCCAGGCAAAAATTAATACCTGCCCCTTCCAGAAGTCGTCTAGCTCCAGTTTCCAAGAAGCCTCATGGAAAGATATTTTCTGTGTTTCTCTTGAGGTCTCATGTTTCTCCTCCCTGTTCTTTTGTTTGTTTTTACTTCTGTTAAAGCCTTTGCAGACAATCAGAGGTCTGCTGGGAGACTCCGTCCTGGCTAGTATCATCACCATGCATAGGCCTCTTTCTTATATTAAATCATTGGAATTGATGCACTTTTCCTGTATTTTGCCTTTTTAAATTAGCTGCTTGTTCTTCTACCAACAAACAACAACAAAACCCAATTTAAATGCATATTGTGTTTGTGTCCCTCCTGCTTGCTTTTTTCATTTTTATATAATATATGCATTGAGAGTGAAATATGAAATGGAGAAGAAATATGCACAAGAAAATATACCTATCTATTCCCATCATTTTTGATAGGTATAGCAATTTAATCAAAAGGTTTTTAAAAATATTTTGGATGAATATTTTGCTTCTTTCTCTGTAAATAAGAGTGTACAGAAGTTTGTGGTATATTATGACAGTTTTAAGTGGTTGCAAGAAAATTAAAAAACAAAACAAAACACAGCTGTTGCCGGGTTGTTTTTGTTTTTCCTGCAGTTGGGAGTAATGTTTAGTACACAAGATGGAAATCTGAGAAATCAGGAAAAAAAAAATGCTGCTTTCCTTTTCCAATATATTATTTTTGGAACTTATAAGAAAGTTAACTGCTAAGCCACACAATTCTTCTGTTAGTAGTTTTTCTGAGGTTGTGCAACCCCATCAAGTGCCAAGTCCTGTTCTTTACCTATGCTTTCTTCCTTAAGGAGGACAGTTTTGGTGTTCTGTACGTTGGAAAAATTGAGGCAGAGAAGGATGGTGGCTTCCCCAGATCACGCAGTAGGTCAGTGGTGGAGATGAAAATAAAACCTTAGGAGTCCTCTGACCCATATTCTTCATCGCTTTCCTTAACTGAGCACAATAGTGCTGTTAAAGTACAATTAAAAGCAAACCATGTCGTAGCCTAACTATGCTACTGCTGGCACTCCATCAGAACAGAATTTATTTTTATTCATGTAAGTCTACACTTAAAAAAAATAATAATAATAATCTGGCTAAGCTCTGTCCCAATATCCTGTAGCACTGAGTTTCACAGGGCAACTCTGATTTTAAAAAATAGCATTCCTTTCATGAGGTTTTTATACTGGTTTTCATTAAATGACTGCCCTACAGTTTGTTCCCCTGCGTACAGCTTAATTGCCCTGTACAAATTTTGCACCACACACTTAAAACAAGTGAGATGTAGCAATGGGAGTGGGATAGAATTACTTCTCCTAAATTCAACTGAAATCCTGTATATTAAAAGATATTTTTAAGTTACATCAATATTTGCTTATATAGCACCTTGAATCACAGAAGCATATTTTGCAAATTGTGTATTCAATGAAGACTGTCTTTTGCCCTTTTAAACTCTGAGCTTTGTCAGAGGGGAGCCCCACGAGAGCCATGTCAGCTTGCAACTGCTGTGAGCCCTACAGGAGGTGTTATGGGAGATGCTCAATTGGAAGCCTGGAGTGTGGGGCTCCTTGTGAGTAAAAACTTGGTCCCAAAGCTATAACTTATTTCTGTGAGGTGTCCAATGTTCTGTGCATGCTAGATGCTGTGTAAGTTTAACCAGCCTGAGAATCCTATTCATGGAATTCCATATTCATGGAAAATACAGGTACAAAGGCCTAATGGAGTTTATAACCTTATAACCAGCCGAGTCGTCAGAGCATGGAACTTGCATGTGCACCACTGATGAAATACAGTGTACTTATGCATGTAGAGTGCTGTTGTTAAGGGGGTGCGGTGCTAGACAGTACTGTGGTCCTTGTGGCAGTGATGTGTGTGAATGTTACCCCTACCAGGTGAGCTGCTGATTGGTGAGCTGTGCCCTATTTGAATCCTTTTTACCCTAGCTTTTGAAAAATTATATTTGTTATTGGAGTCCTCTTTATTTCTTCAGGTGCTTTGAGCTCCAAAGCACTCAGAAGGGGAAAAAAAGCTCTCTTGTTCAGCCTTTGCTACCCCATTTCCACTCAGACATCATTTCTCTTTGCTCCGGTCACAAACAGGAAATTGTTACTGCCTGGGCTGTTTACTTACTGAACCACTAGCCATGCTCAAATTCGCACAGTGAAATCCTTTCAGTGCAACTCAAAACACAATAGCAGTGACCCAATGATAATTGGAATGGAGAGGCAACATGCCATACATGGTTTTTCCCATACTCATGCACCCTGGAAATTCCGACAGTTCAAGAGAGATTCCTTTTCTAGGTATAAGCTTGGGGGAGAAGGGAGGAGAGAAAGCAT
This sequence comes from Malaclemys terrapin pileata, assembly GCF_027887155.1. Lineage (NCBI taxonomy): Eukaryota > Metazoa > Chordata > Testudines > Emydidae > Malaclemys > Malaclemys terrapin. The sequence continues at coordinate 43,731,926 of NC_071511.1, forward strand.
TTGTCACTTACATCGTTAATATTCAGAAAATCAATGATTATTTGAGTTTCATTTCAAGTTGTCTGCAAAAATAGCTTGTGAGAAAGAGTTTATTTGCCCTCTAGCAGACAGCTAGCAAAAAAAATGGTGTGTGTGTCTCTCTTTATTTCTAGCCTCAGCAAAGCAGATGTCCCATCATTGTCTGGTGGTGTATGAGGTTCAGTATGGGAGGAGATGGGGATATTAGTTTTTCACACATTTCACAATGATTCATTGCTATCAAGAACTATTCTTAACAGAGAGAGACAGACCACACCAAGTGTGTCATAATCTGACCCTTAATGCAAGTTTATTCCTTTTTAATCTTTTTCCTTAAGAAGAACTCTCTCCTCCAAACTTCTTATTATTCCTTGCCCCTTTCCTATGTGGGGTCGGTGACTTTTATAGCCTTCTTCCAAAACTCATGATCTGTCATGTAGATTAGTGTGTGTACCGTCCATCAATATCCAGTCAATGTACCAAGTCTCTGGCCTATCCTTTGGTCGTCTTCCATCCACAGTCATCGCAAGAGCCATCCTACCAGTATAGCTTTCAGGTCTCTGCTGCATATGTCCATACCAACGTAGCCTAGCCTCGCTAAACGTGTCTTCAGTTGGAGCAACTTCATTAGGCTACTTACAACCTTATTTCATTTCCTATCATGGAGTGTCCAACCATTTGACTATCTCAGTATCTTCATTTCCATAGTGTAGTATATACTGACTTCCTTTCTTGTGGCTGGCCAAGTCTCTGTTCCATACATTAAAATGGATTGAATTACTGTTTTACATACTCTGCATTTTAACTTTGTTGATATTTTTTGTCACAGGGAACTGGAGACATTTTCCTCCATTCTATCTGTGTTTAATTCATGGCTCATGTTAAATATTGCTTTCTACTGCTCAGGGTTTTTCAGTTCTCCTATATCTCTTTCCTCTTCCCTAGCATCTAAAGATCATAAAGCACTTAAATATTAACGGATGAAGCTGCACAACGCTCCTATGAAAAGTACTCCTACCTCTCCTTGAAAAATGGGGAAACTGAAGCTGAAGAACTAGCAATCAAGTGATTAGTCCATGGTTGTAGAGCTAGTCTGTAGAGTTGCAAGGAGAATTCATCTTTCTTGCCACTAGTACCATGATTTAGCCCAAACACTCTCCCAATCAATTTGAACATGACAGTAAAATTGCTGCTGCCAGCTCATGGCTCCCTGAATTACTGTGTATGATCAATTGGCTAAATGACCCAGAATGTTCAATCCTCTGATAAAATGCAAAGAGCTGTCAGCTTCCAGATTCAAGTCAACAGAATGAGAGTGTCTTGCTGGCTCTAAGAAAAGAAAACCAAGCCAGAAGCTGCCCAACTCATTTGCCTTGTTGGTTGTGAGGCTGCCATACCCTCTGTAACCCACTGAGAACTACCATCCATAAGGCCAATGCACATGAAGACTTACATAAGACTTTCAGGCAGGGCCGGCTCTAGGCACCAGCAAAACAAGCTGATGCTTGGAGCGGCACATTTTTAGGGGTGGCATTCTGGCGCCGGCCATGCTGCCCCTAAAAATCTGCCCCGGCCGCCCTAACTCACCTCCGCTGCTGCCGCTCGCGCACGGCTGCTCGCCCTCCCTCCCAGGCTCTCAAACCGGGAGGGAGGGGGAGATCCCAATCAGCCGCGGCCCGTGAAACAGCTGTTTTGCACGCCGCGGCCGCTCCGGATCTCCCCCTCCCTCCCGGGTTTGAGAGCCTGGGAGGGAGGGCGAGCAGCGGCGCGCGAATCAGCTGTTTCGCGTACCGCGGCTGCTCGGAATCTCCCCCTTCCTCCCAGATTTGAGAGCCTGGGAGGGAGGGGGAGACCCCAGTGGCCGCAGTGCACGCGCTGCTTCTCCCTCTCCCTCCCACCCTCCTAGGCTTAAGAGCCTGGGGGAGGAGGCAGGGCTGGGGATTTGGGGAAGGGGTGGAGTTCAGGCAGGACCCAGGGGTGGGGTAAGAAAAAAACGGGAGGGGGGGGTGCCAAAATTGTTTTTGCTTGGGGCAGCAAAAATCCTAGAGCCGGCCCTGCTTTCAGGTGCAGGGGATGGATAAAAGAAACATACTGTAATTTGGTACTTCATTTCAAAATGTATTTAAGTGCTGGTGAAAGGTGTTGAGTGGATGATCCAATGCTAACAATGCAACAGCCGACTCCTTAGGAATTTAAAAGTGCACTACAGTGAAAACAAGATCATAATTACATACCTACCTACTGGTTTTCTCCCAGGTTCAGCTTCATGGCTGCCCCCAAGGAAATCTCCGCATTTACCACCCAAGCCCTCTCACCTCCTTTAAATTTATCCATAAAATCCTCTCCAGTTTGCTCATCTCCCCAATAATCCTCACATCCTCCCTCTTGAACTGTTATGCTATGTGGTATCCTGTCTTTCATAGATTGGGACAGGAATCACCTCTTACTTTGCCTCTCAGGCAATGTATAGAATTATATCCATGTTGTAATAATTCCTATTTCAAAGAAAATTTCTTCTAATTTCCTATTTAATGGTTGTATATATTATTTCAAACTAATGGAGAACAAAATGTGAATGCTTGAGGTTTTGCCAACTAGGCTGAAATGATTGTCATACTGATATATGGTATGGATGAAACGATTTAATTTACTGCTTTTCTGACTCAATTGTCAGTCAGAACAGAACTGCTATCCAGATACTTGAGCAGCAATAAGGATTCTGTTGTCAGCCCTGCTTCAGTATCTTCGTGCTGTCCTTGTGTAGTGAAGCAGGGAAAGAACTTCATGTTTTAAGTGCTCAGTTCATATGCTATGTGGAACTGAATATTGCTGATAAAAAGATTCTGCATTACTTAAGTATAGAAGCTATGTGGGAAATGTGTCCATAATTGTCACTGTGACAGGTCCCAGTGGGTCACTGGGCCAGCTGAGGTCACTCAATTAGGGTGAATTGCAAAGAATGGGGCAGACAGACCCCAAAGCTGGTGGATAATTCAATACTTAAATTTACCAAGCCAGCAAAAAAAAACAGCTTCTTTATTACCTCACTGGTTATTCAGAAGTTAATAACACAGTTCCCTTAAAGTACCCAGCCTCAAGCCTCCATCCAGGTATCCAGGTCAAATATGATGAAGATTTCTGAAAATCTTATTTCATCATATAAAAGAAAAAGGTTCTACCACTCCCAAAGGATCGGACACATACCTCCCAGGTAAATAAATATTCCAGGTCTTACCCAAATACACGCTACAGCCAATTCTTAGTAATTAAAATTTATTAAAAAAGAAAAGAGAGAGAGTGGTCAAAAAATTAATATACATACAGACATGAGTTTAATTCTTGAGGTTCAGATACATAGCAGAGATGGTGAGCTTTGTAGTTGCAAAGAGTTATTTTAGAATTTAGTTCATAGGTTATAGTCTAATATCCAGTATCACCTTCAGGGAGTACCAGCATAACTGGGACCTCAATCTTGCGACTTAAACTTCCCCTGATGAAGCTTAAGCAGATCTGAGATAACAGAATCCGGACCCAACCATCTTTTATACAGTGTTCTAGCATCCACTTGACCGCATAGTCCTTGGTAAACAATAGGCTTTTGATGTAACCATCTGCTTCCTAAACACCACCAGTAATTAGTTAACCAAATTAACATAGGGCAATTTATCCATTAGGCAGTCTATCACAAACTTCAGAGACATATAGACGACAATATTATTTCACCCAAGATTCATCTAAATGTTAATATTCCCTTTTGATCTCTGACTTAGTAGCTACAGTGACAGACAGGAACTGTCCATTTACATGGGTAGCATCTTAGATGCACACAATTAATATTACCTCTAATTTCTAACAACTTAGGCTAGAACTTTGAAATGCAAACCTATTTAGCATGCAACGGCCCTAATTAACATTTCTAACATGTCTTTAAAGGTCAGCTTTGGGTTAGTTAGCCTGCAAGCTGTTTAACCCTTTCTGGCCATGAGTTATACTTTGTGTAAGATTTGTTACAATTATATAACAGTGGTTATATTTTAATCAGACAACGTCACAGTCATCCTAAATTTTCAAAAGTTATTAGACAAATTGGTAAAAACAACCCAAATGTGCACAATTTTACTCTACAGTTGTATTTATTTTTTTGTTTGGGGTTTTTGTTTTGTTTCAGAAAAGTCTTAAACAAATGGATTAAGAATATTTTATTTCTTCTGCTTCTGGCAATGTCCTCAAAACTCAGTTAAATATTGTCTGTACAAATTCAGCCATAGCTTTAAAAAAATACTATTTGAATATGGAGATTAGGTTCAACATACACATCTGAATTTTTAAAGGAGGGGCAGTAAGCTATAAGGTGATGGTGTCATCTACAGTCTAATTTGTTGCCTGCCTTCTTACTGCAGATGTTTGTGCATTGCACTCAGTATTTTTAATAATTTTTCCCCAATCCACAAATCAACATGCTGGGCAATTGATGAATCAAAGCCTAAATAAGGCAGTGTACTTTAGGGGACTACTCGCCTATTTAGTTAGGTATGTGCTTAAATATGCCTCTGGATTAGGGCCAACACTGATCATGTTTACTTGGATAGCTTCCTATTCAGAGTACTTACAGTCTAACACTTTCATCTACTGATCTACTTTTGCCACCTGCTGGTCTAATCAGTAATCTTTTGACCTGGCTTGACTGTACTTCATTTGCTAAGAATCCAGTTTTTCATCTGCAAACTTAAATCTTTTTTTCAATATACTCATTTAAATAATGTATTATTATGAAAATATCTTGGGTAAGTACAGTGCAGTAAGTGGCTGCTAAAAATGCTCCAAAACCCTTACGCATATTCTCAAGTCCTCATCCTGTTTTTCTTAGTCTTTAGAGTGGCCCAATTTCCATTGAGTTCAATAGGAGTTTTGGCTTATTGAAGTTAAGTGATAACATACCATCACTATCACATGATACATTTTCCAAACTTAGTTTTGAGCAAAATAGAATGAGCCAAACCTTTAGCTGCTATGGCTTCAATGGAGCTATGCCAGTTTATATCAGGGACAGTATCTTACAGGCTGTACAGGTCCAGGCACAATGAAGTACCAATCCTGAATAAGGCTTATAGGTCCTACCATAATACTAATAGATTTGCAAGTATAGTGTCTGATTGTAATCCTGCCTCATGCTGTGGGGTTTCTCTAGCTGGTCCCGTCACGTGTAGAAAGCATGGAAAACAATATAACAGTGGCCAGTGGGAGCTGTGGGGGCGGTGCCTGCAGGCGGAGGCAGCACACAGAGCAGCCTGGCTAAGCCTCTGCCTACCAGCTGAGCGAGGAGGATGTCGCCATGCCACTTCTGGGGAGTCCCCCGGTAAGCACTGCTCAGAGCCTGTCTCACCCCATCCCATGCCCCTGCCCTCTCCCACACTCAAATTCTACTGCAGCTGGGGGGCAGGTGTGAAGCCAGGTAGGGAGCCTGCCAACTCATCCCCCCTTCAGCACCAGCAAGGGTCCCAGGCCACACACTGCTACCCGTCTCCCCACCCTCAGCATCTGGGCCGCCCTCCCTCAGCATGCGCTGAGCCCCCGGGCAGCCCCACCCAAGTTTTATTCATGGGTATTTTTAGTAAAAGTCATGGACAGGTCACGGGCCGTGAATTTTTGTTTACTGCCCGTGGCCTGTCTGTGCTAAGGTATTTGCTAAAAATACCTGTGACTAAAATGTAGCCTTAATCATGATATATTCTCTATATAAATTCATCAACCAAAAGTTGTGTTTATATTTAATTCCTAAGATTAGACCTCAATAGTACCTCCATCTCCCCTTCTCTGTTCCTTGCTCATTAAAATGGTATAGGGTGAGCTGTCAAACAAGTCAAGAAATTCAAAAGTTGTGATTCCTACATAATTGTAACCCTGGCTTTCCATTTGGAATTTGAGCTGTTGCTTTGATGTGCTTGGTCATGAAAGTGCCTTGATTGGATGAGTAACTCAAGGCTTCTAATGTGACTTATCACAGAAAGTGGTATTTTTTTCTGCAATATTTTGGAATAGGCAGGATGAAGTTTACTTTCTAAGACCATTGACGCTAGTAAAATCAGATTGTATGAATGCACATATAAAACAACTGTGAACAGGATGAAAATATGATGAATGTCAGACCAGCTAGTTCAGGAAGAAATAGCACTTCTACCACCTTTTAATAATGACTGCATTGGTTAGCTTAAGTACATAGATTTTGTGCAGCTTCTACTCTCCTTAATACGTGCTGAGCCTGGGTTTTATTCTTAAAATTGATACAATTTCCCTTCTGAAAGAAAATCATGGGAAGTAGGGCTAGAAGGGCCTTCAAGAAGTCATTAAGTCTACTGCTCTGTGCTGATGCAGGACCAACTAAATCTAGACCCTCTGTGACAACTGTGTTTTCTAATCTATTTTTTAAAACCTCCACTGATGAGTCGTCCACAGCCTCCCTTCTGTACCAGTATTGGTAGAAAGTTTTTCTTAATATTTAATCCCTATCTCCTTTGCTGTAGCTTACAGCAGTTTTGTGTTTTCCTTCCTTCAGTAGATATGGAGAAAATTGATCACCCTTCTCTTTATAACTCCCTTACCATATTTGAAGACTATAATTAGATCCTCCTTAGTCATCTCTTCTCAAGATTAAACAAACCCAGCTTTTTTTAACCTTCCCTTCTAATCCTTTTTTCAGAGGAGTTGTGTGTTGCTAAACCCTCTCCAATTTGTCCACAAGTTTCCTAAATGGGGGGAGGGTGCCCCAAAGTGGACACATTACTCCAGCTGCACCCTCACCTGTAACAAGTGGAGCAGGACAATTAGCCCTTCTGGCTCAGATACACCCTAGAATATTAGTTTTGGTTTTGTTTGTTTTACAGCTCTATTATACATTCGTTCATATTCAGTTTGTGAGCTATCACCCCAAATTCCATTTCAGCAGTACCTCTTATTCCCCAGTGGATAGTTGTGCATTTGATTTGTGTCATCTTAAGTGCAGTACTGTGCCCTGCTCTTTATTTAATTTCATTGTGTTGGCTTCAGACCAATTCTCTAACTTGTTGTCATCATGCTAAAGTCTAATCGTGTCCTCGAAGGTGCTTCCTCTCACAGCGTGGTGTCACCTGCAAATTTTATAAGCATCTGCTCTTGTCTAATTTGCTAATGAAAATGTTGAACCCCTCCTGGCAGAACCCCACGGAATACACCCTCCCGGTGTGACAGCGACCCCTTCATAACTAAATGATGGAGGCGGTTTCTTTAATACAAATTTTTCATGTGTTTAATGGCGCCGCGCCTATCAGTTAAAGCTGAGACCGTGAGCTGGGTTTCCCGGGACTGGGCGGACGCGTGGCGTGGCGAAGGGATTCCCTTCCGCGGGGTCGTTCGCTTTGCGGTGACGTGTTGGCAGAATTTCCCCCGCGGGGCAGAGCGTGCAAATCCCCCCCTGTGCGAAGGGTGTGGGGGGCGCCTCTCGCTTTCCTCCCGCTGCCGGTACAGCGCGGAGCAGGAAGACTCCCCGCCCGCTGCACATGGGGCGGCTCGGGCCCGATGAAGGGAAAGGGCGGCAGCTGCCCCCACGGACGCTGAGCCCCCGGGTTGTGCTCATCTGTACCCGCGAGGAGCCGGCGCCAGGCAGCAGCAGCAGCTGCGCTCCCCTCCCCGCCCCACCTGCGCTTGAACCATTCTGTTGCCCCCTATCTTCACCTCTGCATCGCCGTGTTAAAGGGCTGCTAAGCCCCGCCCCGACTGGTCTTCCGGTTGGCTCCTCCCCTCAGGTGCGGCCTCCACCAATCCGGGGCGGGTTGTTATGTCACACGTCGGTGGTGACGCACCGCGCGAAGAGGGGGTTGGTGGGTGCCCCGCACCGGAAGCGCGAGGCGCCCGCGGGGTGCTCGGTCGGTGTCATGAGTCCCTGAGGCCGGCGCGCGTCGGGGGGCCTCGCTATGGGGGGACCGCTCGCTTTGGTCTCCGCCAACAGTAGCCGCCCCGCCGTGTCCTCGGGGGCCGGGCCCGGGGACGGCTACCGGGGCTGCGAGAACGGGGCCCTCATGGACAGCTTCGGCATCTTCCTGCAGGGGCTCCTGGGCGTCGTGGCCTTCAGCACCCTCATGCGTGAGTGACACCCCCCCCCCCCCCCCCGGGCCTGGCTCCGCGACCTCTTCCTCCTCCGGGCCTGGCCTCTCTGGCATAAACAGAGCCCCTCCGGCCCCGGTGCAATGGCAAAAACGGCAGCCGTCCAATTTTCCTACCCGTAGCGGTTACGGCCATTTAAGTCACTACACCGACCTCCCTGGTAACCCCCTCCAACGCCCCCCCCCCTTACCGGGCCGGGCTCCCCGGCGACCTCCCCGCCGCCACCAACCCCCGCTATGTGTGGTTTCGGGGACCCAGATGCCCTGCCCCCTCCTAACACCCTTGTGTGTGAGTGACTTTTGGGACCCAGGCCTGGTTCCTCTCCCCTCCCCCCTCGTTCTGTCTCCTTCTCTCCCCCCATCCCAGAGCATGGTCTGGTCTCCTGTATCACCTTTTTCATGAGCCTGTCTCCAGGACTGCTCATGGCACCAGGTCTAGCTACATCCATCAAGCACTGCTTACACACCCATTGCCCTCTTATGTGAGTGAGACACCTTCCCCGCAAACACCAGGGTTGCCCCTGCCTTGGCTCTTCTCCCATTTAGCATCCCTTGGTATAAATGTCTCTCCACAACTGAGGTCTGGTTCGGGTTTCCCACCCTTTCCCCTTCAAGCAACTACTCATCTCCTTGTCCTCATCCACCAGCCTCATGCATCAAAAATGCATGTATTCCTTATTATACTAAGAACATCTATCACTGGCAGTAAAAAGCTTTAAAAATCCTGTTTGCCTGGTGCTGTTAATGCTCACTTTATTTCTTGTATTTGTTTGTTTGTATAAAGGAAATCAATACAATCAGTGTCACTTGTTTAGATTGAGTCTTGCTTTTGGGTTCTGTTTTACAATGCTTGGGTGACAGTCTCTTTAATCAGTTGCACCTGCATAATATTGTGCTTTGTGAGGGGGATTTAAAATCTGGTCAGACTTTTTTCCAATCTAAAGAGTCTCTTATATGCTGTTGTCATGATTCTGTGAATATAAAGGATGGTGCCACTGTTTGTCTGCTGCCTTCTCCTCTTATTTGTGTTTGCCACTTTTTTCTCCAGTACTGTATGCAGAAAATGCCATCACTGGTTTCCTTTTTAAGTATTGATAATCTAGCGGAGTTTTTTGCAGAAACTATATGTCCCTTTGTGGATTGCATGTGCTTCTGCTTAATGTAATGTGTAATAATGATTGAAGTGTGTTTCCTAATTCAGAATGATGTGATCTCTTCTCCAAAGAACAAATTACACTTTCCCCAAAAGTTGGTATTTCATACCTAAAATTTAATCTTCTTCCTTTCCACTGTGGTCTGTAATAGTTCCTTTTTTTCTATTTGATCTACTGGATAAAGAATCTTGGTTCTTTATTTGTCTGAAGGAACCTACCGCAGCAAGATACTAAGTAAATGTTTGCACTAGCAGTTTTTAAGATTAGCCCCTGAACAGCTGCTGTAATGCAGAAGAAGAAGTTGCTTACAAATGAAAATGGGGCAGTTGCCTCAATGACCACAGGATGTCAGCTTGAAGTATTGGGTCTTGATGTAGTGACACATGCAGTCTGTTCTGAGACTATTTTGTTTCTGGGCTTGTCAAATGTATATTTCTCATTCAGGCGAGGGGAAAAAAAAACTGTAGATAAGCGCAGGTTAGAAATAATTGTTTAGTACTCGTGTGCCTTCATTTTTTTACACATCTTAAGTTTACCCATACCTTAGTAAGAATGCTTGACTTCACTCTTGCAATAATAATCACATTTTCATATGTGTAGCACCACCAACTTCCGTTGACGTTAGAGCACTCAACACCATGCAGGATTGAGATTTGCAGGTTGTTGTGAATATTCTCTTTGAAATGCTGAGATTTCTTTGGCATTCAAGATGAGGATCAAATCTAGAAAAAGCACTTCAGTATTACTGAGAATTACTGTAAGTAATAGACTGAAGTAATTTCTGAGTGACTGGTGAAACTTAGGTGATGGTTTCTTGATATTTATCATGTTAGCTGTGAATTGTTTGGAGCAGCAGCCTTTCCAGGTTTAATAATTATGAATAAGGCTATGTTTTAGTCATGGGTATTTTTAGCAAAAGTCATGGACAGGTCACGAGCAGTAAACAAAAATTCACGGCCTGTGACCTGTCCATGACTATATATGGCTAACTAAAACTTGGGTACTCTGGCGGGGGGGAGGGGTGAAATGCTGCAGGTGCTCGGGGGGGAGGGCACAGCCCGGGAGGTACTGCGGGTGCTGGGGGGGGAGGGGGAGAGAAATGCAGCTGGGGCAGTGGGTGCTGGGGGGGCCCAGCCTGAGGACTTGTGGGTGCTCGGGGGGGGGATTGGCGAGGCTGGGAAGCTTCCTACGCAGTTCCATGCGGCTCCCAAGAAGCAGTGACATGTCCCTTGGCTCCTAGGCAGAGACGTGGCCAGGCGGGTTCCGCGCACTGCCCCCGCCTGAGCGCCTGCTCCACAGCTCCCATTGTCTGGGAGCCAGGGCCGGCTCTGGCTTTTTTGCCGCCCCAGGCAAAAAAGCCTCCCGCCGCCCCCCGGCGGGGGAGCGCCGGGAGGAGAGCCGCGCTCCAGCCGCGGCCCCGCTCTCCTTGGCCAGCCGGAGTGCCGGGAGGAGGGCGGCGAGCCCGGCCGCGGCCTCGCTCTCCCCGGCCAGCCAGAGCGCCGGGAGGAGGGCGGCCCCCCTCCAGGTGCCGCCCCAAGCACATGCTTGGAGGGCTGGTGCCTGGAGCCGGCCCTGCCGGGAGCCAAAGGTAAGCGCTGTCCAGAGCCCTCACCGCCTCCTGCACCCCAACCCCCTGCCTCAGCTTGGAGCCCACTCCCACAGCCAAAATCCTGCTGCTGTTGGAGTGGGGGTGGGCATGGTGGCCTGAGACTGCCCCAGCAGTAGCTGGTGTGGCTGGCCCTGGGACTGTCCGAGCTGCTCAGGCAGCCCCCGGGCCAGTTGCAGAAGTCACGGAATCCATGACCTCTGAGACAGACTTCATTATGAGTCCTTAGCAGACTGCACTGGTACGCTGCCAGATGCTGTACCAGGCTTCCATGGTTTTCTCAACAATTTCTGGAGAATTTAAAACCATATTCTATCCCTTATGTTTGTGAGGAGCATAACAGATGCAATGATGTCTGAGTCTTCAGATAAACAACAATATTTCTGACATGTGATGTGTCCTAATCTTCTCAACAAGATTCTACTTCTGAGACCTGAGGTCTAAGAAGTTGCATCTTTAACTATCTTGCTCATCGTTTGGACAGTAGTATATATTGAAATATATACTGAGTGGGAGAGTGAAGCATGCTATAGCAATATATTCTAGATAACCTGTGTTTTGTATTATTTATATATTAAGTCAATTACAGTGGTTTTGTGGATTTTACAGTGTTCTCTTATTTACAGCCCTACTTACTATGGGGGAAAAAAAAAAGTTGTCAGCTGACTAACTGAGCAAGCAATGGAACGAGACCTTCTGTCTTTGCAGAATGGGAACTGAATGTACGAGCTTTGTATGTATGCTTTTCCAAATGTGTATCTCGTACATCCTACATGTTCTAAGTTTCTAAGTAATAAAGTTTCATCTTATTCTAAATGCACAAGTCATATAAACTAAGTCAAATAGGAGGTATTTGAACAGGGGCATTAACAGGAAATCTCTCAGTCTAAGGACTGTACAGGCATAGAATCATCTTAGAAAAGCTTTTATAATCTAGCCCAGGGGATGTGTAAATTTAGCACCATATACTACCCTTTATCTCAGTGGAATTCCCAGGGATGATATTGGAAGGTTTGCACGAAGATCAAGGGTAGAATATGGCCATAGGTAGTGAATAATTAAGACCCCTGCAATTTGTGCTTTCAGCTCAGTGCCCAGTTGTTGGTGTGCTTAGGTGTTACTTTCCTTGTTCTGTGTACTCTGTAACTAATAGCCAGTGTCTCATACTTCCCTTAATACTTTTCTTTGTGAGTTTTTTCTATTGTAAATACAGCCCAGATCCTAGTGAACCAATGTGTAAGGGCTTCCTATGGATTTTAATAGTATCTTGGTTTAAAGCTATATCAGAGTAGTTGCAAGGTTTTTGGAGGGGTGGACTTTATGTAGTGGAAGCATTAATTCTTAATCTGTCTTTCATAATAACCTGTACTGTACCCAGTATCCTGTCAGCTGAGGACTGGACTGTAGCCTTCAGTGCCATTATTTAACTGATCATGAAGTTGCTATTAGGGTGACTGGGACAAAATAACTGCACTACCAGCTTTGGCTAGCCCAGGGACCTCAGGGATGTTATCAGTGAGCTTGTATGTGTGTGCACTTTCCATGTACTATCCCCAGCTCTGCTCAGATAGCTGGTTCAGCAGACCTTGATAGTACTGTCCTGTGTAGTTGAGTACTGGATGCTTGAATGTCGTTGCCTCAGTAGCACTGTTTAGACTGCTCGGTGCTTCTGTCTTTGGAGCTTCAATGTTAATAGTAGTGCAGCATGTTAGTTCAGCAGACCTCAAAGTTACTCATAAAGGAAGACCACAGGTACAGTTCAATGGCAAAGGTGCTGGGCCAGGTTTATTGTCAACGAAGCATGGTACTAGCTCCCCTAATCAATGTCTATTGTTACACTAACACATGCATGCTCATTGCAATGGACTCAGCTCAGTCAGTGGTGGGATTTTCCACTGCTCCCTAGACTGGACAGAGGCTTAAAGAGAAGTACCCTGACATTTATCAGCTGAGACGAACAACTGGAATACACAACTTACACACCACCTTATGTATTTCATGACATCTATTTGTTACTCCCCTTCTTCCTAATATCTTGAACAAAATATCCTTATTTATTGTTCTTGCAAACCATTTTATCTTGAACTAGATTAACATGTCTGTACTAGCTAAAATATATTTGCGTAACTATCTAGTGCCTAGTACACTAACAACAACTTTGCCAAGTTCATGTACCGGACAGTGAACTTGTAAACAGCTGTTTTAATACATGGCCTGATTTTAGTTCACAGCCTCTGGTTCAGGCCTCAGAACTTGCACCAGGCCCAGTGCTCCTGGTGTGCGTGCGCTCTCGCTCTCTCTCTCTCTCTCTCTCACTTTTACAAGGGGTAGTAATCTTAGTGGGGTTTTTTTAAATTACTGACATTCTTTCTAAAGTCACATTTGGTTATTCTAGGTGCATTAGTGAGAAATACTCATTCTGGCTCTTATCAACAAAAAGCTATATATCAAAAGAAACCAGAATTGCTGTGTGTAAGATGCATGAATAAATATTCCAACTTGAAATGTACATTTTTTTAAGATGTTGCTTAAAACCTTTTTCTTATTTCATGGGAATGTTGGAGCTCCCTGGAAGCATCGGGAAAAGGAGCTATGGGCGAGGACAAAAGCTTAATCATTGGTCACACTTTCTGAATTCCCTCTAGTCATGCATGTTTGACCATAAATTGCTTCTCAATAAAGGTAGGAATGTCAACAAAGTTCTCATTCATATAGGAAGGGGGAAAACCAGTGTTTGCAAGTTTCTTCATACTTGTGTGATAAAAGGAATCCGCATTTCTAAGAAGCAGGAGTCAAAACAGTAACAACTTACTAACATTTTAAATAAAAATAAAAGGATAGTTCATATTCCAGACTTGACAGTTCTAGTATTCTTCACTTCACCTTCCACTTCAGAGTGTTTTGGGGCATCTTTGGCAACAGAGCTGTGGGCCAAGTGTGCTGAAGAAGTAGCAATTATCACTCAAAGAACTCTTAACTTCCAGTGAAAATCTCTCTAGCTGTGGGACAGTGTTGACTTCTACAAGTCTCCTTGATAAAAGCCAGCCGGTAGAAATATTCAGGACATGACTTCACTTATTCATGTAATAACTTAATATGAATTTGCTTTAGAAACAACTCAATTATTGACTGTCTTGAGGGCAGTAGTTCTCTAATTTCTTCATTTTGTGGGAGGGACACATTCATGGGCTACCTTCTCTCCTAGCTCAACTCCCATAGGAAGTATTGAGTTCTATTCACGGATTACACTGGTCTACAATTTTTGAGAAGTCGTCTGCTTCAGAGATAAAATGTGCTATTTATTATGTATTTTGATGTGCTGAATTCAAATATGACAAAACAACTGATTGGCTACTGTTTCTAAGATATTTAAGTTTTTACATTTTATGTATGTATATTGTGTAGATAGTAGAGTTTTTATAATAAATTGTAAACCTAGGTCTTTTCATGTGTTTGTGGTTGCTTTACATGATATTTCACCTGTCCTGTTTATGTAACACTTTAAAAATCAGCAAAAGGGTTATATAAATAAAATTTATTATGAAACAAAAGGCAAAAAACTATTATGTACATAGTTTAGTCCTATTCAGCGTCTACTCGGCGCTTCTTGGCTTGTCTCTTGTATTCATTAAATGGAGCATCTGTTGTCACTGTCCAGCAATAGTCTGCAAGCATTGATGGGCTCCATTTGCCCTGATAGCGTTTCTCCATTGTTGCAATGTCCTGGTGAAATCACTCGCCGTGCTTGTCGCTCACTGCTATGCAGTTCGGTGGAAAAAAATCTAGACGAGAATGCAAAAAATGTATCTTTAGTGACATGTTGCAACCAAGGCTTTTGTATGCCTTGGGGAGGTTTTCCACCAACAACCTGTAGTTGTCCGCCTTGTTGTTTCCGAGAAAATGTATTGCCACTAAATGGAAGGCTTTCCATGTGGTCTTTTCCTTGCCATGCAGTGCATGGTCAAATGCATCATCTCGAAGAAGTTCACGAATCTGAGGACCAACAAAGACACATTCCTTTATCTTAGCTTCACTTAACCTTGGAAATTTTCCACGGAGGTACTTGAAAGCTGCTTGTGTTTTGTCAATGGCCTTGACAAAGTTCTTCATCAGACCCAGCTTGATGTGTAAGGGTGGTAACAAAATCTTCTTTGATTCAACAAGTGGTGGATGCTGAACACTTTTCCTCCCAGGCTCCAATGACTGTCGGAGTGGCCAATCTTTCTTGATGTAGTGGGAATCTCTTGCACGACTATCCCATTCGCAGAGAAAACAGCAGTACTTTGTATATCCAGTCTGCAGACCAAGCAAGAGAGCAACAACCTTCAAATCGCCACAAAGCTGCCACTGATGTTGGTCATAGTTTATGCACCTCAAAAGTTGTTGTCATAGGTTTCCTTCATATGGACTGCATGACCAACTGGAATTGATGGCAAAATATTGCCATTATGCAGTAAAACAGCTTTAAGACTCGTCTTCGAAGAATCAATGAACAGTCTCCGTTCATCTGGATTGTGAACGATGTTGAGGGCTGCCATCACACCATCGATGTTGTTGCAGGCTACAAGATCACCTTCCATGAAGAAGAATGGGACAAGAT
This sequence comes from Malaclemys terrapin pileata, assembly GCF_027887155.1. Classification (NCBI taxonomy): domain Eukaryota; kingdom Metazoa; phylum Chordata; order Testudines; family Emydidae; genus Malaclemys; species Malaclemys terrapin. The sequence continues at coordinate 43,747,439 of NC_071511.1, forward strand.
CCTTTTGACGGTCACGGAACATGGAAACCGTAACATCACCTGCCAGGAGATTCCACTGCTGTAGTCTGGAGCCCAACAGCTCTGCCTTACTCTTGGGTAGTTCCAAATCCCTGACAAGGTCATTCAGTTCACCTTGTGTTATGAGGTGTGGTTCAGAGGAGGAGGATGGGAGAAAATGTGGGTCCTATGACATTGATGGTTCAGGACCAGAAGTTTCTTCCTCTTCCTCGTCTGACTCAAGTGAGAATGATTCTGGTGCATCAGGAACCAGCAGTCCTTCTCCGTGGGGTACTGGGCGTATAGCTGATGGAATGTTTGGATGATGCACAGTCCACTTTTTCTCCTTTGACACACCTTTCCCAACTGGAGGCACCATGCAGAAGTAACAATTGCTGGTATGATCGGTTGGCTCTCCCAAATCATTGGCACTGCAAAAGGCATAGATTTCCTTTTCCTGTTCAACCACTGGCGAAGATTTGTTGCACAAGTGTTGCAGCATATGTGTGGGGCCCACCTCTTGTCTTGATCTCCAATTTTGCAGCCAAAATAAAGGTGATAGGCTTTCGTAACCATAGTGGTTATACTGCGCTTTTGTGATGCAAAAGTCACTTCACCACAAACAGAGCAGAAGTTATCTGCACTGTTCACATAAGTACGAGGCATCTCTGCTCACCTTGGCTAAACAGAAATGTGTCCCTTTGCAAAATCAAACACTGACAAATAAGAGAGCACGACACTGTATGATTTCTAGAGCTGATATAGGGCAATTTGTTCAGCAGAGTGATGTAAGCTTCGTTATGATTGCATCATCGATGACTTCTAGGAATAACATGATGCAATTCATATCATGTATGATGCAATACCAGCTTCAGATTGCATCATTCATTGTTTTGCCTAAAAAGCAAGTACTGTCCAAACCCAGTCATAGATTTATTCCTAGATCCAGTCAAAGATGTATTTTAGTCATTTTTGGTTTAAATTGAGATCCCTTCCCTTTATAACTCACTTATCCTCCACCATTCCCAAGTCAAGGGTCGTATATACTGACCCAATAGCATATCTTGAAAACTAGAGCCAATCAACAATTTTAAGCATCATTTTTGTTCTCAGTGACCCAGAATTAGTAAAGTTTGACTACATTTATTTCAGAAGCATTTTGGCTGTAGAGCAGTGTTATCTGCTTCAGGGGTCTCAAACTCAATTTACCTTAGGGCCAGTCCTCAAATCCTTCCAGCAGGCCAATGTCACTCATGCTGCCCAGAGCCCACCCCCAAAAAACTCTGCTCCCCACCTGCCTAAGGCTCTGGGACAGAGTTTGGGTGGGGGAGGAGGTCTGCGGTGGGGGATTGGAGTGCAGGCTCTGGATGGGAGTTTGGGTGCAGAAGGGGTGGGCTCTGGGAGGGAGTTTGAGTACGGGGGAGGTCTGGGGTGCAGGCTCTGGGATGGAGGTTTGGGGTGTGTGGGGATGGGGTGGGGGTGCAGGCTCTGGGAGGGGGTTGGGGGCGTGACACTGACCTGGGGCTTAAAGGTGGGGCGGACCGGGGGGCCTCCGCGCGCCTCTGCCCCCAGGCACCGCCCTCGCAGCATCCCATTGGCTGCAGGGGCACTAGGGCAGGGGCAGTGCATGGAGGCGGAGGCACCGCCCCGCCCCACGGCTGCCATGAGGGGCTGGCAGCCACTGTAGTGAGCAGGCAGACTCGGCTCAGCTGCGCTGCCAGGGCCTCTGAAGGGGGAGCACCCGGGGGCGGCAGGTGGGGCCAAGGGAGAGACCCTGCCCCAAAACTGCTGGAGCCCCATTGGGGAGGCTCGTGGGCCGCAGATGGCCCGCGGGCCAGGAGTTTGAGACCCCTGATCTACTTAGACACCATTTAGAGATTACCAACGTGAATTGATTTAAATAACTTATTCTAATCATGATTAAAATCCATTATTTAAAATTAAGATTTCCTGTTTGATTTTAATCATGTTTTGCATTTGTATATTTTAATTATTTTTCTAAAGAAAGGTTCGTTCTAATAGGTTCCTATAACTATTAAAACATGTTAATTTGCCAATAAATATAGTTTTTATATTACATGTTTTACTTTTTGCTAACTAGGAATATAAGATATCTATACATGTATGTGAAGCTATATAATTACTTAAATTCAGATTCTTGCTTTTTATAATTTTTATTATAAAATGGTGTCTGATGCATTTCTTATTTACTAGATAATATTTGTTTGCTTTGTCAAGCTATATTTGGATGGGAATAGGAATTTGATTAGAAGTGCACAAAAGCAGAATTTTAAATTTGTTTTTATTAGTTAAATAAAACAACCTTAAATGTGTTGGACACATAAGGCAAAAAGTAAGCTTATTAAAGCATGTCTTACAATTAACTGTTTTATTAAAAGAAGTATTAACTGTAGTTAGTGAATAAAGGGATTGTTTCTGGTCACTATGGGCCAGATTTTTGAAAGTATTGAGTCCCCAAAAGATGCAGATAGGTGTCTAGTAGGATTTTCAAAAGCACCTGTCTGCATCTTCAGGTGCCTAAATGCCTTTGAAAATCTGGCCCGTGTCCTTCAAGTTTTTAGAATTAGCTTTCATCCTCTCCCTCCTGGCTTTTATTAATAGATTGAAGGGGAAAAAAACACATTCTTATTTTTGCAACTCCCAATTGGTTTCTCAACTTTGAATGTACTAGCCCAAATTAAGTATTCTCTGCACCTGCTAGCTAAACTGAAATCAAAAGTAATTAAGGCTAAAGCTATATAACTATTGTATTTGTGTTGTTGACACTGTAGAGCTGTTTAAATATTTTCATGTTATGATCTTAAATTTACTTGTAAACAGCTTCAAGAGCAGTCTCTCACTAGGCCTTCTTACTGATAAAGGGCTTGCAAGTGGTGTGGTGAGTAATTTATTATGTTATTCCCAGACAAATGAAACATGCAGGTATGGTTGAAATTTTTTTAAACAACATTATTAGGCCTTTGTAATTATACAAAACCCAATGTATGAAAGACTAAAGTTTTAAAAACAAAAAACCTTATTGACTTCATATCCCTACCTATGACAAACTATCTTAATTTGCTGTGTCTGAATTCTATCAGATTATATTAAAAATATATGGCATATGCATTCATTGTACATCTTGGAGGGTGGATAAATTGTTGGGTTCTTTGATATTTAATGAAATGGTGACTGAGTTTTTCTGGACATTAAGGAACAGTAAGAAACAAGATGTAGCTCCGGTTAATGAATGGTTGGAGTGGAGAAAGGTCCCTGGATCCTTTTGTAACAATGTTGGGGGAGTTGGAGGGTGGTTGTAGTTCCACATGTAACATACTGAAGTTATGGTCAGTGACTCTGTTTATCTTTACTATATTTACGGTATATTAGGTAAGGACTTCTGGCTTATTGTTAATTGGTAGGTAATGGGTATCACTATTGGGTCAAAGTTAAGTAAGGATTCTTTCTGAAACCTATTTTCCCTATAAAATGGATGCATTTATTCCTTAATTTGTGTGTGAGAGGTGCTTTCTCTATGCTTCTGTAATTCATGTAGTACTTAAAAGAAAACAGCCTAAGGAAAAGTGTTTACAAGAATTAGTTTACCCTATGATATGTCATTGTACAGCAAACATTTTCCAACTGGTCACCTGCAAGTAAAATATATTTTTCTTCATCTCATAAGAGGCTGAACATGACATTTGCTAGAAAGGGAGTGTATGGTATTCTGATTTCAGGACCTCTTTAAAGTCTCCAGAAGAAGTGGATTCTGGGATATCCTGCTTCGTTTATTTTATTTTTTTTTAAACTAATCTCAATAGGAAAACTTGAAGCAACTTGGTCACAATATGCTTTCCAAATTAATAGGACAGTTAAGTGATTAAAAAATAAATCATGCGAATAATCACACTGTTAAACAATTAAATATTTTTGGATGTTTTCTACTTTTTCAAATATATTGATTTCATTTACAACACAGAATACAAAGTGTACAGTGGTCATTTTATATTTATTTTTGATTACATATATTTGCACTGTCCAAGAGAAAGTATTTTTCACTTCACCTAATACAAGTACCGTAGTGCAATCTCTTTATCATGAAAGTTTCACTTGCAATGTAGAATTATGTACAAAAAGTAACTGCACTCAAAAATAAAACAATGTAAAACTTTAGAGCCTAAAAGTCCACTCAGTCCTATTTCTTGTTCAGCCAGCTGCTCAGAGAAACAAGTTTGTTTACATTTGCAGGAAATAATGCCTGCTTCTGGTTCACCTGAAAGTGAGAACAGGCGTTCACATAGCATTGTTGCAGCCAGTGTTGCAAGATATTTACATGCCAGATACGCTGAAGATTTATATGTCCCTTCATGCTTCAACCACCATTCCAGAGGACGTCCGTCCATGCTGATGACCGGTTCTGCTCGATAACAATCCAAAACAGTGTGGACCGACGCATGTTCATTTTCATGATCTGAGTCAGATGCCACCAGCAGAAGGTTGATTTTCTTTTTTGGTGGTTCGGGTTCTGTAGTGTTGCTCTTTTAAGACTTTTGAAAGCATGCTCCATGCCTCATACCTCTCAGATTTTGGAAGGCACTTCAGATTCTTAAACCTTGGGTCAAGTGCTATAGCTATCTTTAGAAATCTCACATGGATACCTTCTTTGCATTTTGTCAGATCTGCAGCAAAAGTGTTCTTAAAAGGAACAATATGTGCTGGAAGCAACAGAGAGTCCTGTGGCACCTTTAAGACTAACAGAAGTATTGGGAGCATAAGCTTTCGTGGGTAAGAACCTCACTTCTTCAGATGCAATATGTGCTGGGTCGTCATCTGAAACTGCTGTAACATGAAATACATATCAGTATGCGGGTAAAACAGAGTCGGAGACGTACGGTTCTGCTCCAACGAGTTCAGTCACAAATTTAATTAGCACATTATTTTTTTAATGAGCATCATCAGCATGGAAGCTTGTCCTCTGAAATGGTGACCAAAGCATGAAGGGTCATACGAATGTTTGGCATGTAAATACCTTGCAATGCCGGTTACAAAAGTCCCATGCGAATGCCTGTTCTCACTTTCTTGTTACATTGTACATAAGAAGTAGGCAAGATTATCTCCCAGCAATGTAAACAAACTTGTTTGTCTTAGCGATTGGCTGAACAAGAAGTAGGACTGCGTGGACTTGTAACCTCTAAAGTTTTGCATTGTTTTGTTTTTGAGTGCAGTTATGTAACACAAAAAATCTACATTTGTAAGTTGCATTTTCAAGATAGAGATTGCACTACAGTACTTGTATGAGGTGAACTGAAAAATTCTATTTTTTATCATTTTTACAAATATTTATTACAAATATTTGTAATAAATATAATATAACGTGAGCAGTGTACACTTTGTATTCTGTGTTGGAACTGAAATAAATTGAAAACGTAGAAAAACATCCAAAATATTTAATAAATTTCAGTTGGTATTCTATTTAATGGCACAATTAAAACTGTGATTAATTGTTTTAATTGCCATTAATTTTTAAGTTAATCACATGAGTTAACTGCGATTAATCGACAGCCCTACAAATTAATAATTGGTCTGCATAATTTTGGTCAATTAGGAAAATATTTTCTATATAATATTGTTTGGGGGGAGAGAGCTGTATGTAGGTAATCCAGCATCTCTCTCAAATCTATGTAAACTGACTGAAAATCTTGTGACTTAATAGTTAACATAACTTTTTCTAAGAGTTTGTCATCTAGAAAATTTAACAGATGACATTGTGTCTATGTACTGTTGAATGTTCATTTGAGTGTCACTTGCTGAGCAACTTTAATGGGACAAATAGAACTAAAACAAAGCTAGTTTGCTAGTTTGTCTGTTACTTAAGTCATCTACTACAACTAGACTTCCATTAGGCTTCCTGTGAGATTCCCTATCTCACGGAAAGCGGACTAGAAATCAAAAATTTTTTTATGATCCATGAAGAGTTACTGGTTTCAGAAACCTTCTAAGGCGTGGTGGGGAAACTTTTTGGCCTGAAGCCAGATTGGGGTTGTGAAACTGTATGGAGGGCCGTGTAGGGAAGGTTGTGCTTCCCCAAACAGCCTGGTCCCTGCCCCCTCCCACTTCCCGCCCCTTGACTGTCCCCCTCAGAACCTCCGACCCATCCAACCCCCCCGCTCCTTGTCCCCTCACCACCGCCTCCCGGGGACCCCCCCCCAAGAACCCTTCACTCCCCTGGGACTCCAACCCCTATCCAACCCCCCGCTCCCTGTCCCCTGATTGCCCCGACTCCTATCCACACCTCCGCCCTCTGACAGGCCCCCCCCAGGACTCCCATGCCTATCCAACCCCCCCTGCTCCCCATCCCCTGACCGACCCCCCCCCCAGAACCTCTGCCCCATCCAACTGCCCCTGGTCCCTGTCCCCTGACTGCCCCCCGGGACCCTCTGCCCCTTACCAACCCCTCCACCCCCTTACCATGCCACTCAGAGAAGCATGTCTGGCAGCTATGCTGCCTGGCCAGAGCCATGCTGCCCGGCAGGAGCTGCGGGCCAGAGCACTGGTGGCATGGTGAGCTGAGGCTGCGGGGGAGGGGCCGGGGGTTAGACTCCCCAGCCGGGAGCTCAAGGGCCGGGCAGGACGGTCGGGCAGGACGGATGTGGCCCGCGGGCTGTGGTTTGCCCACCTCTGTTCAAAGGCATTTTGTTTTTAGGTGTTTTTCATAGTAGCTTTCTTGCTGACTTTTCCTAACTCTGTGGTGTTTTTAAAAAAACAATTTTGGGTGAGTAGAAGACAGTATGGATTGAGTAATGGAATGTACTGTTGGGGGGGAGGCATAACTCAGTGGTTTGAGCATTGGCCTGCTAAACCCAGGGTTGTGAGTTCAGTCCTTGAGGGGGCCACTTAGGGTTCTGGGGCAAAAATCAGTAGTTGGTCCTGCTAGTGAAGGCAGGCAGCTGGACTCAATGACTTTTCAGGGTCCTTTCTAGTTCTATGAGATGTAGGCATATCTCCATATATAAAGCTTTGGGCATATAACAGTGTGGATTTATTGAAAATATGCTGACTAATGCAGAAGCCCTAAAAGTGGCATAACTTTTGTCTTCATTAAGACAAGTGGATAAATCTGCTACACAGCATGCTATAAAACATGCTCTATTTAAAAATTTCCCTAGGAATTACTGCATTTGCTCTCTCAATTCTTTTTAGAGCTTTTCATAGCTGTGTCCCTATTTGAGAACCATGGACAGCTCCGCTTACATTGGGACCTCCGAACCAGTTTCTGTATTTGTACTACAGTAGCTTACAGAGGTCCCAGTCAGGACTCCATTGTACAGAAAAGTAGAATAAAAACTCACCACCCTAGAGCGCTCATGACCTAGGATAGAAGACAAGACTCAATAGGTGGATGATCATGGGATGGGGATTGATATTGGTACAATTGATACATTTGAATAACTTTGTAATCTCTGGTCAAAGTAAGTGGGTGGCTACCCGTAACTAACTATATTAATGTTCTAAGCATTTTTATATAAAATATGGAGGTGGAAGGGTGTTAGGTTCCAATATGAAACTTACAGGCCCCATAGAAGATAATGCATCTTATTGTATATTTACATCCTAGATACTAATATATTGACTTTTAGGAAAATACGTGATCCTTGAGTTATTTGTGTTTGGGGGAGATCCTGTAGCTAGCCTCTTAATCCTGTTTACTTAGCTGCAGTATAGAATTTAAAAATGATGTTGCAGAGATGACTGACCAGCATTATATATTGCACACTTAGGGAAAATATGCATTTCTGCCAGTATTGACTAAAAGTAACTTGGTATTATTCAGTCTTGTTTCAGTTATAACAGCTGTTTTTCACTTGAAATTCTTTGTGTGATGTCTGAAAGCATTGCTTTTAGTATAGGTTTTTATAGTACTTTAATTACTTGGTAAATGTCTTGATAGTGGAATATCATGAATGGTCTAGTTCTGTTAAATGCAGCATATTTCTTCCAGATAACACTTTGGTATGTAAGAGTAAAAATAAACTTTTTAAAACAGGGTCTGAATACTGTGCCTAAATTACACCTGTCACTAATGATCTGAGACCCATGTTTATCCCATTAGGAAAATGTAAAGCATTTGCACATCATTGCTCAGTTGATTGCTGGATATAATTATGCTCCCAGATAATAAGATTGCTCTAAACATAACTTTGCATATCATTAACTTTGTAAAATCTTTTAAATGTGCAACATTGACAGAACATATCTTCTTTTTTGCTAGTATTTGATACAAAATAATACACAGTATAAGGGGAAAACATCTGTGAATTGTTAGCACTTGGTAGGTTAAGTAGAAGTTGAGGAGAGATTTGCAGTGTTTAACTTCAGGTAACTTCTCAACAGTGATTATCAGCTGATCATACTCACTTATCAAACTGCAGAAAGAGATTGTATTTCTTCTTAACATTTTATAATTTATTTTTCAAGAGGTTGGCTTGTACAACTGTAGATAATGCATTTTTGGCTTCTGCTCTGATGTTAATTTCATGGTTAATAAGATTTGATTTAAACTAATCCTTATCAAGGTATTTACTGTGTGGATCCTTTTGACAAAATGAAAATGGATCTGTTCACCACTGCCTGCTGATTGAATGTGCAAAGAAAATAAATGCTTGAAACATTAGCCTTGTCACACAGCATAGTCTTGCTCATCTATTCTGTCAACATTGCAAAATTATTCCCAGTATAACTGAGAGTCGTATTTCTTTCAGTGAACTGAGTGTAAGTTTACAATTCACATCAGGATGGGTATGCATGTGATATAGTGAAGTAATGAATTGTTATTCTGGAATTATTAAAATTGACAGTCATTCTATATGTGACATGTTTGCTTTTCAGTTACTAAGCCAAGGTATTCTAGGGGTCATGAAAACACTAAAGCTACTACTGTGTATCTCCAGAACCTGCTCCTTAATCCTTACTACTTTCTAGAGTTCACAGTGGCTTTATATTGCTTAGTGTTATAGTGCTGAATACTGCACCAATATTTTGCTTTCTGTTACCTAATTCATTCCTGGAGGGGCATGGATCAGCATTCACGTCACACTCCCTGTCAGTACCTTGCCCAGGCCGGGGAAGCTAATGATCCAACCAGCGGACCAGATTCATTGATTAATCCTGGTCACGTGCCATGTTGCACATATGCTAAGAAGAAGATTCATTCACGCTTTGTTGGTCAGTGACTAGCCTAGGCCCTAAGGCCAAATTGTGCTTTTTTACGGTTAGGTAAATATAGAATAGCTCTATTGATTTCAGTAAAGGAGTTGAAAAGGAATACCTCTCGATTTCCAGTTATGCAGAATCACTTAAATACACAAGAACTGGTTAAAATCCTTCACATTAACTTTAGGCTCTGACTTCCTAGTGTTAAGGTCTACCTGAAGTTCTAGTGCTATCAGAAATGTGTGAGCATGCATTTGGTCATTTCTCTGATGGGCAGAGAATACAATAAGTGACATGCACAAACCACACACTGGCACTCATTGTCTGAATCAAGAGATGTTATGTTGCATAGCACATTAATTGTAACTGATGGCTAGTATTCATAGTCATTGCATTAAGGTTGTCTGTGTTCTTTTTTGTGTTATTTAAAGATTGACATTAAGGAGTAGCTTATGGCCACTGGTTAAACTGAATATATACATTCATCGGTTACTGTGCCCAAACTGTCATGGAGAGAACTGAGAATCAAAATCAGTATGCTGGAATTTTGGGTAACAATTAAAGATGCACAGGAGAGGGAACTTCTAGCATCTTTAAATCTTAAGGGCTTCAAATGTAATTCCTAGATTTGTGTATCTGCCAGGAATTGTCATCCTGTGCTTAGTGCTCATAACTAAAGCTGGTCAAAATTTTTCCAACAGAACAGTCTTCTATCTGAAAATGCTCATGAAATTGAATCTTAGAAATCTGGGACTGGAAGGGACCTCAGTAGGTCATCTAATTCTGTCCCCTGCACTGAGGCGGGATGAATTATTATCTAGAGCATTCCTGATGGGGACTTTTCTAACCTGTTCTTCAAAACCTCTAATGATAGAGATTCCACAGTCTCCCTAGGTAACTTGTTCCAGTGCTTAACTACCCTTACAATTGGGAAGTTTTTCCTAATGTCTAATCTAAATCTCCCCTGTTGCAATACAAGACAGTTGCTTTTTGTCCTACACTCCATGAATAAGTAGAACAATTTATCACTTTTCTCTTTATAATAGTCTTTTACTACTTGAAGACTATTATCATGTCCTCCCTTCTCCAGAAAACAAACCATTTTTTTTTTTTCAACCTTTCCATGTAGGTCATGTTTTCTAGATCTTTAATCATTTTTGTTGCTCTCCTCTGGACTTTTTGTCCACATACTACAAGAATTGTGGTGCCCAGAACTGGACAGCGTAATCCAGTTGAATCCTTATCAGTGCTGAGTAGTGGAAAAATTACTACTTGTGTCTTGCTTACAAGATTCCTGCTAATACATCCCAGAGTGATGTTTGATGGGGGGAGGGGGGACAGGGGGACATTTATGTTGTGGTCTGCTATAACCCCTCCCCCCAATAATTTTCTGCAGTACATTTTTTTTAGGCAGTCATTTCCCGTTTTGTATTTGTGCAATTGAGTATACCTTTCTAAGTATAGTACTTTGCATTTGTCCTCATTGAATTTCATCCTGTTTATTTCAGACCATTTCTCCAATTTTGAATTCTAATCCTGTCCTCCAAAGCATTTGCAACCCCTTCCAATTTGGTATCAGATGCAAACTTTATAAGTGCACTGTGTGTGCCATTATCCAAATTATTTATGAAGAACCAGACCCAGGACAGATACCTGTGACAGCCCCACTCAATATGCCTATCCAGCTTTACTGTAAACCATTGATAACTAGTCTAAGTACAGTTTCCAACCAGTAATGCATTCATTTTATAGTAGGTTCATCTAGGGTATATTTCACTACTTTGTTTATGAGAGGGTCATGTGAGACAGTATCAAAAGCCTTACTGATCTTGAGAGATCACATCTACTGCTTCCCTCCTATCCACAATGCTTGTTACCCTTTCAAAGAAGGACATTGGGTTAGTTTGCAAAAAGAAGAACAGGAGTACTTGTGGCACCTTAGAGACTAACAAATTTATTAGAGCATAAGCTTTCGTGGACTACAGCCCAAGAAGTGGGCTGTAGTCCACGAAAGCTTATGCTCTAATAAATTTGTTAGTCTCTAAGGTGCCACAAGTACTCCTGTTCTTCTTTTTGCGGATACAGACTAACACGGCTGTTACTCTGAAACTTGGGTTAGTTTGATATGATTTGTTCTTGACAAATCCATATTGACTATTACCACCTTATTATCTTCTGGGGGCTTGCAAATTGATTATTGGCTCAATAACTTTTCCGGTACCGAAGTAAAGGTGATTGGTCTATGATTCCCTGGGTTGCCTGTATTCCCCTTTGTTACATTTGCCATTTTCTAGTCCTCTGGGATCTCTCCTAACCGCCCTGAGTTCTCAGAGATAATGACTAATTGCTCAGAAATCTCTGTAGCCAGTTTAAGTATTCTAGAATGACTGTTTAGCCCTGCTGACTTGAAGACATTTAACTTGTCTAATTCTTAACTTGTTCTTTCCCTATTTTAGCCTCAGATTCTACCCTATTCACAGTGCTGTTCACTATGTTAATTGTCCGATTACTGCTAACCTTTTTAGTGAAAACTGGGGGAAGGTGGGAAAAACATTTAATATTTTGGCCATGCTCCATTTGCTGCTATTTTCTTTCCCTCATTGAGTAAAGGACCTACCCTGCCCTTGGTCTCTTGCTTCTAATGTATTTGTAAAACATGTTCTTGTTACCGTTTATGTCCCTAGCTAGCTTAATCTTGTTTTGTGTCTTGGCCTATATTTTTTCCCTACATACTTGTATTGTGGTTTTTATATTCAGCATGTGTAATTTGACCTAATTTCCACTTTTTGAATGACTCTCTTGAGTTTTAGGTCATTGAAGGCCTCCCGGTTAAGCTACAGTGATCTCTTACCCTTCTTCATATCTTTGCTACACATTAAGAGAATTTGCTCTTGTGTCTTTAATGTTGTCTTTTAAAAAAAACTGCCAAGTCTCTTTAACTTTTTTCCTTTAGGCTGCTTCCTACGAGATCTTGCTACCAATTCTCTGAGTTTGCTGAAGTTTGCTGTCTTCTTGAAGTCTTCTGTCTTTATTTTGCTGTTTTCCCTCCTACCATTCCTTAGAATCATGATTTCTAGGGCTGTCGATTAATCGCAATTAACTCACGTGATTAACTAAAAAAATTAATCGCAGTTTTAATCGCACTGTTGAATAGAATACTGCCTGAAATTTATTAAATATTTTGCATGTTTTTCTACATTGTCATATATATTCTATGTTGTAATTTAAATCAGTGTATATTATTTTTTATTATAAATATTTGCACTGTAAAAATGATAGATAATATTTTTCTATTCACCTCATACAAGTAATGTAGTGCAATCTCTGTCGTGAAAGTGCAATTTACAAATGTAGATTTTTTTTGTTACGTAACTGAACTCAAAAATAAAACAAGGTAAAACTTCAGAGCCTACAAGTCCACTTCGTCCTACTTCTTGTTCAACCAGTCGCTAAGACAAACAAGTTTGTTTACATTTACAGGAGATAATATGTGGGGGAGGGATAGCTCAGTGGTTTGAGCATTGGCCTGCTAAACCCAGGGTTGTGAGTTCAATCCTTGAGGGGGCCACTTGGGGATCTGGGGCAAAATCAGTACTTGGCCCTGCTAGTGAAGGCAGGGGGCTGGATTTGATGACCTTTCAAGGTCCCTTCCAGTTCTAGGAGATGGGATATCTCCATTAATTATTATTATTATTGTTGTTATAATATTACTCTTATTTACAATGTCACCAGAAAGTGAAAACAGGCATTTGCATGGCACTTTTGTAGTTATTTATGTGTCAGATATGCTAAACAAACATTCATATGCCCCTTCATGCTTCGGCCACCATTTCAGAGGATATGCTTCTGTGCTGATGACACTTGTTAAAAAAATTATGTGTTAATTAAATTTGTGACTGAACTCCTTGGGGGAGAATTGTATGTCCCCTGCTCTGTTTTACCCACATTTTGCCATATTGTTCATCTTATAGCATTCTGGGATGATGACCCAGCACATGTTCTTCATTTTAAGAACACTTTCGCTGCAGATTTGACAAAACACAAAGGTACCAATGTGTGATTTCTAAAGATAGCTACAGCACTTGACCCAAGTATTAAGAATCTGAAGTGCCTTCCAAAATCTGATTGGGATGGGGTGTGGACATTCACAGAATTCTTAAAAGAGCAACACTCCAATGTGGAAACTACAGAACCCAACCCGCCAAAAAAGAAAATCAACCTTCTGATGATGGCATCTGGCTCAGATAATGAAAATGAACATGCGTCGGTCCACACTGCTTTGGATTGTTATCGAGCAGAACCCCTCATTAGCATGGACGCATGTCCCCTGGAATGGCGGTTGAAGCATGAAGGAGCATGAATCTTTAGTGCATCTGGCATGTGAATATCTTGCGACGCCAGCTGCAACGGTTCCATGAGAATGCTTGTTCTCACTTTCAGGTGACGTAAGCAAGAAGCAGGCACTATTATCTCCTGCAAATGTAAACAGACTTGTTTGTCTGAGCAATTGGCTGAACAATAAGTAGGAATGAGTGGACTTGCAGACTTCAAAATTTTACATTGTTTTATTTTTGAATGCAGTTTTTGTCCATAATTCTACATTTGTAAGTTCAACTTTCATGATAGAGATTGCACTACAGTACTTGTATTAGGTAAATTGAAAAATACAATTTCTTTTGTTTTTTTACAGTGCAAATACTTGTAATCAAAAATAAATATAAAGTGAGTACTGTACATTTTGTATTCTGTGTTGTAATTGAAACCAATATATTTGAAAATGTAGAAAACATCCAAAAACATTTAAATTGTATTCTATTATTAACAGTGATATTAATTTTTTAATTGCCTGATAGCCCTAATGATTTCATCATTTCATGATGACTTTCACCCAAGCTGCCTTTCACCTTCAATTCTCACTTAGAACGGTGAGTATGTGGAGGGGGCCTTTTGATCTCAGTAGTCTGCGGGAGCTGGGTAACTTTTGGGGTAGTGTACTAAAGATGCTAAACTTACAACAAGCAGTCATGATTCTTAAGGATGTATCAATCATCGTGATATCAAAGGGCCATAGAAGGAAGCTGCTTGAGAGGGCTGCTAGTCACCTATGGCCATGTGTTGCTGGACTGTTCAAAGCTATGATCCCCAAAAGGTCCTTACAGTGCCAGGGGAAGCTGTCCTATTGTGACAGGAGAAACAAGGCTGCTTTGGCTAGAAATGTCTGGGCAAGATGAAATACTCTTGCTGGAAACATCTTGTGAAACTGTGCATGCAGATGCAAAGGTGTGCATGTTCACTCATGGTTTCACTGTAATTTAAAATCAGTGCTTTACAAGTGCTTTGATTCTGTTGTGCAAAAGTATGTTGTTGGGAATGCTTTGTGGCCGTTTTTTTTTTTTTTTTTTTTTTTGACCATTGCCTAATTTCATGCTCTTAAAATAAGGCAGGTAGTTCAAAACTTAATTCTTGTTTTCCCACATGTGCTTAGCAGTTATTTTTGAGAAGAGGAGTCCAAGGGAGAAGCAGAGGCATTATGTTTCTGGCTGTCCTGGAGAATGTAAACAAAATGACTTGCGTTAATGGGGCAGCCCTACATCTACATGAGTATCCTTCCTCAGTGACTAACTGGCTCTCTGGGTCAGTGTTCTTGTTCATCCTGGCACCTTCCATGTCCCCATCCTATGATGACCTCCTCTGTTACCAGTTCTATGCTGTGAGGTGTCCGCTGTTGTTGGTAGGAAGGTGGTGGGGTCCCGGCTCAGTATGGCATCAAGCCATTCATGATAAGAACGTGAAGTTGAGCTTCTTCTCTTCTGGTAGGCGTTCTCCAGCTCCTTCTCATTGGCCCTCATCCTTGCTGTACTCCTGGGTGTCCGTGCCTCTGCAGTTTGCCGATACGCATCTTTATTCTGTGGGAATTCCAAAGCTTTACCTGCACATGTTCCTTCTCTGCACAGGCGGAGGAAATCTAGGGCCTTTCTCTTTGACAATGCAGCAGCACAAGGGTGAGGAGGAGCCAGGCCTGTGCAGCTGTGCTTGCAAAGGTGGAATAGCAGGAAAGTACACTAGAGGAAGCAGGCTTCTCAGCACTACGACACCTGAGCAGCAATGGTCAAGAATTCAACCAGAACAAAAAGAACAGGAGTACTTGTGGCACCTTAGAGACTAACAAATTTATTTGAGCACCTTTTCATGCTCTCTGTATGTGTGTATATATCTCTCCTCAATATATATTCCATTCTATGCATCCGAAGAAGTGGGCTGTAGCCCACGAAAGCTTATGCTCTAATAAATTTGTTAGTCTCTAAGGTGCCACTAGTACTCCTGTTCTTTTTGCGGATACAGACTAACACGGCTGCTACTCTGAAACCTGTCAACCAGAACAGTTGCTGAAGGACTACAAGTACTTTTGCATCCCCACAGACATTAGGCCAGAGGAAATATACTAGTAGAGGCTTATGTTGCTCAGGAAATTGGTTTAACTTTGCCGGTGAAAGTTGGCTGTTTTGTTTGCAGGACTCAAAATTGAGTCCACACTCAAGGGTGCTGACAGATGCTAGTTTTGCCGGTAAAATTTTCTGGTGTGGAGCAGGCCTAACCTATCACAAGTCCATATACCAGCAGGTTCAAAGTACATGGTGGTGGAGCTTGAGGAACTTAACTATCCATAGGACCAAGTACTTATGCAGTATAGGATTACTTTGACAGTGGGAGAGTTTGGAAACCTGTTAAGGTAGAATAAAGTGTAGTTTAAGAAAGTAGTATGTGTTGTTTCTTACTGTTTCTTTATGAAACTTAGAGGGAACGAGGCACATAAAACAATCTCCAGGCACATGTTTCGTTCAGAAGTATTGCTTTATTCCATCACCAGTCTGCTAAAAACAAACATTTACATCATGAGCATAGTAACCTTTGAACATTTCCCTTTGAATGCAATGCAGATGTAAGTGATTCTGTTACTGATAAAAGGGTTTTATGGCAGGGTAGTCCTCTTTCAAGGCTATGAGCTATAAAGCTGTCCAATGAGTTTTCAGTAGCTTTCTTTTCTTGTCTGCAATCAGCAGACAAGTTATGGCTGGCTCTCCTCTTTGGGGAGCCCTCAGCCACAGACATCAGGATGCGCCCAAGTCATGCCACCTTTAAGGTGCAGTGGAAAATCCTTTGCAGGCCTTCCTTTAGTAATAATGATTGGAGTAGGTTGGTACCATGTCGCCTGTGGAGACCAGAATTGAGAGAAATAGTTTTGAACTTTCATACATAAATGATGCTGTGAGTAGATATGAGACAGTATGTACCTCGTTGCCACTTCCTTAATTAATCTTTGGTTAAATGCTTCCTTAGTGAGTAGTGCTGTTTCGAACTGTTAAGCTATTGCTTGAAAACATTCTTTGTAACATTTTCTCTATTCCTGGTATAACTCAGGAAGTAAAGGGTAGGGACTGCTTTTTTATGTTTGTACAGTGCCTAGCACAATGGGTCCCTGATCTCTAGATACTGCCACAATAGAATTACGCTTGGAAGAATTAGATTTTTATTGGGAAACTGAGGTTTCCCCATACACATACAGACTGATCCAAAAATATTTCCATTTATGAGACTCAAAATTTACAGGTATGAAAGTAAGAGAAATGCAGCTTTTGAGAACTTAAAATTTAAATAGATTATTTGCTTTGTATATTTTGATGTGATGTTGACGGTGTTTTAATAGTTATAAAGCTTTAACTGTCATGAAATATTTTTTATCCCCTGTTCTCTGACCTCCAATAATTTCCCACACCTGTGAAAATTAAATCAATAAAAACATTAAAATCTAATTTGGTGGCACTTAAATGTAATATGGTGGAGCCTAAATATGTTTGGCAGAACTTGATTTTTTTTTTTAATTTTGATGTATAATACCAATATTCATTTTAAGCATTTATTTTTATTTTTAATCTATTTAAATTTTCACAGTTGCAAGAAATTATGTGGGGGAGGGTCAGACAATAGCGGGATAAGACAATAATTATTTAATGGCAGTAACTGAAGTCGACATAGCTAAATCTAGTTACTGCGGTGTCTCTACACCGAGCTGCTTCTAAAAGGACCACTTCTTCTCTCCTTCCAACTGATTAACAGTGGGACTATGTTTTCACTGCCCAAAAAATGTTTTTTCACAATGAGATTACTAACATGCGTTAAGTATCCTGCTGTAAAACCCTAGTAGAGAACAAGGTACAGGGAGCTTTTACTGTGATGTGGCTAGGTGAAGTCAGTCACTGTGGGGGGGATATGGTGACACTCTCACTTAGCTTCAGCATAGTAAAAGCTGCCTGTGTCTTCTCCCGAGATTTTACAGTAAGAGAACTAATAAAACTATCTTTTTTGGTAATGAAGACATAGCCACAGCTTTGTTCTACCCTTTGCATTTAGAACCCAGAAAACAATATTAGCTTCATACTCCCCTGCTGGGGCCATGAGGCAAGCCTGGGCTATTAACCTTACTGTGTTCCTGAACAGCTCTCTGGGTCATTACTTGCATTGCGGCCATTCTTTCTGAAATTTCTGCCTGTGTGACTACCCCATTAACCCTTAATGGGTCACACCTCTTCCATAACAATATCATTGAGATCCAAAGGCTTGGTAAGATTCAAAAAGGGACTCGGTGGTTGTATGCATAACAAGAAGATTCTGAGGTGTTATAGAAAGGAGTTAAAAAGCATTTTGGAGCAGGTATAAGCCCTCACTCTTTATGGCATAAATCAACTGTTAATGCAGGTTAAGAAGAAACTCTCCTTGTGGGTGAGGTTATTCCATAACTGTTTTCTACAAGGCTTCTGAAGTAGATGTGGTACTGGTTACAGCTGGAGATTGGTTCCTCTGTTCTGCTCCAGTATGGTAATCCTTATGTTTCAAGAGTGTGGCCTAAACTGGGCAGTAGGGAGAGAAGGATGAAAAAGGAAGTATTTGGAGTTATTGTATGAGAAATAAGCAGCAAGGCTTTTGATGTGCCCTTTTGTGGAGGGTGGGGGAAGGAGGAGAACTTCTCAGCTATGTTGTGCTGAGTGGATCCAACAGAATAAAAGGAAGGAGAGTGAGGGTGGGACAGAAGTTGAGTTGTCAAGATCCTAGAGCGTATTGTTTGCTGGAAACATGCATCAAGCAGAAGTTATCTGGCTTTTGCTGTCTCTTCATGTGACAGATTGATTAGTACGCTGTTCATATTCTTTCAAAGAGCAAACACTCTGCACTATCGCATTCAAAAATATCTTTATAAAGAGGTCTTATCAAGTAACACAAAACAATGGCAGCATGGCTGACATACTTTTATATCTTTTTATAATGGTATTGCTCTAGTCAAGTCCTGCTAAGAGTAGATTCCCATGTAAGGACAGTGAAATGAGAACCTTTGACCTAGGAAAGCCTGAAATTTCTTAACACTCTTAGTTGTCACCAAGAAAGTAATTGAGGAAAAATGAAACTACAAATGTAAACAATTTAAAACCCTTGTGATGGTGTGCCCTATCTGAAAAAAAACAGATGAATTCAGGCATGTGAAAAAGATCATAGAACAGCCTAAAATTCAATTACAGTTGCAGTACTATGGTTGTTAATCATTTAATTTTGCAGGGTTTTAAAGAATTACTACTGTATGAGTATTGGACCGATTTCTGTTGATGTGAGAGACAACTACACTGCATACTGTATGGGTACTCCTTTATAAAAAGGCAATATTGCCACACTGTGGTGGGAGGAGGAAAGCTATTAACAGAAACTGAACTGTCTTTCTGACTATATTTCCCAAGTATAATTAAAAACTAGTTTCTCTGGCTAGGTTACACAGTTGGTTTAATCTCATATTGGGTAATTTACTCCTAAATTCTGTCCCAAATGTACCAGGTGATTATGCCATCATGAAAATTGCAAAGTCACAGATGATTATTGAAGGTTTCTGAGTTATCAGCTGCAACGGGAAAAGATGCAGCCCAGTCTAAGTAGTCATTTTAAAACCTGAACATAAGCTTTTCTCCCTATGCTTGCAGGCTAGTGTATTGATTTAGTTTCTAGGAAGGGGCTTTGGATATGGAATAGCTGTTTTGGCCAGTATTCAGTATATAGGCAGCTAGTAAAACAAACAGGGCTTCCAAATGTTTTAGTAGGTTTGCCTCAATAGATATTGGCGAGAGTGTGAACCCTCAAAACAAGTTGATCTGATTACTAGCATCAGTGCTTCTGAGCACTAGTAGCAATACACTTTTCAGGAAGGTTAGTAGGTAAAATGTTCTCTCTTTGCATTGCAGTAGAGCAGTGTTTCCTAAACGGGGGTTCATGAACCTCTGGGGGTTCACAAAATGTTACGGGGGTTCTCGGGGAAAAATTCCGTAATGGTGGACAGAGCTGTCCCTACGGACCCGGGGCAGCATGGGACACCGAGGAGACTTAACCTTCAAGGCTCCTTATAAGAAATGGAAAGGGAGGTGGATATTTTTTGCTGTTTTTAAAATTAAATAGGCAGCTAGTATTTTTTAAACTATTATGAAGAACAAATTTAAGCTTTGTTGTAATGTGCGTTGTTTGCCTGGACTGCTCAAGACCTGAATGCTTGTGTAGGAGGAACTCTTTGAGTTGGCTTCTTAAATACCTTCATGCTGTTTCACATCTGATACTCCTTGATGAAACATAGGAACCTTGTCTTATAACAGGCTTATTCAAAGTGATATAAGCTACAAAAGTGAGATCTTGGAAGAGTGTTGCCGTTTTCATAATGCAATAAAAATACTGTAATGATGAATAATAATAATACATAGTGTGTAATAAACATGTCACAAACAAATTTTATATTTTCAAGATCACTGCTTTTATAATTTATACTCAGGTAAAGGAGAAAATCCCTGGAAATATTCATTTTTAAGAGGGGGTTCACGAGACTTGACATTTTAGTAGAAAGGGGTTCACAGGTGGTTAAAGTTTGGGAACCACTGCAGTAGAGTACAGTGGCCAAAATCATGATTGACACCTCCATTGCACTAAGTTTTGTACACATTTGCATGTACTGTCCTGCTCTGATAATTTTACAGCCTAATACAGCATATGCATAGAACAGTAGTAGCTCTGTCCACATTAGTCTTCCTTTAGGTGTTAAAGCAGTACCAGATGGTTGGCAAAAATATAGCAAGCCAACTAAACCAAAATAAACAAAACTTGTAATCCTGCAGGTTGGATTTCCAAAAAAGAAACATTGCGAGGAAGGGTGGTTTTATGATTGTCATTGGACTGGAACTTTTAGGAGCTCTAGCTCTACATAGATTTCCTTTGTGTCCTTGAGCAAGTCACTTGGGATGGGATTTTCAAAAACACATGAGTGAATTAGGGAAAATATCCTAATCACTTAGCCATTTCTGAAAATACCACCCTTATTGTCTCAGTGCCTAGTTTCTTCTGTGTCAAATCGGTATACTTTGTCTCCCATTCTGTGCCTAATTAGATAGCAATGACGTTCCCACCCTAGAGAGTTTGCAATGTGTATGTACAGCACCTAGCACAGGATAGCAATACAGCTAATAATTAATAGTAAGATGATACTGAATTTTGCTTAAGGACCTTGGTAGTTAGTGATATAAAACACCTGTGGCTGCCTGATAATCAGGTTGATTTACGTCAAACTTGCTGTCAGTACCTGCCATGGTTTGTCTCATTTTGAATGTGTATTGCAATGAAGTTTTTACTTTACAGCCGTTAGATTATTTGCAAGTGGCTTCCAGATTTAGCACCATTTTGGGTGGATGTATGCTGGAAAGGGAGCCAAGGCTGTCCTTTCTGTTCAGGCACAATTTCTTCATAGACAGCCTGCAGCAGTAGAATGGGGTGTCAGGCAATGACAGATAGCAGTTTCATAGGATTTAAGGCCTCAAACTGAAAATACTCATTTTGCCTTGGTGCATGACACTACTGCCCCTCTTTCAGTACAGTTTTGGCCTCAATCTGAATGGCTTAGTCACAGTGTAATATAATGAACTGGAGAAAATTCATTTCCATTTCAATAGTAAATGCTGCAGTTTGGTACTAACATGAAGTTTAATATTTTTTATAGATGCAGTGTGCTGAGTTAGGACGTGTTTAGGTCTTGGATAGTGGCTTAAGATTCAGAGCTCTTATAGTTGGCATTGTGATCTGAGTTTAGTTTTTGCTTGTGTGAATTGAGCGAGCTAGCAGAGAGAGTGCATTACTTTCTTACTTTTGGAGGCTTAATTCTTCTACCAGCTCACTTGTAATTTTGTAGTAGTATAGTGCTGAGGTGATAGATCTGTGTTGAAGTTTAGGGGAGCTGAAACTTTTTGATGTGACACTTGTCTTTGTAAGTGAAGATTAATTTATATGGAGATGCTCTTAAGAGTATTAGATATATAAACTGAGCATATTTTTGCAGTGAAAAAAGAAATGTTCGCTTAAGTGAGGCTTCCACTATATTGTTAATTTCAAAGGTGTAATACGAGGAAAAAGTTGAATTAAGCACAAATAGTTGGGGATTTAACATTTCAACTAGCTTTTTTAAATTTTCTTTTATCCTATGTATGACCTTTTGATATTTCCTGGCTCACTGGCAGTATCCCAACCGGTGACACTGCACGAGGGGAGGGATAGCTCAGTGGTTTGAGCATTGGCCTGCTAAACCCAGGATTGTGAGTTCAATCCTCGAGGAGGCCATTTAGGGAACTGGGGTAAAAATCTGTCTGGGGATTGGCCCTGCTTTGAGTAAGGGGTTGGACTACATGACCTCCTGAGGTCCCTTCCAATCCTAATATTCTTAAAAAAAACCTGCAATCCATGTTTATGATGTCACAGAATGATGTAGTTGGGGCTATCCTCAAAAAAACAGGAAATATTAAAAGGATTTCAGAAAGCCAGTTGTTAAAAATACTAATTTTGTGCTGACTGTTCCCCAGAGCCTAATCAGAGAGAATATTCAGTAAAGAAATCTATGCTTAACCTTTTTTCTGGTGTGTTACTAGTATTTAAATTATTGAAACTGACAACTTTCAATGTAATACTATTCAAATTTAAATTGTGAAAAGTGAAAGTGTAATTAGACTGTTACTAATGAGTTTCACTTTGTTCCGTTTGCATTGATGCAGTTTGACCTGTTTGACTTCACAACACTACAGGCAAATGTTTAAATATTAAATGGGGTTTGGGCTAATTTATTAAAAATTGTGTTAAAATCAGGTTTTATAAAATTTAACTTTCCAAAAATTAAAATTTGCAGTCTAAAATTAGTTGTTTTTCTTTACTATACTGGTACCATGTAAAGGAGCACCCCATGCAATAATACTTTAATTTTGAAGTTCCAGTTTCTAAACATAAACTATTTGAAACTGGTTCACTAAATAAAATTAGGATTTTTCATAGAAATTAATCCAGAAATAATCAACAGGCAATGCTCTAACTCAGGGGAATAACATTTTCTTTCATCCTCTTCTATTGGCAGTCTGTGGGTTTTGTCAAAATTATTCACTTCCTTTCTAGTAATTATGGTGGAAGCATATAGCCATCTCTATAGCTTTGACAACTTATTGAATATTCTTTAGTTCACAACCCTTTGCTTGTGTTTCAGTAATAACTGTGAAGACTAAGGCTAGGTCTACACTACCCGCCTGAATCGGCGGGTAGAAATCGACCTCTCGGGGATCGATTTATCGCGTCCCGTCGGGACGCGACAATCGATCCCCGAATCGACGCTCTTACTCCACCAGCGGAGGTGGGAGTAAGCGCCGTCGACAGAAAGCCGCAGAAGCCTATTTTGCCGCCGTCCTCACAGCGGGGTAAGTCGGCTGCGATACGTCGAATTCAGCTACGCTATTCACGTAGCTGAATTTGCATATCTTAAATCGACTCCCCCCTGTAGTGTAGATGTACCCTAAGCCTCCCAACCTTCGTGTCTTGATCTTATTTCTGGCTGCTTGCATTATGCTGTCATCTTTAAAAGATGTCAAGGTTCTTGGCATCTGCACAAGTCTGTTCCAAAACCACCCTTCCATCCTTCTTACTCACTGCATGTAGAAGAATGGATCATTCTTCAAATTTAATGATAACATTCTTTGGGGAGAGGGGGAAGAGAATCCACACATACAGCCAGTTCCAGGTTTCCCTTGTATAGTAGAACTAAGGCCACAGATTAAACAACAAACCAAAGATCACAGAACATGCTAATGGCAGATTGTGGAACTGGAGTCCTTACTCCTAGTCCAGTCATTTCAGTTGCAGTTATGTAATCCATAATCCACTGCTTGATACAACACCCCATTAGGATATTATTTTGCTCTCCAGCAGGAAGAAGTAGCTATGTATAATCAAACCTTCCTATGTCTGCTCTAGTGTAAGCTGGGTGCCTTGGTTATTTAGGTTTATACCTAATGGTTTAAAACTCCCCTCCCCCTTGGCTTTCCATGTTTAAAACTAGAATATTGAAAAGTGTGTGGCTGGGGCTCAATTCCCCTTCTTTCACCCTGAAAGCACTGTTATAACTCTGTGCTCAGTGTGCTGCCTTCATTCCACTTTCTGCTGCTCTCGAGAGATTTTTTTTATATAAATTCAGTTGCTTTGAAATGTATGTGTATTTAATCACATAATTACTGCGAGTGGAGGTCGTTGAATCTGTGTAACACCAGTGATTGTGATATGAATGGTAAATTGAAATGTATATATTTTGTTAATGCCAAAAGCCAAGTTCATTCCAGCTGGAGATCCAAACGTGATCTGACTGTGAGAGCTCTCTCTCAACCCAATTTTCTGAATCTTGATGTGGATTGGTATTGAATATTCATGCATACGATTACAAGTGGAATTTTTCTCTTTCATGTTGCACCACCTCAGCAGATGTGCTTGTGTGTTCAAATTGCCAGATTAAACATATCAAACCATGGCAATAAGTGCTATAATACGGCTATCTGCAAGTAAATAAAAGGCTGGTTTAGCAACCTGTTAATTGGCTTGTTTTATTGCATGAGGACTCTCCTTTAAAATTATCATCAGGGAAAGATATTTGTTCAAGAGCTGTTGTAGAAAAGCACTTGTGAAGTTGTTAAAGATTTTTAAAAAGTTTTAGAGGGATTTTCATACTACAGCAAAGGTTAGAAAATATTTATATATTAGTAACCTTATTTTCCACATGTTCAAACAATTGAGTTTTCCCAATTAAATTTGTTGTTCTATAAAATCCTGCAGTTAAGGCCCTAACCTATGTTAATGCCATCAGTCTGTAGCTATAGAAGTGAGTTGTAAGTTTGATGTATACATTAATTACAACAACTAGCAAGGTTTTAAAATCAAATTAAAAAGCTGGGGAGTGTCTTTAGAGCATCTTGAAAGAACTTTCCATTTCACTCAGGATTTTGCTTGAGAGGGGAAGTGGCTTGAGGAGAAGGAAGACAGAGTAGATTTCAGTCAGACAATTTGTCGCTGGCTTCTTACAAGCCTTTTTAATATATGATCAGTTAAGATGTGTTTTCTAAATGTGGCTGTAAAGGTGGCTATAGGTGTATATTTATTGAAGACCCAAGCAAATATCTAATGTATTTAGCAACAGTACTTCAAATTTCTGTAGCACCTTCTCAGAGTGTTAAAATCGAAGAACTGCGTACCTTGCCATCTTGCTCATCCCCACCCTTCTTTCTGAATGCTCTCACAATGATTTTCTACTGTGCATCTGGGTTTTTTTAGTTCTTCTCAACTTTCTTTGAAGTAAATTATTTAAACTGTTTAACTTCTCCCCACATTTGGTGTGTGTATATTAAAACCATTTAGTGTCTTACCTTATTGCTCCCACCCTTTGATAAAACAATTCTGGAGACTAGAGCAGAAAAAGACAGTCTGACAGTCTAGGGTTTCCCCTCCAGCTCAAAAAGCTTCTGGGGGAAAATGTTTTGGCTCTAAAACTACATATATTACTAGGTGTGACATTTTGGGGTTCAATCCAGATCAATAAGGGGTTGTCACCACCTGCCCTGCAATTCTGGGGGCTTTAAATGCTATGCTGCTGTGGCTCACAGGTGGGACACCACCGTAACCAGCCTATAAGCATACAGATTCCACCCTGGCTTCCACTGTCCAGTTACTGTTTGCAGAATGACCCCAAGATCACCCCATCCCAGATTTCCTCAAAATTCTCCCCTTGCAGTGTTCAGCCCTCTACTGGAACACTCTCACAAGTTAGGTTCACTGCTCCTTTAAAGAGACAGAAACAGCAGCTTGTTAATTTGATTGGCGTTGACGATCACTTCAATTCAAAGTACTGGGTTGCTTTAGATAAAAAGTAAAACAAGTTTATTTAATCAGAGGTTTTAAGTGAGTTCAAGTATAAGGGATAAAGATAGAAAGGGTTACAAATAAACAAAAGCAAAGATAAACTGTCTAATGGCTAAGACCTAATTTAACAAGCTACAATCTTTGATCAGGGTAGTTTCCTCATCAATTCTTCCTTTTCCAGCAATGGCTGACTAACTTTTAGTCAAAATCCAAGGCACTGGTTTTCCTTTTTTCCTCAGATGAAGGATAACTTATGGATTCTCTGTCCCTCTTTTTATAGCCCAGTAAACCTTTGAAAAGTATATCTGTTGACTTCAAGAGGCACAAACGCATCCTGGGGGCACAGCCCCCACCCCCAGTTGAGATTGTGATCACTTTCTTCCCCACTTGCTCTCCTGATGGCGTTGTTTGCCTGGCATGCAAAAATGCTTTTCTTTGTCTTTGCTAGAAGTCTAAATAATAAGAATGGTGAACTAGAGTACCTTGTGATAAAGGAGCATATTGATATAATAGGCATCACAGAAACCTGGTGGACTGAGGACAATCGATGGGACACAATCATTCTGGGGTACAAAATATATCGGAAGGACAGAACAGGTCGTGCGGGGGCGGGGGGGGGCGAGTGGCACTATATGTGAAAGAAAATGTAGAATCAAATGAAGTAAAAATCTTAAGTGAATCCACATGTTCCATAGAATCTCAATGGATAGTAATTTCATGCCGTAATGAGAATATAACATTAGGGATCTATTATCGACCACCTGACCAGGACAGTGATAATGATGACATGCTATCAAAATTAAGAACTCAATAATACTGGGGGATTTCAATTATTCGCTGGGAACATGTCACCTCAGGACGAAATGCAGAGACAAAATTTCTCGATACTTTAAATGACTGCTTCTTGGAGCAGCTGGTATGGGAACCCACAAGGGGAGAGGCAACTCTAGATTTAGTCCTGAGTGGAGCGCAGGAGCTGGTCCAAGAGGTAATAATAACAGGACCGCTTGGAAATAGTGACCATAATATAATAACATTTAACATTCCTGTGGTGGGAAGAACATCTCAACAGCCCAACACTGGCATTTAATTTCAAAAAGGGCAATTATGAAAAAATGAGGAGGTTAGTTAAACAGAAATTAAAAGGTACAGTGACTAACGTGAAATCCCTGCATGCTGCATAGGCGCTTTTTAAAGACACCATAATAGAGGCCCAACTTAAATGTATACCCCAAATTAAGAAACATGGTAAAAAAACTAAAAAAGAGCCACCGCGGCTTAACCATGTAAAAGAAGCAGTAAGAGATAAAGACTTCCTTTAAAAAGTGGAAGTCACATCCTAGCGAGGTAAATAGAAAGGAGCATAAACACTGCCAAATTAAGTGTAAAAATGTAATAAGAAAAGGAGTTTGAAGAACGGCTAGCCAAAAACTCAAAAGGTAATAAAATGTTTTTTAAGTACATCAGAAGCAGGAAGCCTGCTAAACAACCAGTGGGGCCCCTCGATGGTAGAGATAGAAAAGGAGCGCTTAAAAACGATAATGTCATTGCGGAGAAACTAAACAAATTCTTTGCTTCAGTCTTCATGGCTGAGGATGTTAGGGAGATTCCCAAACCTGAGCCGGCTTTTGTAGGTGACAAATCTGAGGAACTGTCACAGATTGAAGTGTCACGAGAGGAGATTTTGGAATTAATTGATAAACTTAACATTAACAAGTCACCAGGACCAGATGGCATTCACCCTAGAGTTCTGAAAGAACTCAAATGTGAAATTGCGGAACTATTAACTAGGGTTTGTAACCTGTCCTTTAAATCTGCTTCTGTACCCAACGACTGGAAGATAGCTAATGTAACGCCAATATTTAAAAAGGGCTCTAGAGGTGATCCTGGCAATTACAGACTGGTAAGTCTAACGTCGGTACCAGGCAAATTAGTCGAAACAATAGTAAAGAATAAAATTGTCAGACACATAGAAGAACATAAATTGTTGGGCAAAAGTCAACATGGTTTCTCTAAAGGGAAATCGTGACTTACTAATCTATTAGAGTTCTTTGAAGAGGTCAACAAACATGGACAAGGGGGAATCCAGTGGACATAGTGTACTTAGATTTCCAGAAAGCCTTTGACAAGGTCCCTTACCAAAGGCTCATACGCAAATTAAGTTGTCATGGGATAAGAGGGAAGGTCCTTTCATGGATTGAGACCTGGTTAAAAGACAGAGAACAAAGGGTAGGAATGGTAATTAATGGTAAATTCTCAGAATGGGCAGGGGTAACTAGTGGTGTTCCCCAAGGGTCAGTCCTAGGACCAGTCCTATTCAACTTATTCATAAATTATTTGGAGAAAGGAGTAAAAAGTGAGGTGGCAAAGTTTGCAGATGATACTAAACTGCTCAAGATAGTTAAGACCAAAGCAGACTGTGAAGAACTTCAAAAAGATCTCACAAAACTAAGTGATTGGGTAACAAAATGGCAAATGAAATTTAATGTGGATAAATGTAAAGTAATGCACATTGGAAAAAATAACCCCCACTATACATACAATATGATGGAGGCTAATTTAGCTACAACAAGTCAGGAAAAAGATCTTGGAGTCATCTTGGATAGTTCTCTGAAGATGTCCACGCAGTGTGCAGAGGCGGTCAAAAAAGCAAACCGGATGTAAGGAGCCATTAAAAAGGGGATAGAGAATAAGACGGAGAATATATTATTGCCCTTATATAAATCAATGGTACACCCACATCTCGAATACTGCGTACAGATGTGGTCTCATCTCAAAAAAGATATACTGACACCTAGAAAAGGTTCAGAGAAGGGCAACTAAAATGATTAGGGGTTTGGAGAGGGTCCCATATGAGAAGAGATTAAAGAGGCTAGGACTTTTCAGCTTGGAAAAGAGGAGACTAAAGTGGGATATGATAGAGATATATAAAATTATGAGTGATGTAGAGAAAGTAGATAAGGAAAAGTTATTTACTTATTCCCATAATACAAGGACTAGGGGTCACCAAATGAAATTAATAGGCAGCAGGTTTAAAACAAATAAAAGGAAGTTCTTCTTCACACAGCGTACAGTCAACTTGTGGAATTCCTTACCTGAGGAGGTTGTGAAGGCTAGTACTATAACAGCATTTAAAAGAGATCTGGATAAATTCATGGAGGTTGTCTATTAATGGCTATTAGCCAGGATGGGTAAGGAATGGTGTCCCTAGACTCTGTTTGTCAGAGGACGGAGATGGATGGCAGGAGAGAGATCACTTGATCATTACCTGTTAGGTTCACTCCCTCTGGGGCACCTGGCATTGGCCACTGTCAGCTCCCAGCCCCTGCCAACAGTTGGGAGCCCCCAGAGCTCAAAGTGGGCCCCTGCAGCTGCCTAACCACTGTGGGTGTTGTGGGGACCCTGCTGCTGCGCTCCCCATTTTGATATGGATATTTTTAGTAAAAGTCACCGACAGGTCAGAGATCTCCATGAATTTTTCTTTATTGCCTGTGACCTGTCGGTGACTTTTACTAAAAATATCCATGTCAAAATCTTAGCCTTAGTCATAATTCCAGCGTATCTGTATAATCCTTTTGGGTTGACCATATGTGACTGGGGTCCTAGTGGGGAGCCAAGGATAGTCACTCAATTAGGGTGAACTGCAAAGAATGGGGCAGCCAAACCCCAAAAAGCTGGTGGATATTCCAATACTTCGATTCACCAAGCCAGCATAAAACAGCTTCTTTATTACCTTACTGGTTACTCAGAATTCCAAACAACACAGTTCCCTTAAAGTGATCCAACTTCAGGCCTCCATCCAGGTACCCACGTCAAATATGATGAAAATTTCTGTAAATCTTATTTCATCATATAAAAAAAGAACGTTCTACCAATCCCAAAGGATCAGACACATTACCTCCCAGGTTAATGAATGTTTCAGGAAGCCTGCCACCTGTGAGCGGGGTGGCAGGGGGGACGCAGGCCCACCCACTCCACTGCGTCCCAGCCCAGGGCCCTAGCAGCGGCCACTGCCGCTGCGGGTCAGTGGGGTGTCCTGACCGAAACACACTGACATCCGCTCACATGCGTCTGCAGCCTGACCGGGGTCGGCTACCCCCGGGCTACTTCCAAGTTCCCTCTCAGGGCCTGCCTCATCCGTGGCGCCGAGCCCAGTCCAGTCCACCAGCATGGGTTCCTCTCGGCCGGGGCTGGGTGGCAGGTCCAGCAGCTCCTCGGGGAAATGCGGCCAATTACACTCGGGCGGCTCCTCCGGGTAACAGCAGGGATGGAGGGGCTCGGGTGGCGTCTCGCCTTCAGGGTTGATGGGAAGTTCCAAGGGTTTCACCCAACGACTGGAGCGGACGGGCTCAGGTGGCGGCTCCTCGTAGTGGGCGCGGGGCAGCTCCGGCCAGTTAGGGCAAGGGCCTCGGAGGTCTCCTGGCCGCACGTCTGTTCCCGGCGGTGGCTGGGGCCTCAGTGAGCTCTGGCGGACGGCTTTTATACTTCCTGTCCCGCCCCTTGACTTCCAGGGGGCAGGAACGGGCATCGGTGGCTCCGCCCACTTGGGTGTCTGTAAGGGCACTCCCTCTGCTGGGCAGGAGGAGAGCCACACCGACTCACTACACCAATTCTTATTAACTAAACTAAAATTTATTAAAAAACAAGAGAGAATATGGTTAAAACAGGGGTTGCCAACCTGCGCCTGAGGAGGAGTCAGAATTTACCAATGTGCATTGCCAAAGAGCCACAATAACACATCAGCAGCCCCTGTCAGCTTTCCCCCCCCCGCCAGCCCCCAGTGTCTCCCACCTGCCAGCAGCACCTAACCTTCCATCCCTGCACCTCTCGCCTGCTGCGATCAGCTGTTTTGTGGTGTGTAGGAGGCTTGGAGGAGTGGGAGGAGGAGTAAGTGTGCAGCAGACTCAGGGGAAGGGGCCAGGGGCTTTGGAGAAGGAGTGGAGTGGGGCTGGGGCCTGGGGCAGAGCCAGGGGTTGAGCAGTGACCACCCTGTAACACACTGGAAAGTTGGCACCTGCAACTCCAGCCCCAGAGTTGGCACCTATGCAAGGAGCTGCATATTAACTTTTGAAGAGCTGCATGTGGCTCTGGAGCCACAGGTTGGCCACCCCTGGGTTAAAAGATCAATATACATTCAGATATGAGTTCAATCCATTGAGATTCAGATTCATAGCAGAGATGGTGAGCTTTGTACTTGCAAAGAGTTCCTTTAGAATTCATTTCATAGGGCATAGTCCAATGTCCAAATATCATATTCAAGGCATACCAGTGTAACTGGGACCTCGGTCTTGTGACTCAGACTTCCCCTGACGAAGCCTAAGCAGATCTGAAATGACAGAATCAGGACCCAAGGATCTTTTATACAATTTCATGTCTTTTGACAAGTTGGAATTCCTCAGGGAACAAAAGGTAATTAGGATGACTTTGAAGGAGGTCCATCACTAGTACTTAGCTATACGAATTAACATAAGGCCATTTGCTTGTTCCTCCACCATTCACAGTACATTTCAAAGAGAGATGAATACTGAGATATCCCGTGTTTACAATTCATGTACATGATAGGATCATCTTTTGACCTCTGAATTATCAAAATACAGCATAGAGAGGGACTGTTGATTATGTTGTTGGACCCTACTCATACATATGTAAATACACAAAAACACAAACATTATCTCCCCATGTGTCTTTTGAGGGTTATTTATTTTGCAGGATGTTTAACCCTTTCTAGCCATGCGTCACACCATATAAACATCATGCAACAATATTAATGATCAGAGAATTATTAGTTTTCCAGTGACCTATTGCAATGACACCTTTTTAAATATAGATTTTAACATTACTGAATTGGGGTACACTGAGCTGGTCAGGCCAGTTGCAGCTCACTGCTAGATACCAGTGAGCCCTTTGCCTTCTGGCATAGGGATGCTCTGAAAGTCACATTAGGCACAGTTTACACCACTTGTGGTGAGCTTATTTCTTTAAAAATTTTTTTTTTGTTTAGATTTAAACCTTTCCTATGTTTAACTAATGAGAACTGTCATCAAACATCTTTTGTGTAGGATGACATTGACTTGCATGGTGGTAGTTTCATTATTTTTTGCTATACAGTTTTTCATGTATGAAAAGTTAAGGGCCAGCTAGCATGTCCATTAAATCATAGAATATTAGGGATGGAAGAGACATCAGGAAGTCATCTAGTCCAACCCCCTGCTCAAAGGGGGACCAATCCCCAGACTGATTTTTGCCCCAGATCTCTAAATGGCCCCCTCAAGGACTGAACTCTCAACCCTGGGTTTAGCAGGCCAATGCTCAAACCACTGAGCTATCCCTCCTCCCGCCCTCAACATGAATGCATGCTTTATAAAATTAACATTGGCAGCTACACCTTTGTTCTAAAAATGGAAGAACAGGTTTTTGGAAATTGTTCAGCCAGCAATATTGGAGTCAGAACCTGAAGCTGCTATTAGTATCAAATAAAGATTATAATTTCCAAGCCAATATGTTATATGCACACACTGAAAAATGGGTGAGAAATATTCATACATTAACGTGTAACAAATATATTTACTGTTACATAAGGTTATTGAAAACTACAAACTGTGCATAATTTTTTTCCTCAATCACAAAGTCCTGGTCTTGAAGTGAAGGAAGAGATTCTAGAACACTGGATTTAGGCTATTAAATGAGATCGCCTGTTTGTGTCCATGGAGCATTTTTAGTCTGTAAGGCTAGAAAATAAATTTTATATCATCTGCTGAGAATTATGTAGCTCTTAGTTTATCTTTTCCCTTCTTTGACTCTTGAATTATCCGCAATGACCTTATTAAAAATATTTCTAGATTGGCTGAGGGGTGACATACAAAACTTGTTTCATGTTTCTAGGCCAAGTTGAGATTCTTTCTGAAAACTACCATTTTTGGAAAGTCTTCTACTGTGTGTTTAAAAAAATCATAAACTTGAACTTAAAAATGTATGGAAATGACTTCCTGCTAGCAAAATGCAGAGTTATTGGTAGGGCAATCTTAAATGCAATTTACAGTACTAATTTGCTCACTTGCTGTCTGAAAGTGACTAATGAAGTGACTTTGTCTTGTCTCTCCTATTCCCCATTCTAAGGGCCTTCATTCTTTCCTGTACATATGAAACCAGCTTCTGGCATAAGTATTGCAAAGTTCAGTTTTACCACATGACTTAAAGTAAGGTGCCTTATTTAGAACGTATTCTAAAGTAACTGTTTGAATCCCTCCTGCAGCGTTACTGGGTCACTCATTCTATTTCTAGGAATGATGCATTGTTACAACAGTTTAATGAATTTGTACTAATTACTCCATAGCTAAAAGAATAGCCTCAAACTCTTATCTTCTCTCAGCAAACTTCTGTCCAGCTGGCAGCTCATGTTACTGCTTGGCAAAAGTTCCTTAATTTCCTCCTTTGAAGAATTCTAGCATAAAATGTGTAAACATATTAACAATATTTCTATTTTTACCAATTGCCAGATAACTCCGTATCAAATTTTGTACAGAATTAGTTAGTTCAAATAATCTTCAATATGGGTAACTTCTGCTGCGGAGAGAATAGCACGCTCAGATTTCAACCATATGTGATAGACTGCCCCTTTATTAAACATTTTTGGGAGTTGGCAGATTGAGCTCCATCTGTCAACTGACATAAGGTGGTGAGTCTCCCAGTTAGTGCAATAGAAATACAGGTGCCAGGAAAAACTGTTAGAACAGCTGGAATTACTAACAAGTAAAGCAATTTCCATGACCGCTAAATAGAATGTCCACAACTTTCTATCTATTGACAGATTGTTCTAAAAAAAAATCTGCTACATTCTTTAATTGAAGAAATTTTCCAGTTTAAAATTGCCTACAAATAATTTGTCAGGTATATACTACACATTAAACTAATTCTTTATATTTATGTCTGTGTAACTACCTCTGTTACCTACTGCTGTACAAATTTCTATTCAACTCGGTAATTAGTTTTTTAATGAACAAGTGAAATATTTTAATTAGTGGGCGGGGGATTGCAATTATCAACGATGATGAAGGGTAAGCAAGTAGATTTTTGTGCCTGGGCTGATAAATTTTCACAGAATCTTTGCAAGGCAGCAGGATCATATTTAATAGCTCTTGAACTTGTTTGAAGCGCTTATTGACTTGCATTTGAGATTGACCCATGCATAGTACTGTGCTTACTTAGTTTTTCAGCACACCAGTTATCTTGGATCTTTCATTCTGAGGTGCCAAGAATTAAAAGCTCTACATGGAGTATGGGATATTAGGTCTTCCTAATTCACAAAACATAGAGCATCCTGGTTTAGCCTTCCTTTCCTTAAGCAAAGCCTTGTGTCATTTTACTATAGTTTTATTGTGAAAACAATTAGTCCTGGTTTTTGTATGTAAGGCTAGCTGCATTTCCTTTAGGAAGTCCCTTATTCAGTGTTAGTCATTGGACATTTTCATAACTTCACAAGCAATTTGTGTATCATTCTTACTAGGAGTAGCGTGAATAGTTAATATTTCTAGTTAAAATGACCTTCTGGAAGTTGCCAGGCTTGGTATGAACCAAACATCTAGTAAAATCAAGTACTGAATGCATATTCACTTTACATAATGATGCTTTTTCACTCGGAATAGGAAATGGAATTTTGTTAGATTTTTATAGTGGTGGCTGAGCTGCTCAGTAATTCTTCTGTTCATTTTATTTCTTCATATTACACCATGCAAATTTGCAGTAATTCTACAGTTTGCCAGAAATAGGTTTTTAAATTCATTGATTGGGATGTCAGGTCTCTGGTAACTTCCCTTTTCCTGTTTGTATAATCAGTTCTGTGTGGTGGCGTAGCTGCATTATACTCTTCCTGTGTTCTACCAACTTTTTTTTGTACGTTTGTACAAATTGTACAATTTGTACATTAGTATAGCCACGAATCTAGATATATTTTTCATGAGAAGCAGTAGACATCAAATGCCATTCACGGGGTCTACATGTGAAGTATACTGAGACTTGGCAGAATTACATTTTTATTTTTCTATAATTCTGATTTATAATATCAATGTGTTAAGCATTTTTCAATTTTTACTTTTTCAGTTATGCACAATTATGGGTTTTAAGTAGCACTGTTAAACATAATAGAATACCATTTATTTAAATATTTTTGGATGTTTTCTAAGTTTTCAAATATATTGATTTCAACTACAACATAGAATACAAAGTGCACAGTGCTTACTTTATATTTTTTTGATTACAACTATTTGTACTGTAACAAAACAAAAGAAATAATATTTCAATTCACCGAATACAAGTACTGTACTGCAATCTTTCTCATGAAAGTTGAACTTACAAATGTAGAATTATGTACCAAAAAATCTTTATTTAAAAATAAAACAATGTAAAATTTTAGAGTCTGCTCAGTCCTACTTCTTGTTCAGCCAATCCCTCAGATAAACAAGTTTGTTTACATTTGCAGGAGATAATGCTGCCCGCTTCTTGTTTACAATGTCACCTGAAAATGAGAACAAATGTTCTAATGGCACTGTTGTAGCAGGCGTCGCAATATATTTACGTGCCAGATGTGCTAAAGATTCATATGTTCTTTCGTTGATGGAAATATTTTTTCACCCGTTTGTGCAGCAAAATCAAAGCTTTCCAACAGTTACAGATGAAAATCTAATCCTTTTAAGCCTAAGCATACTTTTTGTCCTCTTTTGCATCCCTAAATCTTAAATCACTGCATATCAAAGAAATTGCTCCAAACTGGAAATTTTGTGTCCTTTAACTGTAAATGTGAAACAAGCCCTTTGAACCAAGATGCACTTCTCTAATCAGTATACAGTAACTCCTCATTTAACATCATCCCGCTTAACGTTGTTTTAGTGTTACGTCCCTGCTCAATTAGGGAACGTGCCCGTTTAAAGTTGTGCAATGCTCCCTTATAACGTTGTTTGGCTGCCTGCTTCTGTGGAAGAGCAGCGACTTTACAAGGGAGCATTGCACGAGTTATGCTTCTCTGCCTCCTCTCCCTCCCCTCCCAGCGCTTCCCCACCAAACAGATGTTTGGCGGCGCTTAGGACTTTCTGGGAGGGAGGGTGAGGAGTGGAGATCTGGGGTTTCTCCGCTTCTTCCCCTCCCTCCCAACACTTCATGCTTAGGACTTTCTGGGAGGGAGGGGCAGGAGCAGGGAAGTGCTGCGTCTCCGCTCCTCCCCCTCCCTCCCAGAAAGTCCTAAACGCTGGCAAACAGTTGTTTGGCGGCACTTAGGACTTTGAGGGGGAGGGATATGGCGGGCTCCGGAGAGGGGGTGGAAAGAGGTGGGCTTGGAGTGGAGCGGGGACAGGAAGAGGCAGGCCTGGAGCATTCCCAGGAAAGTCTAAGCCTATGCTTCTCCGGGGAAGCTGCCGCTGCTCCTGCGAAGGTGCTTCCTCGCATCCTTGCCTGCAGCGGGCTGTGCCTATGTGGGGTAAGCCAGGGGCACTCCCCAACCACAGTACAGTACTGTACAATATATAATGCCTTTTGTCTGCCCCCAAAAAAATTTCCTTGGAACCTAACCCCCCGCATTTATATTAAATCTTATGGGAAAATTGGATTTGTTTAACATTGTTTCACTTAAAGTTGCATTTTTCAGGAACATAACTACAACGTTAAGTGAGGAGTTACTGTACTCTGTTTTCACCTGGCATGGGCAAGCCATGGGCTTCTAATTCCAAAGTAGACATACCCATCAAACAGCAGTGTGGCCATGGCAGCTTGGGCTTGTTGCTTGAGTACAGTCCCACCTGATACCCTGCATAGGTATTCTGCTTGATTTAGTGTGTGTATATTTACCCGAGCTGGGAACTGTCTCTCTCTGCTGCTTCCCCTCAAAATTCGCAACAGACCTTCCTCCTGAATGTTTGCCACTCACAGCCTATTCCACATGTGGTTCCTCAGCTCTTGCTGCCTTGGTCCGCTTCCAGTTTTGTATGCATCTCCTCAGCCTCCCTGCAGCCTGCTTCTCTGTGCTCTGTTCCCACCTCACTGGGGTGACCACCCATCCCAAATTTGATGGGACAGTCCGGAAATGCAGAATTCAAGTTCAGGTCCCAGGCTGAATGACTCTGGGACAGCATTTGCCTGAGATCCCCTGTGGCACCACTCTGCACCTGGCCAACGCTCAGGGGTGGTACTAGCCTCTTCCTGGTGGGGTGTGGGGCTGAAGTGGGCCTTAGCCCTCTATCGTTACGAGGCCCTGCCCCCCCTCTCCCCCCCGAGGCCCTGCCCCCTGGCCAGAAGCAGTAGTGTAAGTTGCCCGGGCTCTCTGTAGAGAGCCCCAGACCCTGCATCCTGGGGATGAGGGGGAATGGGGACGCAGGCCAGGGGCTGCTCTCGGGGCAGGTGTGGGATCCGGGGCTCCCCACAATGACCCGGGCTCCCCAGGCGACTCTTACCATGATCCAGCTCTGGCTTCTGACCAGGGGAAGGGCTTTGGAGGGAAGAGGAGGAGCAGGGGGTTAGACCTTGGGGGAAGAGGAGGGATTGGGACAAGGCCATTGAGGGGACAGGGCTTCTGCATGTTCTGCTTTTGCTTTTTGAAAAGTTGGTCACCTTACAACTCAACATGCAACTCCCCACCCCACCCCCCAGTCCCAATCTATCTTGCTCTGCTGAAGTCTTTCCAGAGAGAGTTAATTTCCAGACTTCTAAAGAGTTTCCACCACCTCTTTTTGGCCAGGAGAGGGGTCTAGGTCTACTCTTCCACCTGGGGAGGGGATCATTGATCAGCTGAGAGGATTAGCTACGTATAGTAAAATAAACCACTAAAAGTGCATGCATAAAGAATAAAAAAACCAAAGTTTCCCTCAGAGGTAGGTTTGTCAATTTTTGTTCTTTAATGTCCACTTGGCATTTGGGAACAAATGAGAAGAGGGAGGTAGATACACTAGTGACATTGCTTTTCCTGCCTTTAAAGGCTCTGTTATGGTAAAGCCACTTAGTGGACATTGTTAATTAAAAAGGTGTTCCTGAAACAAAACGTTCTTTAAGTTCAATGCTTTTTATACAATGAAAACTTAGACCCCATTACAGATGAATAGTAGAGTAACAGCCATTGACTGGAGGTGATGTCTCCACCACACATACTTCTACTGTAAGAACAAAGCATGATCCACTCATGTAATGCTGGGTTGTGTTCTTCTGAATACTGAAAACATTGTTATAGTAGTTGAGCAGTTGGCTAAACAATGTAAGAATGCCTAACAGTCTACCATCAATGTTTTATTGCACTATTAGGAAATTTTCTAGGGAGACTAAGTGTTTTGTTCGCTCTAGAAAAGCATATGTTTTCAGGTTTTGTCAACATAGGGTAACTAGTATCTTAAAGGCAGGATTGTATATGTGCACCGCATTCATAAGAATGCTACAGAATCCAAATACAGTTCTGAGAATAGAAAGAAAAGTTTCCTTCCTTTCAGTAACAGGAGTTCAACCAATCTATGTTCATGAAGTGAAAAAATGTG
The DNA here is from genome assembly GCF_027887155.1 of Malaclemys terrapin pileata. Taxonomy (NCBI): domain Eukaryota; kingdom Metazoa; phylum Chordata; order Testudines; family Emydidae; genus Malaclemys; species Malaclemys terrapin. Next base: position 43,785,427 of record NC_071511.1, read on the forward strand.
AATTCTCTGAATTAAATACTTCAACTCACAAAGGGTCAGTCATGTGAAGGGCATTAATACTATTCAGCAGTTACTGGCAGGTCATATTTTACACTTTGTGTCTGGAATTAGTGTTCATGTCTCTGTTGTCCTTTCTCTTCCTCCTTCTCCTGTGCACTGATTTAAGTTATTGTGGGTGTATAGAAACTGTGGGAAAATTGGATTATCTAAGACTGCCTAAAGAAGTAAACTGGATAAGGGAATGCAAAGGCAAACTACCTCTTTACCCGTTTGCTGGCAGTGTCTGCTTTTGTTACTGCTTTTCTTGTAGAGATAGTGAGAAGAATGAATTGGTAATAATTTTACTGAGAGGAAAGCGTTACTTTGCCAAGTGATGAAGCACAAGGTGACATTGTAAACAAGAAGCCCAACACCTAAACGAATACTTTGCCTCAGATTTTAATAAGAGTACCGAGAGCTTTAGGACAGTGGCAGGAATATTTAGTTCAACTGGAGAAGATGGGAATTAATATGGAAATTGAAAGATGGGGAAGGAAGAAGTTAAAGAGGAGACTGCAGTGGGTGATGCTGAAAGGTGGACTGTCAGATTGGTCTTGGGCCACTCTTATTTTCATTAATGCCCTTGGTCATTTTCATTAATGCCTTTGGCACAATAAAATTTTCAGATGAGACAAAGTTGAGAGGTATTGGCAATATGGAAGAGGACCGGAATATCATATAAGAAGATTTGATAACCAGTGAAAACTAGAGTAATAGAAATGGGATGAAATTTAATAGTGCAGAGTGCAAAGTCATGCATTACCAACTGGAAGCAACGGAGGAGAGACACCTGGGTGTATGGGTCAATCACAAAATGACTGAGCCACAAATTTGATATGGCCATGAAAAAGGCTAATGCAATCCTAGGATGCCTCAAGCAAGGTATTTGCAGTAGAGATAGTGAAGTGATGTTACCATTGTGCAAGGCACTGGTGAGACCTCATCCAGCATACTGTTTGCAGTTCTGACTTCACGTTTGAGAGATTAATTCAAACTGGACCAGGTACAGAGAAGGGCTACTAGGATGATCAGAGGAATGGAGAACCTACCTCATGAGAGGAGGCTTAAGGAGCTTAGCTTGTTTAGCTTAACAAAATGAAGGCCAAGTTGAGGTATGATTGCTCTCTATAAATATGTCAGAGGGATAGACACTAGGAAGGGAGGGGAATTATTTAAGTTAAGGGTCCATGCTGGCACAAGAACAGATGGTTATAAACTGGCCATCAATAAGTTTAGGCTTGAAATTAGGCAAAGGTTTTTAACCATCAGAGAAGTGAAATTCTGGAACAATTTTCAACAGGGAATAGTAGGAGCGAAAAATCTAACTTGTTTCAAGAGTGAGCTTGATATAAATTTATAGAGGGGAAGTTCTGATGAGATTGCCTACAATGGCATATGCCCAATCCACAACTGCTATTAGCAAATATCTCCAATGGCTGGAGATGGGATGCTAAATGGGGAGGACTTTGAGATACTAAAGAGAATTGTTTCCCAGGTATGTGTCTGGTGGGTCTCACCCACATGCTTAGGGTCTAGCTAATCATCATGTTTGGGGTCAGGAAGTAATTTTCTCCCAGATCATATTGACAGACCCTCTTGGGGGTTTTCACTTTCCTCTGCAGTTTAGGGTACATGTCACTTGCAGGTTTAAACTAGAGTAAATGGTGGATTCTCTGTAACTTCAGGTTTTTAAATCAATATTTAAGGACTTCAGTAACACAGCTAGAGGTTATGGGCCTGTTACAGGAGTTGGGTGGATGGGGTTGTGTGGCCTGCCATGTGCAGGAGGTCAGATTAGATGATCACGATAGTCCCTTCTGTCCTTGAAGTCTGAGTCTGAGATGTCCAATCTCAGGTCACTTGGACTCCAAATGAGCCATTATGGATTAAGCGGTTTAGCAGACTTTAAAATTAATAGTATTTAGATTGCCCCAGTAGATCTGTGGCCAGAATTCTTACTGTGCGAATCAGTGACTTTATATACTGTACATCACACGTGAATCCACAAGCTAAATCTCTAGAAGTTTTCAAAGTAAGCTTTTTCACTGTGATACATATTGCCTCAAATGAAATGGTACATTTTTCAAAAGAAAGTGACCAAAGGGGAGTATGCTTATCTTGTAGTCTTTGCTCTCAGATAAGATGCTGATATAACCCAAATAAATGTTTATCAAATCTTTAAATACTCACTTTTGGACTCATTCCTTTTGGATGCTTTACCCAACACAAATGAGTTCACAGCACTTAAAAATCCATAATGAAAATAATGGATCACAAACTAATGTTGGACAGTGTTTTCAAAATGAGTCGTTATCAGTATAGTTTCTACCTCATGTTTGCAGAAAAGGAATCATTTTCTTCAAACTTCAGAATAAGTTGTTTCTTATATTCCAGGCTCAGTTATTTTAGCTGTGGCTTTCTGGTATTTCACAAAATGACACTGGATTTCATAATCCATTATAGCTCTGAAAAGATTTTTTCATTAACAGCATACTGGTTAACCTAGATGAATGTCACTTTTTAACAAGTGTTTTACATTAATGCTGGCTCTGCACATATGGAACTCTGTACTAGCACACCTTGTTATTAAAACTTTACCTTCTGCCATTTTTTTTGTCCATTCTTAACTTAATGGTGATATTACAGGGAGGTCAAATATAGTTTAGTGCTCTGCTGTGACAAGTTGTAAAAATTCTGAAAGTAGGATAGCAAATTGCTAGTTTTAATTCAAGTATGAAATCCTGACTTTTCACCTCTAGAAACTATATTTTGAAGTTATTTCAAAGACCTGAGATTGCAACCTTGAGCATCTTGCTGGTTCTTAATGTATGGAAAATTGCCTTTTATATGAGGTGGATATAGTTGGATCATAAACCAGTACTCTTTCAATGGTTCCTAAGCTATATAAGTATGGAAAAGATCTGCATGCATTATTGTTTGATTAACCTTGTTTCTCTAGGCTTTAGAAATGGCAACCTATTACAACATACTGAGGTACTGTCTGACCTACAGCTAAATGATAGCTGAACTTGAATCTGACTGATGCATACTTTCCAGAAACGCATTGAGTTGTGATTTAAAGACCTTAAGATATGGAGAATCCATCACTTCCCTTGATAGTTTGTTCCATCGATAATTGTCCTCACTTAAAAAGTTGTGCTTTATTTCTAATTTGACTTTGTCTGCCTTCAGCTTCCAGCCACTGGTTCTCACTATGCTTTTCTCGGCTAGATTGAAGAGCCCTTTAGCACCCAGTATTTCCTCCTCATGAAGGTACTTACTGACAGGTGACTAGATTATAGTCAGTCTGTCTCACTGTGTGGCGTTTTCCCCAATTCTTGAGCCATTTTTGTGGCCTTTTCTTGGACCTTCTCTAATTTTTCAACATCCTTTAAAATATGTGGATGCCAAGACTGTACACAGTATTCCGGGATCAGTCTCACCAGTGCTGTATACAGAGAGAAAATCTCCCTCCTCTGTTTATACAAGGATCGCATTTAATCCGTTTTGCTACAGCATCGCACAGGGAGCTCATGTTGAGTTGCTTGTCTTCTATGATCCCACAATCCTTTTCAGTCACTGCTTTCCAGGACGCAATCACCATTCTGTAGGTATGGCCTGCATTTTTGTTCCTAGATGTACCTTGCATTTGGCTGTATTAAATGTTTGGGCTCAGTTTACCAAGCAATCCAGATAATTCTATACGACTTCCCTGTCCTCATTATTTGCCATTCAGCCAATCTTTATGATGTGCAAATCTTAACAAAGTGATTTTATACTTCCAGGTCATGATGAAAATGTTGATTAGCATCGGACTTGGTACCAGTCCCTGTGGAATGCCAATAGAAACACCCCCCATTCAGTGATTTCCCCACTGACTGCTGCTTCTTGAGATCTGTTTAGTCAGTTCTTAATCCATTTAACATGTGCTTGATTGATCTTGTATAGTGCTAATTTTTTAATTAAATGTTGTGTGGTACTAAGTCAAATGCCTTATAAAAGTCAATATTGCATCAATGCAGTTACCTTTGCACTTCAAAGAAGTACATCAGGTTTGTATGACAAGATCTATTTCTCTAAAACTGTCAGTTGGAATTAAATATATTCATATTTTTTTATTAATAGAATCTTATATCAGCTTTTCCCTTATTTTGCCTTGGATTGATGTCAGGTAATCAACCTATAGTCATCAGGGTCATCAACAGACTTGGCCTTTTTGAATATTGGCACAACATTAACATTCTTCTTGACATAGCATATATGATCTACCCAGTGGAATCTCAGTGGTTATCATTGATTGGACACTGTCACAGCTGCAGGGCCAACTGTGCCTAGCACCCCTTCTATTATTTCTCATATGCATCCCTTAGGTGACCGGCCTGGCTTCCTGCACCTCACTAAAGGTGAAATCACACAGTCCAGGCACTCTAGGACTGGCTCTCTGTGCTGCAGCCCCCTCATTCCCAACCATGTTAATGACACGGGTCCAATTTGGTTTTGGCACCTGCAAGAGTTTCCCTTCAGGAGCCCCTGGCAGCATGCATTTGCAGGTACACAAACTGCCTTCGAAACAAAGTATTACTTATTCATAGGTTAAATTCTTCTTTGAGTGCTTACTCATGTTGATTCAATTCTAAGTGTGAGTGTGCCCCTGTGCACAGTTGTCAGAGATTTTTGCCTTAGCGGTATCTGTAGGGTTGACTGTGGCACCCCCTTGAGTGTCACGCTCATGCGGTGGTATATTAGGCACTGATGATGCTACGCCCTCTCAGTTCCTTCTTACCGTGATGGTTGGTTGGAGCGCCTTGTCTTGCATCACAAGAGTGTTAGCGGTTCTTACAGTCCATTGTTCTGTCTCCTTTGTTTTTAGTTGTTGGGTACTTAGACTATTAAGTTAAGTGTTAGAGTAGTAGTCTGAGAGTTAGAGTCCCGGCTGGGACTTCACCTCGGAGCGGGGCATGCCATGTTCCCTAGTCTTTAAGCCGTGCTCATCATACAGCCAGCTAATGTCTATTAGCGACCCCCACGATAGCTGTTTAAAGTGTTTGGGGGAGTCCCACAGAAAGGACAAATGCAGGATCTGCAAAAACTTTTGCCCTTGAACTGAAAAGGAACGGTCTATTCGCTTGAGGGCCCTCCTCATGGAGGCTGCGCTTCATCCTGCCTTAGAGCCCTCTCGATTGGACTCCATGCCCGGTACTTTGGCATTGGCGTGCAGCATACCTCCAGAATCCGCCCAGCACCATTCCTCCTCGCCGGTGCTGAAGAAGCAGTCAAAGTTGATGGGCCCGCCAGCACCGCTTCCTACACATCAACAGCAGGGAGCTCAGAGCGGTTTGCCTGGCCTGCCAACCCTTCCTACTTCACATAAAAAGCAGGGTGGTCCAGGTCCTGACAGACAATACAGCAGCTATGTACTATATCAACAAGTAAGGCAGAGCCATATCATCTGCCCTTTGCTAGGAAGCCCTCAGGCTCTGGAACTTCTGTATACAACACGACATCCTTCTCATAGCTGCACACCTAGCCGGGGCCAGGAACTCTTTGGCAGATCGCCTCAGCAGGACCTTCTCATCTCGCAATGAGTGGTCCCTCCATCCAGAAATGGTCAGTGTCCTCTTCTAGAGTGGGAGATTCCCCAGGTGGACCTGTTTGCATCGAGGCAAAACAGGAAATGCTTGATTCGGGGGATCGACAGAGGCTCACTGTCAGACACTTTTCTGCTCCCGTGGTTGGGAGCTCTGTTGTATGCCCCCCCCCCCGGTGCCGCTAATTCATAGAGTCCTCATGAAGATCAATCAGGATAGGGTGAAGGTAATCTTCATACTGCTGGCTTGGCTGCGCCAGCACTGGTTCAGCCTGGTGCTGGACCTGTCAGTGGCTGCTCCGTTACAGCTATCACTTAGGCCAGACCTGCTATCCCAAAACCACGGCAGTCTTCTGCATCCGAACCTGGCGGCGCTGCACCTGATGGCTTGGCATTGCATGGTTAAATGTGGAAGAGCAGGAGTGCTCGGCCGCTGTCCATGGCCAGGTAGGTCCGCCCTCCACCAGAGCGGACCTACCTGGCCAAATGGAAGCGGTTCACTTGTTGGACCTTGGATAAAGGCATTCGGCCTGAGCAGGCCTCGCTGCAGTTAATCCTGGACTACCTTCTGCATCTCAAGCTCCAAGGCCTGTTCCTTTCATTTAGCAAGGTCCTCTTGGCTGCTGTCTCGGCCTTCCATCCGCTTCTCAAGGGTAAGTTGGTTTTCACCCAGGACATGACTGCCAGGTCCTTAAGGGCCTCTACTTGCGCATCAGGGACCCTGTTCCTCCATGGGGCCTGAATCTTGTGCTGTCATAACTCATGGGACCCCCCTTCGAATCTCTGGTTTCATGCTCTCTCCTCTCCTTTCCTGGAAGGTGGCTTTTCTGGCTGCAATAACATCCGCCCACCGGGTCTCTGAGATTAGGGCGCTTACTTCAGAATTGCCCTATGCGGTCTTTTACAAAGACAAGGTTCAGCTGTAGCCACACTCGTTTTTCCTGCCCAGGGTGGTCTCTGTTTCAAATGGGGGAGGACATTTACTTATTTGTCTTTTTTTCCCCAAAGCTGCATAAGATAGGTTGCATCCCCTAGATATTAGGAGAGCACTAGCCTTCTACATTGAAAGGACCAAGCCATTCCGGAAGTTGACACAGTTGTTCGTCGCAGTGGCCGACAGGATGAAAAGTTGTCTGGTGTCCGCTCAAAGAATTTCTTCTTGGATCACTGCCTGCATTCACTGCTGCTTCGATCAGGCAAAAGTGCCATCCCCAGCGATTGTAACTGCCCACTCAACTAGGGCGAAAGCCTCTTCGGCAGCTTTCTAAGTCCAGGTGCATATCCAGGACATCTGTAGGGTGGCCACCTGGTCGTCTGTCCGCACGGTTTATGTCCCATTACGCACTTACCCAGCAGACCCAGGATGATGCTGGCTTCAGTAGAGCAGTGCTGCAAGCCGTTAGACTATGACCTCCAAGCCCCCCTCCGAGGATACTGCTTGTGACTCATCTATAATGGAATCACCATGAGCAAGCACTCAAAGAAGAAAAAACAGTTACCTACCTTTTTCTAACTGTTGTTCTTCGAGATGTGTTGCTCATGCCCATTCCATTACCCACCCTTCTTACCCCTCTGTCGGAGTTGCCAGCAAGAAGGAACTGAGAAGGCGTAGGGTCGGAGGCACCTAATATGCCAGCCCATGAGCACGGCACTCAGGGGGCCGCAACAACTGATCCTATGGATCCTGCGAAGGCAAAAATCTCTGACAACTGTGCACGTGGGTGCGCACACACCTAGAATGGAATGGACATGAGCAACACATCTCAAAACAACATTTATGAAAAAGGAGGTAACTATTTTTTCTTCTTCTATCACGGGTATTTTTAGTAAAAGTCAGGGACAGGTTGTGGACAATAAACAAAAATTCATAGAACCACGCAACCTGTCCTTGACTTACTAAAAATACCTGAGGAGTGAGGGGGCTTGCTGCTGCTCCAGCCTCTGGGGGTGCTGATCCAAACCCGACCGCTGTTCCAGTAGCCCTGGGGCTGGCTGTTGGTCAGCTGTTCTGGTGGCCCTGGGGCTGACCCAGAAGTCGCAGAGGTTCTGAAAAGTCACTGAATCCGTGACAGAATCGTAGCTTTACTTATTTATTCCTCAGAGGTACAAAGCACACAGAGGAAAGGCTAAAAATAACTGTGGCCTAACTGAATGGATCTTACCTATCCTTTTAGGACTAGATGCTAGGCCCTGCTTAAAGACTGCCTGCATGCAGCTCCCATTTCTCTCATAGTCTGTATGTCAGCCTCATATCCCGGTGACCAGTTCCTCCTCCTTTTCTACCAGGGAAACCATTTTAGCTGTTTAGGGTCTTTTATGATCTCAGCCTTGGCAAAACAAATCCTGCTAAGTTTACTGGCACCTGAAAGCAGCATCTCCCAGTGATGATCTCTTACCATATTTGAAGATTTATACCAGAAGTGGCCCTAAAAGGGAGAACTGTGGGTTTCCCCCTCTATAGCCTCCTTTAATTTAACTTCTGGCATGTAGGCAGATGAATATCAAACAGATAACCTGAGAGACATCAGTATTTCTTTTTCTTTTCTTTTTTTAAATACCTCCCTCGTTTTCCAGAGACGCAGTGCAAATCCCTGAAATTTGTGAATGAGTTATGCGAACAAACATAACAAAGCAAGGTCATTTGTGTTTTAGTTCTAATTTAAATCCATAACGTACTACTAAATATACACTAGTATAGTTTATTTTTAAAAATGAAATGTGAAGTGTTTCCAATATTTCCATGCATTAGGCTTGTTTGATTCCAAGACCTTAACCTGCAATAGCAGTCTGGCTGGCCAGGATATTGATGGCATCTTTGCATAACCCTATTGTATCTAAGTATTGCAATACATAAAGTCTCCATGTGGGAGTCCTATTTATGAGGTGAATCTTGCACTATGATAGACTAAATCAGAATTTCCTTGCTTTATCTGAGAGTTTACCCTTAATGTGTTAACTTGCTATTTTCTGCTTTATTAGCTAACAGAGTGACTGACTGTCTTTAAATCCAACTAAAATGATCCATTATCTTCCAGCCTCCTCCATTTTCTCCCCCTTTCCTTCACACCAATGGATCTCTCTAAGTAACAAAGCTTAACTAATTCCATCTATTCTCCACCAACCCCATCATTCACTGTGGCTGGGTGTGCTGCATCTATCTCGGACATCTGTAGTATCTAGAACCAGGGGTTCTTACAACAAAATTTTTGGTGGCCTCAAAGTGCGGCCACCAACTCTTGCTGGTGGCTGCACGGACAATTTTTCCTAAAATACTTAACTTTAGGAAAAACAAATAAATATGCAAATACACATGTTCAAATCATTGCAATTTATTAAATCTTTTATCAGACTCAATAAGAATAATGTACAGTTGTCTCTATTTTTTACTGGACATAAACAGAATAGAAACACAAATAAGGTACTCTGCAGGTTCTTGTCTTTTTTTTCTTATTGTTTCTTTTGCTTTTTTGGTTGCTTTTTTTAAAAGACTTGCTAGCTAGTAAGTCTGCTGCTTTGAAAAGTTATATTAACAAACATATAAATATCACTTTTCATGGCAGCAGACTGACTTAATCATGGCAAGCCTGGGGACAAATTAAGCCTTGGATGGGAAGGTCGGTAGGGAGGAATGCATGATGGGCTGGCAGGGGCCAAGGGCGATGGGGGGAGGTGAGCCCGTCAGCCGGGGGTTGCAGCTCCGTGGCCAGAGCCTGCTGCCTGCTACTCCAGGGCTGGAGCCCAACTCTGCCGTCCCCAGGAAGGTGGGGAACTCACTAGCTGCCTGCTCCTCCAGCATATATTTCTCAGGGGAGGAGGAAGGGTCCAACCACTGCTGGTGGCCCTGGGAGAGGGACCACTGCTTTGCACTCTCATCACTGCCCAGGAGGCTGTGGTTGCAAGAAATGCCCCTGATAGCTGCATTTGAGAAACACTGATCTAGACACACATAACAAATTAGTAACTCAAGGTTACAGCAGAAGATCACTTATTGAATGCATTACAGTGTAGAATGGGTGAACAATTTACCTTAGTGTTTATTTTTGTAGGCTTATATAATTGGCAGCACTCAATACTTGATTTTTTGTAAGTAGGGAGTAAATGGCACTAAAATGCTCTCTGTTGTGTCGGACTTGTCTGATGTGAAAGAACATTTTGCTTTTTGCTTCAATTTTGAGTAACGCAAGCTACACAAAGATCATCAAAACTATCCAGCCATAAAAGTAGTACATTTCGTCAAGCAAGGAGTAGACTGCCTTTGCCTTGTAAATTATACTAATTCTTATACTTTCAGTTTCTAGTCTTGTCAGTCTAAAAACTTTGTTCTGCACAGCTATGCTTTATACTGCATACATTTACTTATTTCAAAGTAGCAAGGAACAGAAGAAGTCAACTGCAATAAGTTTTGCATTTTCCTGAACCAGCCAAGCTACCTTAGATTAAGGATTATTATTTGCTGGATGAATGACTATAACAGCTAAGGACACCAGGATGATGAAAATAAGTAATTGCACATAATACACAAAAATCTGTATTAGTTGATTATCAAAGTAGAGAAAACCTTGCAACTGAAAAAAAAAGTCAGTTGCTTAGAACACAAGAATAGCCATTCTGGGTCAGACCATTGGTCTTTCTAGCCCATATCCTGTCGTTTTAGAGTGGACAGTTCCAGATGCTTCAAAGGGAATAAACAGAACAGGGCAATTATTGAGTGATCCATTCCCTGTCGTCCAATCCCAGATTCTGGCAGTCAGATGTTTAGGACACGCAGCGCATGAGCTTGCGTCCCTGACCATTTTGGATAATAGCCATTGATGTACCTATCCTCCGTGAACCAATTGCTTTTTATGTGGCTGTCCCTAAGAGTTTGATATGTTGAAGCATGTTTCTGAATAAAGAACTTAATTTATAGTATTGAATATTACACCTCCATATGCTGATCTACTTCTTAATTTTTATATATTTTTTACGTTGGGAATCACTGATTTTCTTTAATTTTCTTTCAGTAAAACGCTTCAGAGAACCAAAGCATGAAAGACGTCCTTGGAGGATATGGTAAGTCTTTAATTATTAATAGTTCCTAGAATGTTTTTTATATCCTAGATGTTCAGCTCATGGAAAATGAAAGAATAATCACTTGCATATAATGTATAATATGTGAAAGCACTTTAATAGTCAGACTCAAGGGAATACATGAGGAATGATGAACAGTCATTATTTTACTGTACGTTTTTCCTGTTCATTCTGTCTTACTACATACACCTTTAGAAACCTTAGTCTAAATGCTAAAGATTCAAAAAACATTTGTGTGAAAGCTTGAGGTACCCTTTTTAAAGCAGCTGTTTTACTCCCTTTTCTGTACACCAAACTAAATCTTCCCTAAAATTTGCCTGTGATCCCTCTTGAGGCTTTGGGATCCATGTATTTAATTGAAGGCAGAATTTGGCCCGTAATGTTGAAAAGCGGAATTTCTTGTCAAAGATTGGTAAACTTGGAATCTTAGCTGATGTGCGAGTTCATATAAACACTATTCAGATTACCCCCAAAATGTCTTGTTCCTCTGTCATCTGTTTTTTCATTTATTGAAATGTCTAATATTTCTTAAAGAAAAGACTTTAAACTGAAATTGAACAACAAAAATATCAGGAAAAATACTAAGTCATTCAAAAGTAAATACGGTCTCAAATTACAGGCCAAATTTTCAAACTTGGGTGCCAAAAGGCACCTAAATAGAACTGCTATTTTAAAGGTACCTTTTTGTAAACTGAAATCTAAATAAGTACCTGGACCTGGCTTTTCAGTGGTACTGAGCAGAAACAACTGCTGTTTGGGATCAGCTAAGGTTAAACCTTTAAAAAATTAGGACCCAGATATTTTTTGGCACCCAAGCTTAAAAATGTGGCCCAACCATTCTGAATACATATACTACCTAGTGTAAACAGTTTAATTTTTAGCATATGCCAGACAAAACTATCTAAAATGAGCACCAAAATTGGCCAATTTAGGGACCCTCACTGATCTTCATGAAAGAAGTTGACACTGCTTGAAAGTAAATTCCTTGCTTCTGGTTGTTGAGAGTAAATTTTCTAGCTGCATTACACATAACTGGAATTCTCAGCTGTTGTGTGAGCATGAAATTTAATTTGAAGATGTTAACATTATCTTGTGTAACTTCAGTGTCTGATCCAATGATCAACATGCAGCTATTCAGGTGTTTAAGTTGGTAATAAATTCTCTATTTTATATGCTATTTGTTTCATCATATCCTAATCCTAGAGAACTGTTTTGTAGAGTTTGAACTCATTATTTGGTTGCCTATGGCATACTGACTTATAGCAAACTTCATATGAGTTATGGCTGAAAGAAGCCAGTCTGGTCCTCTCCATCAGGCAGCATGGGAATAGTTTGACTTCAGTAAATAACTTTTATACCTGATGGAACCTGCATCCAAAGGGTCGTGACTTCCCTTCTGAAAATGAATGTAGTGCATTCCTTATATTTAATTTCCCCTTCTTATTTATCAGTCTTCATTGTGCAAAGGTCACCAAATACATGAGTATGCTCCTTCAGCCTGCTTATAGCTTGGGGACAGAACCAGATCTGTCATTCACTGGCAGCAGGGGAATGTCGTGTCCATTGAAGCTCCCTTCAGTTTTATCTGACTCCACAGTGACAAGTGTCCTAGCCAGATCTCTCTGCTGCAGAGCTTTTCTGAGAGAACTTTCAACTTTGTATTTAAAATTTCTGAATAATATTTTGGCTCAATAACTTGTCCATCTAGTTTCCAGCAGTGTCTTGGGGTTGCATTTGCCTTTGGGAAGACTGTCCTGTTAGTGCTGCTGCTTCTTGGGAGGCATTTGCATCAGCTGTTGTCCTTGCAGGCATCAGAAGATAAGTAAGGTTTAGGGAAAACCATTGGCAAAAGGAAAGATCTTGGCCTCCTGCTTCACCCCTCTCCCTCCAATCAAGTGTCTCGTTGGGGAGCTTGGCCAGCTCTGTGGGGAGAATACAGTTCCCCCCCACAGCCTAGTCTGGGCACGAAAGAAGCTAGGCTGGACTGAAGAGGCCAAAAGAGATGCACAGTATGTCTGCTCTGCAGCTGGAAGGTGTGATTGCATCTTGTGTAGGCATACCTGAGCTAGCTTCAATCTAGCTAGATCAAAGCTAGCTTGAACAACAATAGCAGTGTAACCATGGAAGCAGGGGCAGCAGCAGGGGCTAGCCTCCTGATTACAAGGACTGGGTACATATCCAAGTGACTATACCCCTTAGCTTTGATCTAGATACATCAATCTTGGGTGGGCCTGTACAAGCTGCAATCTCATATCTTCATTGCAGTGTGAATATACCCACAGGCACAGTCTCCACAGCCCAGGCAGGGTTGCCTCTGCCTCTCTCCCCCAAGCAGGAAAGGAGTCAGGTAAGATTGGGAAAATCTAGCTTGCAGGCAAGTGACTGTTCTCCCATATTGTCAGGGAGTCACTGTTTCTAAATGGGGAAGATTTTTACCCGAACTATGGCCTCCTTACTATATAGGCCCTTCCAACAAACACACTAAGTGCCTTCACATGCTTTCACAAGCAGTACTAACATGAGTGGGCAGTATTGCAAGTACGAGCCCTCAACTAGAAATCCCAAGGCTTAAGGGTGTCTTCCTGAAAAAAGATAGGACACATCTTTCATGTAGGTATATGGGGCCTTCAGCACTGAGATCAGATGCTCACGCAAATCAGTCCCCAGCTCTTATTGCTACAGTGGGAAACTTTATGGGAAGTTGAGGCTATTCAGAGTCATCAGAAAAGTAGATTTACAATCCTGGCTTCTGCCAGTCACCGTAGAAAGAAATTCCCATTTTTACATCCCAGAGACAACTATTCCTTTCTGCATATGGATGTCACCGTTTTCCAGCTTCGATCATTACCCCACAGACAACTTTCTTTTTGCATATGGATGTCACTGTTTTGTTTAACTTTGATTATTAACACTTCTCCTGGCTAGTGCTTCCAGGTCTCTTCCATGATCAATATAGTATTAATACTAGCTTTAAGGAAGAAGAAAATTCACTTTTATCGCTTCCTAGACAATTTTACTGATCAAGGCTTTGTACAGAGAGACCTGAACATCAGTACACTGTGATATTGTTATTGGAGTACCTTGGATTCATGATAAACACAAACATACGATGGCAGAGAAGTCATTCATAGGCCTGGCCTTAGGGTGAATGCTATCAGGTACAAGTTCCCTTTTCAACAGAATGTTAATAGAAGATGAAGATGGCCATAAAGGAAAAATGGTGTCATGGAAGAAAATGCAGTTTTGTTGGAGCATACTGGGAATGCTGATCTCATGCACAGACATGCATCAATGAACACATGAGATCTGTCCAGTAATTCCTGCAATCCCCTCTGCATTATCACATTGTCTGTGGAGATCAAGATTCTATTGTATACTCTCTTCTCTCTCAGGGACAGTGGAAAAGGTAGGAAGGCATATAGGCCACAGGACACTTCATTTCAGTTTCCAGATGCAGTTTCAATTTTTCCACTTGGCATCTGGAAACAGCAGCTGTCCTCTGTGGCCTCTTGGTGCACCATGTGAGATGGTGAGTGACCTCTCACGAAGCTTGGTAACATCTTTCCTATATGACTTCCCACCTGTTCTGCTGCTTGCCAAGATCATACAAAAGATAGGACGTGGCAAAAAAGTGGCAGTTAGTATGTTTATGCCTTACTGGCTGAAGACTACCGCTTTGAGACCTGATTAACCACGTGTTCATTGGATCTTCTGATGTTTCTATCTCACAATGAAGTAAGCTTGATCTCCCTTAATGTTTGATATCAGCTGAGGCTGATGTGAATCAGGTGCTATTGTTCTAGTAATTGGGAATTGCAATGAGCTTCAGCACTTAAAAATGTTGCTTCCAGTGACCAGTCCTAAACTTTGTCATTGAAAAACTAAAACTCTTTGCGTCCCACACATTAGAAATTAATCTGGGAGCTGAAATTCTAGTAGATGTCCCTCAACAAGTAGTTTTCTATTTTTAAAACATAACGTCTGGTTCCTAAACTTCCAGGCTGATGTGTGTGGTACTTGTTGGTGCTGATGAGGTAGGTAACTTGCTGTTTTCTCATTTCCCACGCTCAACTCCCTGCATCTGGTGCTGAAGATGAGAGAATAGAGCTAGGGGACAAGAATACAGGGCAAGAACACTGTGTTGGTCTGTAAAAAGGAGAATTTTTTGAATTAATGCAAGAAGCCAGCAAAGGAAACAATAAATGAAAGAGAAGGAGAAAAATATTAAGTAATAAAAGTAGCGAACAGAGCTCATCCAGATACTGTTCTGATACATGTTTCCCATACTTAGTGATGTGAATAAAAAGTGTACTGGCCGCCTCTCATTTTGTGCAGAAGAAAAGAGAATGTTCTTAATCTGGACTCACTGACAGTCTGCACCTAGTGTAAAGGACTCATATTTTTAAAACTTGCCATAGTGGCAAGGGATCTTTTTTCTAAATTAGTTTGCTACTTGCCAGTAATATTTGATGTATAACTTACATTGTAATTTAATTGAGACAAGATGGATGAAGTAATTATCTTTTATTCAACCAACTTCTGGAAGAGACAAGCTTTCGAGGAAGAAGAGCGCTGTGTAAGCTTGAAAGCTTAGCCATCACCAAAGGAAGTTGGTCCAATAAAAGATATTACTTCACCGAAGATTATGTACTATATTTGTTTACAAAATGCTATTAAACTCTTTAATGTTACTGTAATGCTCCGCGCCGGCTGCAGGCACCAGCTGAGCAAGCTCGTTCTTGGGGTGGCAGATTCTACGGGGCGGCATTCCGCCCAATCCTAGGGCAGCATGGCCGCTTTTTTTGTTTTTTTGGTTCACCGATCCGGCCGCCCTGTAGGGGATGGCGGCGCGGAGGAGGGGAGTGGGCTGCGCGCTCAGTCTGCCCCAGCCGGTGCCAGGTCTGTAGCAAGCCCGGCAGGGCAGCCCGCGTCCTTCCCTCCCTGCAGACCGGAGCGGCACGGAGCCCTCCCAGCAGGCAGCACGGCGATCGGGGCCACGTGGCGAGCACCCCGCTGAAGCCCTGGCCGCCCCCCTTCTCTCTCTCCCCTCCGCTTCCTTCCCCTCTCCCCCCCGCCCGCTAGCCAGGGCACATCTGCAGTGCAGGGAGTCCCCCTGAACCCTGGCTCCAGCCGCTGTGTAGGTATTTGGTATTTTGTTTTTTGTTTTGCTTGGGGCGGCAAAAAAGCCAGAGCCGGCCCTGGTAATACTATTCTGTAATCCACACAAAATACTAGCAGCCTCTCCCCACTGCTTAAATTATAACAGAAGGCGCTGATAGTGAAGTTTCATGTTATAAAGAACTTGATTATTCAGAACAAGTACATTACAAAGTACAAAATTTAAAACTGCACTTTGTCAGAAATGAATGTGTCATGACTCAGTAATTTGAAAAATTTCATAATTAGTACTGGGTTCTGACTAATTAGTATGAATTAGCAAGGTTCTATTGTATTTTGATTGTTTAATGTAAGTACTTTTCAAAATCCAATCCTTTCTATTTTATACAGGTTTTTAGATACGTCCAAACAAGCCATAGGGATGTTGTTCATACACTTTGCAAATGTGTATTTATCAGACCTAACTGAAGAGGACCCTTGTTCACTGTGAGTGCTGTGAATTTGAGTAAACTACCCTTTAGGGAAAGGTCTTTTCTGAGATTCATTGAATATTTGATTGGGGGTTGATGATTGGAAAAAGAATCTGAGAAACTATTTTGAGGCTAAATGAGGGGCTTTCATAAATCTATGATTCTATGAGGGGCTTTTGAAAGCTCACGTTTTAAAAATAACTAATGGAAGATCAGAATTCTGGTATCACTTCCTTGTCAGTATGAACTGGGAAACATTGAGAGGCAATTGAGTGTCCTGACACCTTGGATTGAGGGGAGAAAGCACCTTGTATCTCCAAGGAAACATCACCCTTCCCCCCACACAGCCCAAAAAATTCCCTCCTCTCTTGCAAAATTAATACATCATTAATAAGGATACAATTTAGTCATGGAGGTCACGGATTCGGTGACTTTAACAAACCTCAGGGACAGGTTGTGGGCTTCCATGAATTCTTGATTATTGCGCACGACCTGTCTGTGACTTTTACTAAAAATAACCATGACAAAATCTTAACCTTAATCATTAAAAAACACATCCTAACAGAAGGAAAGATTGTAACACAAGGCTGTTGATGGGGGGCAGGGAGGTAGGGAATCCTAGAGAGCTAAGAAAATCTTCTATGATTCCAATAAGTATCATGTATAAACACTCCCAAAATCTTGTATTAATCCAATCAGGCATGAATATTAAGTCAGAGTGGTGTCCGAGGATATTTTATAATGGCTTTCCTGTCTGTTTTCTAAAATGCTTGTTTGCTAATGCAGTATTACTTTCACTGTTAATGCTGAAAAATGTTGCTCAGCATGTAGGAGGCTAATACAGAAAATATTAATTTTGCAATCTGATGCTCTGAGCATTGTGACTATGTATATAAGCACTTAATTCCATTATGTTAAATCTGAAGATTTATGTCTTTGAGACAATTTTGAGCTCCTGAGTCTTTACCAGCAGCTACAGAAGCAAATGGAGGATAGTTTCGGGTCTTTCTTCAAAGGGGCTACTGCCCGACAGCTTACATGCTAAACTCTTCTGGTAATGGGTGCTGTAAAACCACTATAATTTTGGACCTGTGTTTTACACCCTTGGATCCCAGCTAGAGGGTTGGCTCCACACATTGCCCCAAAGGACACTGCTTGCTTAGAGGCTTCTGAGCTCGTTTAGTGGGCTGTTGTTAGTTGATTTGAAATGGTGGCTCTACAGCAAATCAAGAAATTATTATTGGAAGGCCATTGTATTTTTATTAAATAATTACACGAGGGTTTCGTTTTAAAAAGTCTTATAAATAGACTAGTATCATGAAATAAAATTCAGTGTAGTTGTAGCTCCTAATCTTGTGGGAATGTAAGAGGCAGAGCCAGAGCCTTGTCACATTAGACAGTCCACCTAAACGGAGTCATTTTTAACTTCTGGGAGTGCAAAAAGGCATCAAGAAACTTTTGTACTCAGAATTCAGGGAGCTGCAAATTAAAAACTCTGAACAAAGTTTATGGGCAGGTTTTAAATACCTTAAGATAAGGAGGACTGTAATTTAAACAATTAGAAAGGAGCAAGCAACAGCACTATAATATAGCCTACCTGATATTTTCTCACTCTTCAGACTGCAGTGCCCTCTTGTGGTGTGGAATAAAATTATTTGTGTTAGGGATACTTGTGTTGCTTGTTGGTTCCTTTGCTAAACACTTAAACATTGATTATATGGTCCTCTTAATCATAATTTTGAAGCAGACTTGTGTTTAACATTTTAAAAAAATGATTATGGAAATACCAATTCTGCACAAAAAGCAGTGTCTCTAAGACTTGGGTGCCACATGGCTTGTCAACAGAAGTTTTGGTTTCTTTTTATACTCTTGTTGAGCCTCTTCTGAATCCCAAAACTGGTGTTGAGGCTCAGTTTGGGAGACTACCATTTTATCCCTTTACACCCCATCTCCTCTTTCTAATAGTACCCATTTCACCACCAATTACTAGAGAGTGCCAATAGCTTTCTCTGAGACACCAGTTTTCCTGCTGCAAATGTGCAAGTAAAACAGACAATGTTGTCACCCTTTGTACTTGGGCACACCATCCACATGGAAGCAAGAATTCCAGGTAGCAGTACAAAGAGTTACCATCAAGACACCTGACTGGTTTCAAGTATTCATGTTAAAAATTTTCAACCCAATGTGGCCTTTAAAAGAACAGTTTAATGTCATGTCACTGGTAGCACCTGAGCTGTTACCTTGTTCAGCCAAGAGTGATTAGCAAATGAGATACATTGACTTACAAGATGTTCTGGTGACATTCCGGTGAAGATATAACTCATGATTCATTTAAATTCCATAATAATCACTTCCACTTTTGGTGAATACCATACAGCCAAAATTTAAAAAACAAAACAAAAACAGAACAGTAGAGTAGCAACTATATAACTATTGAAATAGTTATATATATTAAAAAGAGAAGGGATTTAGACAGTCTTTTTCTGAAGATACATACAATTACAATATTCAGAATGGTTATATACAGTACAGTAACTCCTCACTTAACGTTGTAATTATGTTCCTGAAAAATGTGACTTTAAGCAAAACGATGTCAAATTAATCTAATTCTTATGGGGAAATTGATGTAAATAGAGGGGGTTAGGTTCCAGGGAAATTTTTTTCACTAGACAAAAAACTTTATATACACACACACACACATGCACACACAGTATACGTTTTAAACAAACAATTTAATACTATTCACAGCTATGATGATTGTGAAGCTTGGTTGAGGTTGTGAAGTTAGAGGGTGGAAGAGGGTGGGATATTTTTCAGGGAATGCCTTGCTGCTAAATCAGTGGTTTTCAAACTTTTGTACTGGTAACCCCTTTCACATAGCGAGCCTCTGAGTGTGACCCCCCGCCATATAAATTAAAAATACTTTTTTATATATTTAACACCATTATAAATGCTGGAGGCAAAGCAGGGTTTGGGGTGGAGGCTGACAGCTTGCGACCCCCCTATGTAATAACCTCATGACCCCCTGAGGGGTCCCAACCCTCAGTTTGAGAACCCCTGTGCTAAATGATGAACTAGCACTCGGCTAAGCCCTCAAGGGTTAACACATTGTTGTTACTGTTGTTGTTGTAGCCTCTACAAGGCAGCAGGAATGGAGGGGAGGGGAGATAGCATAGTAGACGGAGACAGACACACACCTTGTGTGTGGGAGAGAGAGAGAAATGCACACTGCCCCTTTAAATAAGCTGACCCATTCTTAAGTGCATCGTCTTTTTAAGTGGATCAAGAAGTTGAGACAGCAGCTGGTGCCCAGGCTTTCTCTGTCTGTGTCCCCACCCTGCTCTATATGGAGAAGGGGTAAGTGGGGTATAGGAGCAGGGGGGAGGGGGACACCCTGATATTAGCCCCGTTTCCCCTCCCCGCACAGCAAGCAGGAGTCTTGGGGAGCAGCTCCAAGGCAGAGGGCAGGAGCAGCACATGGCAGTGGGGGGAGGGACAGCTGCAATTGATAGCCTGCTGGCAGCTCTTGCACAGGGAACTTAGGAGAGTGGGGAGCTGATGGGGGGCTGCCGGTCCGTCGTGGTTCCAAGTCCCCACCAGCTAGCTCCAACAGGCTCTTCCTGCAAGCAGTGGACAAAGCAGGCAGCTGCCAAACAACATTAGAAGGGAGCATTGCACAACTTTAAATGAGCACGTTCCCCAATTGATCAGCAATGTAACAACGAAATCATGTTAACCGGGATGACTTTGAGGAGTTACTGTAATTGACTTGGCGGAATTAAATCAGTCCAGTCTAACGTTTGGTGGAATTACTTTAAATTTGTATTCTATAGTTATTACACCATACATGTATTGTATTCAGCACCGGGCTGTTCATAGCTGGGTCTACAAGCATTACTTTTCAGTAGAAAAACTGATAGCTTCAGCATCTCACATATGTAAGAGCTGTGCCTTACTATAACATCCACATGCAGCGAGTCAGTATTTTCCATGATTGGAATGAGTGTGATTTTTTTTCACTTTGAGCTGTTTTCCAAGCAATATAAGAAACAAGGTGTTTTTAAAATAAAATTTTGTTCTCGGGCTCCACTTAAATGAAGTCTTTCCAAATAGTGAAATGAGAGTGGAAGATGAAATGGTTTTAACTTGAGGGCATAAAATGCAAATTGGCGTTTATACACAGAAATACATGGAACTTCATTTGACATTTAACTGGAAGGACAAACACTAAATAGAGGGGCAGTTCTAAAACTGTTTAAAATCTCGGCTCAGAAACGGGCAAATACGTAACTGTTCAAGTTTTTAAAATCTCATAGTGATGCTGGCCTTTCAGAGAGGCAAGCAAATTTACCCTTCGTCAGTTGCTGCAATATGATGCCCCCTAACTCCAGGGAAAAAAACCATGCTCATGGTTTTCTCTTCTGTACTTTCTCCCCCCTCCAGGTACCTTATAAACTTCTTGCTGGATGCAACTTTAGGGATGCTGCTAATCTACACTGGTGTGCGTGCAGTCAGCAGCATTGTGGAATGGCAGCAATGGGAGTCCCTTCGCTTTGGTGAATATGGTAAATATTTCTATTCTTGTAACTAAATGAATTGGAGAGTAGAGCATTGCAGTGGCACTGCACTTACTTTTAAAGATGGTCAGTTAAACATTATTACACAAATGGTTGTGTAATAGTCAATTCTAACACTTGATTGCATCCTGTGACAGACCCAGACTGATTGGGTGCAGACCTGGTAGAAGACACTGGATCAATAGTTTTCTGTTTCCTGAGTGACCAAGGCAGGGGCTACCCCAGAGCAGTCAGGAAGGTGCTAAAAGCAATTAAGTCAGGCAGACTCCATAAGACACCTGGAACCAATTAAGAACTGATTAGAAGCAATCAAAGGAAAAAGGTTAATCAGATCACCTGAAGCCCATTTAGAACCAGCTGGGACTAGTTTAAAAGGAAGCCCTTTCAGAGAGGCCAGCTGCTAGGAACTGGGAGTAGGAAGGTGTGTTGTGGGAAGACTGGGAGAAAGAAGGTGCACAATAAAAGACCCAGGAGGACAAGCGTGGTCCGGTACCAAGGAGGGTGCTAGGAGGGGCCATTTGGGGAAGTAGCCCAGGGAAGGGCTGTAGCCCTGTAATATAGAAAAACTACCTGTTTCTGCTGCCAATTAGGGTCCCTGGGCTGGAACCCGGAGAAGAGGGCAGGCCTGGGTTCCCCCCCTCCACTCCCCCCCCCCACACACACACACCCTGAGAAGGAAGACAGGGACTAAAAAGGGTTCTTAACCAAACCCGTTGACTGAACGATGATGAAGGTGACTCAGTAAGCTGTAACCCTTGCCTCTAGGAGGGGGGAGAGGCTACATTGAGGGTCACAGGAAACCTCTGAGGCAAACCCTAACCTCCTAGAAGCGCAGGACCCCCCGCACCCAAGGCAAGGCTGGTGCTCTGCCACTGGTCGGGGCGGGGGGGATGGGGGGGGGGGGAAATTGGTGAATGCTCTGGTACAAGCAGCCACGGCAGCCCAGCAGGAGGCTACCCATATACAGGAATGCAGGAATCTACCCGATTACAACAAGAAACCAACCAGGTTGTTAGTGAACCAAGCCGCCCAAGATCAAGCTCTCTGAGCTGTAGTGGACCCCCTCCAACCGAACCCAAGGGCCTGGAGGGACACAAACCCTAAGGGCAGCAGGCCGTCTACCAAACATGACGGCTGGGGATGACATAGAGGCATATCTCCTGTCTTTTGAAAGAACTGCTCAGCGTGAGACATGGCCACAGGACCAGTGGGCCAGCATTCTCATCCCTTTTCTGTGCGTAGAAGCCCAGAAGGCCTATTTTGATCTGCTTGCCAAGGACACGGCTAACTACCCCCGACTGAGGATGGAGATCCTGACCTGATCCATGGACCCAGAAGTTCCATGATTGGAAGTATCAGGAGAGCAAGCCACCAAGATCTCAGCTGTTTGATCTGATGCACATTGCTCGGAAGTGGCTATGGCCTGAGGCATGCAGCTCAGAGAAATTTTGGAGATGTTGGTCATAGACCAATTTAAGATGAGCCTACCGCCAGACCTTGGTGCATGGGTAGGCCAGCATGACCCATCCACCTACGACGAAACAATCGTGCTGGTAGAGAGACTATTGATGGCCAGGGAATTGACCCATCTACCTAGGGAAGGCCCCTTATGAGGTAGGCGACTAACGCCAATCCTGCGAGTTCAGGTGACCAGACACCCGGGAACCGCTAGGTGGAAGAAGAGGGAGGCCGAAGACCAGACAGGAATCCAGGAGGATAGGAATGGATTGGGTGGGGAAACTCCGAGGCTAAGCCTCCTAACCCATGGGATAGGAGAAGCAATTATAGGTGTTACTGTTTCCTGAGTGACCAGGGCAGGGGCTACACTAGAGCAGTCAGGAAGGCACTAGAAGCAATTAAGTCAGGCAGACTCCATAAGACACCTGGAACCAATTAAGAACTGATTAGAAGCCATCAAAGAAAACAGGTTAATCAGATCACCTGAAGCCCATTTAGAACCAGCTGGGACTAGTTTAAAAGGAAGCCCCTTCAGAAAGGCCAGTTGCTAGGAGCAGGAAGGTATGTTATGGGAAGACTGGGAGAAAGAAGGTGTGGAGTAAAAGACCCAGGAGAACAAGTGTGGTCAGGTACCAAGGGGAGGGGCCATTTGGGGAAGTAGCCCAGGGAAGTGACACACACACACACACGCGCGCGCGACAGGGACTAAATCCCTTTGCAGTTTAATTGGCTGCTATACCTAGGGTATTATACGGGAGCACCTAACTTTTTCCTTACGTTTAAAAAAAACATTAAAACTCAGTTAGCATGGCATACAATACAAATGGAAGCCTGTCTGCAAGGTATTATCCTTTTTGTAAAATATAAAGAAAACTTACTAGACCAAAAAAAAAGCTAGTCTTCTTGCAAAATATTCAACATAATTTTGATTTTAAAGATCATTTTGTGTAGGTTGCAGTCAAAGATCAATTTAAATTGAAGCTTTAACTTAACTAAGCCACCCACATTTAAAGATAAAGGATTGGGAATCTTCTAGCCAAGTTTCAGAACTAACACTCAGTACAGATGCTTTACAAATAATGTAGAAAGGAACAATGTATGGTTGGATACTTAATTTTTAAAAATTAAATTTTCTTTTGTTAACACAGAATAACAACTTTTGGAAAAGTACTGTAACTAGCAGTTGACTACATATGTTTTTTTTAAAAAAAACAGGTAATTAATGAAAAAGCGCACAAAAAATTAAATGACCTTGTGAAATACAAGTATCGGGAGACTTGTGAATTTTATGACTAACTCGAAACAAATGGTTTTCTTGTGGTAAATCCTAACATCAGATGTTTATAATAGAAATGCTGCCAAGCTCACAGCACAGTGGAACAACATAGTGCTTCTGCAATAAACCCATTCTTATATTAAGAGTTGATTTGTGTCCTTTAGGCTTCCTGTAATGGTGATTCACCCTCTCAAGTCCCTAGATACTTTGAATCATTGGTCTTAATTGACTTTTCAGTGCAGTTATACTTGAAATTTTATTACATATGGAGTATTTCTAGACGCAACTATTTAGTACTAAATAAAACTCCCAATTCACAATTACATCTTCACACTGTAAATCATACCCTATTTTGCCTATTTAAAATTCTAGATAGGCCCATTTTTCTTGTTTTTTGGACATGCATATACCACATGGCAAATCTTCACAAAAGAGAACCTGTGCCACTGAAATAAGCCTCACCTTAGGTTGTGATGGTGAAGGAAGGAAATTTTTTCTACCTAAGTACTTGTATCTAACTCAGGAAACCCAGCTCACCTTTGTAACCCCAGTGACATTACTGGGATTGTGTTGATGTAACAGAAGTTAGAACTCCATCCTTCAAAGTTTAGTAGTAATCCCATTAGGACTTAACATATTAAATATCTAATAGCCAGCATTTCTTGTTTGTGACTATTACCAGAAATTAGTCAATATGTTGATATACATGGGTAGTTGTCTCTCCATTCATACACCCACTTTTCAGGTATGCACATCTCTAAACTAGCTCCATACTTTCTATTAAAACAAGAACACCTAATTGAGTTGTAGTTGTTAGGCAACTGATTTTTGTCGGAAACATCTCTGTTCTATTGTACTCTCCACCTTAAGTTTTAACTGAACTGCTTTTGTGTCCTAGAAGAATACACTCCATGATGAACTCACATCTCGGCTGGAAAAATAAGCAACTTAGCTGTCACCTAAACCTGAGTAGGATCAAAAGTTTGTCTCTTGGGTTGAGCTCATGGCCTAAGTCAAGGCCTTTCTGCCCACATAGTCACTGATAACTATAGTCTCTCTTAAGGGGACACACACAATCAACTTAATTTTCAAACTGAAATATCATTGTTAACCTACTACTGTTATAAATAACTAAGCTTACCGCAGCTCAAAGAATTAAAGAGAGAGAGAGAGAGAGAAATCTCTCTCTACTCTCTGCATCTGATAGTACTTGCTATATATTCATTGTCACTATTTTCCCTTGTGTAGTCAGTCAGTTTCCCCTATTTCAAACAGAGACTTTTTTTAAAACGGGAAACTATTATTCAAAACCATAAAAGTTGGTGGGGAGAGTTCCTGAAACTACTTTAAACTCATTTTGTAAATTCTGTACATTTCAAGTTGATGTATCCCTTTTAAAAACAATTTTTACTTCATCATTTTTTGGCATCTATAACCATGTTCCTCAGATCGGGATAATTAACGAATGATCATTTTTATCTGTCCCATTGTGGAACCAGGATCGTTTCAGTATTTCTCCTCAATATCGTCATCATTCACATTTAATTTCATTTACGAAAATTAAGAATGCTTCTCGTCAAATTAATTTATTAGGCAGTTCTTCTCCAGCTGGGTTCCTATAACTGATGCCTGCAATAATCTGATTATCTTTTAGTTCATGTAGCACTTAAAAAAGGTTCTGATGACTTTCTGTGTTTAAGCTTTTGTATCTTTTTATTCATGTGCATCTCATCTGTTTTCTTGCCCTGTGATTCCTAATGTTGCAAGTTGATAGGCATTTTCTCCAGATCCTCTGAATTTAGTTTTTGTCTTTTGTACTAAGCTATCATAAGTGCCATTACAAAAAAATTGTACTTTAAACAACTATTTCTGTTGATATGGTGGAAACATTTTGTATGTAGTTAACTAGTTGTTACAACTGAAAAATTATTATTTTTGTGCAAATAAGATTTGATTCCTTTAACTCAGCTAGTCATTGTATGCTTGGATATTTTTGTCCATAATGAAGGTAGAGTGGTGTTCCCACCGAACATTCCGGTGACATTTTAGAAAATGTTTTTAGTCTTAATGAGAAAGCGTTTGGTCTACGATTTGTGCTCTTAATGTGAAAGAAAAGAAAACCTGTCTAAGGGTATGTCTACACTATGAGAGTAGTTCGATTGTACTTAAATCGAATATGTGGAATCGATATTACAAAGTCGAATGTGTGTATACACACTAAGGACAGTAATTTGACTTTGTGAGTCCACACTAACGGGGCAAGCGTCGACATTGGAAGCAGTGCACTGTGGGCAGCTATCCCACAGTTCCCACAGTCCCCGCTGCCCATTGGAATTCTGGGTCGAGCCTCCAATGCCTGCTGGGGAAAAAAATGTGTCGAGGGTGGTTTTGGGTAACTGTTGTCATCCAACCGTCACTCCCGCCGTCCCTCCCTGAAAGCGCCGGCGGGCAATCAGTTCGCGCACTTTCCTGGTGAGTGACGGCGCAGACGCCACAGCACTGCGAGCATGGAGCCCGCTGCGACCATCGCTGCAGTTATGGCCGTTGTCAACACCTCGCACCTTATCATCCACCTTTTCCAGAGGCAGATGCTGAGAAATCGGGCGAGGAGGCTACAGCAGCGCGGTGAGGACATGAAGTCTGAGAGTGGCACAGACCTCTCACAAAGCACGGGACCCCGCGCCGTGAACATCACAGAGGCAATGGGTCATGTTGATGCTGTGGAACGGTGATTCTGGGCCCGGGAAACAAGCACGGACTGGTGGGACCGCATAGTGCTGCAGGTCTGGGATGAATCACAGTGACTGCGAAACTTTCGTATGCGGAAAGGAACTTTCCTGGAACTTTGTGAGTTGCTGTCCCCTGCCCTGAAGCGCAAGGACACCCGGATGCGAGCAGCCCTGACTGTCCAGAAGCGAGTGGCCATAGCCCTCTGGAAGCTTGCAACGCCAGACAGCTACCGGTCAGTCACGAATCACTTTGGCGTCAGCAAATCTACTGTGGGGGTTGCTGTGATGCAAGTAGCCAACGCAATCGTTGAGCTACTGCTGTCAAAGGTAGTGACCCTTGGAAACGTCCAGTTCATCATAGATGGCTTCGCCGCGATGGGATTCCCAAACTGCAGTGGGGCTATTGATGGAACTCACATTCCTATCCTGGGACCGGACCACCAGGCCAGCCAGTACATTAACCAAAAGGGCTACTTTTCAATGGTGCTGCAAGCACTGGTGGACCATAGGGGATGTTTGTAAAACGTCCCCAACGTAGGATGGCCGGGCAAGATTCATGACGCTCGTGTTTTCAGGAACTCTGGTCTGTTTAGACGGCTGCAGCAAGGTATTTACTTCCCGGACCAGAAAATAACTCTTGGGGATGTGGAGATGCCTATAGTGATCCTCGGGGACCCAGCCTACCCGCTAATGCCCTGGCTCATGAAGCCCTATACAGGCACCCTGGACACTGAAAAAGAACTCTTCAACTACCGGCTGAGCAAGTGCAGAATGGTGGTGGAGTGTGCTTTTGGACGTCTCAAGGGGAGACGGAGAAGCTTACTGACTCGCTCTGATCTCAGCGAAACCAATATCCCCATTGTTATTGCAGCTTGCTGTGTGCTCCACAATCTGTGTGAGAGCAAGGGGGAGACCTTTATGGTGGGGTGGGAGGTTGAGGCGAATAGCCTGGCTGCTGATTACGCCCAGCCAGACAGCCGTGCGATTAGAAGAGCCCACCGGGACGCACTGTGCATCCGGGAGGCTTTGAAAGCTAGGTTCCTCAGTGAGCAGGGTAACCTGTGACTATTTAGTTTGTTTACAGAGAAGCTGAACCTGCCCCCATTTCTTTACCCACTTACTGTTGACTATCCTTTCCAGCTACATGCCCCGTTCACCCCGTCCGTCCGTCCCCCAACACACGTTTAAAAATAAAATAAATGGAACTTTGTTAATGAACACCGTTTTCTTTATTACGGATTTTGCGGTAAAGTGTTGAAACTGGGACACAGGCTGTGGTGGGGAGCGGGCGTAGTGATGGGAAGAATGCTTCTAAACTCGAGGAATGACAGGCTCCTGCTCCTAGAGAGGTCCGCAGTGGTGGACTGGTTGTTTCAACGGAGCCTGCCATCCCTCCTTTTCGGGACTCTGTGTGTGGGGGCTATGTGACTTTGTGGCGGGGGAGGACGGTTACAGATCCCCTGCTGCGTGGCTCTGTGAACCAGGATAAGGACCGCAGCATAAGATCTCTATCCGCCCTTCCCCGCCACAAAGTCACATGCGTTTTTCCCCCCCCCCCCCCCCCCCCCCCCCACACACACACACACAGAACATGACAATCACCTCCCAGACTGACCAGGCTGCCTAGTGACTGCAATATGTGTGTGACCTTCTGCTGAACCTGCCCCCGTGTCTGTACCCTGGTAAAGGTGACTGTCCTCTCCAATTACCAACCCCCTTCCCCCCCTTCAAACACACCCTAAAAGAACATGATGGAAACAGTAATTAACAGAAACCTATCTTTTATTAGCAACTACACAGTTAGGGGATGAAACTGGGACGGGGGCTTGGGTGAGGCGGGAAGGAAAGGACTTATCAAATTTTTGGGAATGAGAGCCTTCTGGTACTTGAGCAGTCTGCAGGGGTGGAGTGACAGTTTTCACGGCCCCTGCCGCCCCTCCTTCTTGGGACTTTGGGTGAGGGGGGTTAGAGAGAGACTGCAGCGGGGCTCTGTCCTCCTGCCTCCGGTCCTGCAAAACATCCACAAGGCGCCGGAGTGTGTCCGTTTGCTCCCTCATTAGTCCAAGCAGCGTTTGAGTCACCTGCTGGTCTTCCTGCCGCCACCTCTCCTCCCGTTCGCTGTGTGCTCGCTGGTATTGCGACATGTTCTCCCTCCACTGGGTCTGCTGGGCCGCATCGGCTAGGAGCAGCCCATAAGTTCTGAGAACATGTCGTCCCGTGTCCTTTTCTTTCTCCGCCTAATCTGCGCCAGCCTCTGCGAGGGGGATGCCAGGGTAGGTCTGGAGTCATTCGCAGCTGTGGGATGGGAAAAAGGGAGTGAATTCCTCACAAAGATAATTTTTTGTGAACAATGAACTTTGTCTTTCTCTGTGAACAAGAACATGCACAGCACCTATCACGTGCGCACTCAGGACAAGGTCGAGTTTTCGGCCTTCGCATTCAGTGCCTGGGGTCTTGCAGTGGAGATCAGACAAGCGGGGCAGGACAGCGGAATTCGGGTAGAAGGCTGACATGGTAAGCCGTAGACTTTTGGCTGCTTAAAACTTAAATTAGAGCAGTGCCCTCCTTTCACGTTCAAAGCAATGCTCCTATCGTTGGCCAGTTCCTGCTGCCAGCAATCCGGCAAGCATGAACTCTGTCCCTGTCCCACCCCCTCGCGGCTGTCCCCGGGAAAGATCCCTGTATGCTGCCTCTCTCCCACCTCCACCGCGTGGCGGTAAACCGCCGGTGACAGTTTTATAAAGGAACAAGCAAGCAGTCCCAATAGTAACATGCCCCTAATTCTAAGCAGGTCACCATGAGCAACATCACTCTGCTGAGAATTTCTGAGACCGAGAAAGAACGCATGCTGCGTGAAAGACAGCAAAAACCAGGGCCATATGCCGCCATGCTCTGCAAGGCAATGATCCCAGAGTACTTGATGATAGCCTGGCGAGGAAAAGTTTCCTACCACGGAGGACACAATAAGGCCGTCTCCCCAGGAACCTCATGCAAAGACTTTCCAATTACCTCCAGAAGAGCTTCATGGAGATGTCCCATGAGGATTTCAGCTCTATCCCCGGACATATAGACCTTCTTTTGCAGTAGTTGCACTGCCAAGGACTAAAACGTTAAGCGCCTAGGGCAAACTAATCATGGAAAACCCATTGTCAATATTCCTGTTCTGTTCAAAATAAATGTTTACATGTTTAAAACACTTACCGACTGATCCTTCCCCTGATTCAGGGTCTGGGTTAACGCCTGGGGATGGTTGGTAGGGGATCTCTGTGAGGGTGAAGAGGAGATCCTGGCTGTCTGGGAAATCAGCGTTGTAAGCGCTGTCGACTGCCTCATCCTCCTCCTCATCTTCCCCGTCCGCTAACATCTCAGAGGAAGCAGCCGTCGACAATATCCCATCCTCGGAGTCCACGGACAGTGGTGGGGTAGTGGTGGCAGCCGCACCTAGAATGGAATGCAGTGCCTCGTAGAAACGGCATGTCTGGGGCTGGGATCCGGAGCGTCCGTTTGACTCTTTGGTCTTCTGGTACGCCTGTCTCAGTTCCTTGATTTTCACGCGGCACTGCGTTGCATCCCGGCTGTATCCTCTCTCTGTCATGGCTTTTGAGATCTTCTCGTAGATCTTTGCATTCCGTCTTTTTGATCGCAGCTCCGAAAGCACGGACTCATCGCCCCACACAGCGATCAGATCCAAGACTTCCCGATCAGTCCATGCTGGGGCCCTCTTTCTATTCTGAGATTGCATGGTCACTCTGCTGGAGAACTCTGCATCGTTGCCAGTGCTGCTTAGCTCGCCATGATGTCCAAACAGGAAATGAGATTCAAACTGCCCAGACAGGAAAAGGAATTCAAATTTTCCCAGGGCTTTTCCTGTGTGGCTGGTCAGAGCATCCAAGCTCGGACTGCTGTCCAGAGCGTCAACGGAGTGGTGCACTGTGGGATAGCTCCCGGAGCTATTAGCATCGATTTCCATCCACACCTACCCTAATTCGACATGGCCATGTCGAATTTAGTGCTGCTCCCCTCGTTGGGGAGGAGTACAGAAATCAAATTTAAGAGACCTCTATGTCGAACTAAATAGCTTCGTGGTGTGGACGGGTGCAGGGTTAATTCGATTTAACGCTGCTAAATTCGACATAACCTCCTAGTGTAGACCAGGCCTGAAAAGGGTAAATAACATGTCTGTTTAAAAAAAAAAAAAACATAAATATGAACTAAACTGTACTCAGTTGTTAGTGTCATGTACTTTTAAATTTACCTTTGAACATTAAGAAATTTGAACGTATATTTTCCCCACACAATCTATTGGGGGTCTCAGATCTGCCTACTAAAAATCCTCTAAAGGTGACCTAGAACTGTGAGCAAGAACCTCAATATTTTACTGAAAGATTTCTCTGGTGGTATACAAAGGAACTTCTTTCATCTGAAGAGGTTATTTTCGTTTTGATTACAACAAGGAGTCCGGTGGCACCTTAAAGTCTAACAAATTTATTTGGGCATAAGCTTTCGTGGGTAAAAACCCTCACTTCTTCAGATGAAGATGCATCTGAAGAAGTGAGGCTTTTTACCCACAAAAGCTTATGCCCAAATAAATTTGTTAGTCTTTAAGGTGCCACTGGACTCCTTGTTGTTTTTGTGGATACAGACTAACACGGCTACCCCCCGATACTTGACTTCATTTTGATTGCAAGTAAAAAAAAAAAAATCTTCTCTGCTTAAACTGACCAATGACACTGTCCTGTGCTGTTTGTATTTCTAGAAACTATATAATCATTCTCATGTTAGTTCTTGCTATGAGATCATCTCTTTTCTTAGCCCTATTACTTATTCCCTAGTGATTCATTACTTAAGATGTTGTCCAACAGAAATAGCACTCCTACTGCTTGTATTGAGAATCTCTTTATATGGAGGATAGTTTTAAGATATAAATGCCTCAAGGAAAGGACTGATAACAGAATTTTTATGTTCAGAAGTGGCTACTGTTTATACAGCAGATTAGATGTGTATGGTGCTTTATAAATAAAACTGCATGACTATGCCCCAAGAATAGTTATTCATTGTAGTTTTTCAATCTTAATATTATCTTTGTGTTTTCAAGTACAAGAAGTGAAAAGTCAAGCTTTTAATATGAAATAAATGTAAAGCACAAAACCATTTAGAATTCATTTGAACATAAGAGGGCGGGCGAAACACCTGAAATTCACACTAGGGTGACCAGACGTCCCAATAAAATCGGGACTGTCCCGATATTCAGTCGTTTGTCCTGCGTCCTGATATTCTGGCTCGGGTTTTGTTTTGTTTTTTTTTATTTGGCAGCGCTCCGGCTCGGCCCCCCCCCTTTTTTTTTTTTTGCTTTGGTTGCGCTCCGGACCTGCCCCCCCATGTGTCCCGATATTTTGTTCATGTAATCTGGTCACCCTAATTCACAGTGACAGGAACCTTATCCTATATATCAAGTACAGAAACATTCTCCCCATCTTTGTATGTTATATTTCTTAAGTTGCTCTGAATAGACAACAGGTGTAGAACAACTTAGTAAAAATGACCATGTTTCTAACTTAAATCTTGCTCTGTCGTCGCTGCTTGCTTTAACTTCTTAGCCTACAAAGCACTCCAATGCGTTCAGTAAATCAAACTATAATTTGATTTACTGTAGCTATAATTTGTGTTCATAGAATATCAGGGTTGGAAAGGACCTCAGGAAGTCATTTAGTCCATCCCCTGCTCAAAGCAGGACCAATCCCCAACTAAATCATCCCAGCCAGGGCTTCATCAAGTCTGACCTTAAAAACCTCTAAGGAAGGAGATTCCACCACCTCCCTAGGTAACCCATTCCACCACCCTCCTAGTGAAAATGTTTTTCCTAATATCCAACCTAAACCTCCCCCACTGCAACGTGAGACCATTACTCCCTGTTCTGTCATCTGCCACCACTGAGAACAGTCTAGATCCATCCTCTTTGGAACCCCCTTCCAGGTAGTTGAAAGCAGCTATCCAATCCCCCCTCATTCTTCTCTTCTGCAGACTAAACAATCCCAGTTCTCCTCATAAGTCATGTGCTCCAGCCCCCTAATCATTTTTATTCCCCTCCGCTGGACTCTTTCCAATTTTTCCACATCCTTCTTGTAGTGTGGGGCCCAAAACTGGACACGGTTCTCCAGTTGAGGCCTCACCAATGCCAAATAGAGGGGAATGATCATGTCCCTCAATCTGCTGGCAATGCCCCTACTTATACAGCCCAAAATGTCGTTAGCCTTCTTGGCAACAAGGGCACACTGTTGACTCAGATCCAGCTTCTCATCCACTGTAACCCCTAAGTCCTTTTCTGCAGAACTGCTGCCTAGCCACTTGGTCCCTAGTCTGTAGCAGTGCATGGGTTTCTTCCGTCCTAAGTGCAAGACTCTGCACTTCTTGTTGAACCTCATCAGATTTCTTTTGGCCCAATCCTCTAATTTGTCTAGGTCCTTCGGTATCCTATCCTTACTCTCCAGCGTATCTATTACTCCTCCCAGTTTAGTGTCATTTGCAAATTTGCTGAGGGTGCAGTCTATACCACCCTCCAGATCATTAATGAAGATATTGAACAAAATTGACCCTTAGGGCACTCCGCTTGATACCAGCTGCCAACTAGACATGGAGCCATTGACCAATACCCGTTGAGCCCGACGATCTAGCCAGTTTTCTATCCACCTTTATAGTCCATTCATCCATCCAGCCCATACTTCTTTAACTTGCTGGCAAGAATACTGTGGGAGATTGTATGAATGGAAGGGACCTCAATAGATCTAGTCCAGTCCCCTGCACTCTAAGCAGAACTAAGTAATAACTAGACCATTCCTGAGAGGTGTTTGTCTAACCTGTTCTTAAAATTCTCCAATAACTGAGATTCCACAACTTTCCTAGATAATTTATGCCAATGCTTACCAACCCTGACCGTTAGGAAGCTTTTCCTAATGTCCAACCTAAACCTCCCTTGCTGCAATTTAAGCCCATTGATTCTTGTCCTATCCTCAGAGGTTAATGAGAATAGTTTTTCATCCTCCTCCTCGTAACAACCTTTTATGCACTGTACTTGAAACAGACAGATAATGTTAAAATTGAAAAACTTCTTTCCATATTTTAACCTCCGATCCTAATTCATTTTATATGTTAATGTTAAACAGCAGTCTATTTTGCTCATATACAGATATATTGCCTATCTAGGGCATGCCAAGTATCCTGCCTAGCGCACTAGATCGGGGTAGGCAACCTTTCAGAAGTGGTGTGCCGAGTTTTCATTTATTCACTTTAATTTAAGGTTTCGTGTGCCGGTAATACATTTTAACATTTTTTTAGAAGGGGTCTCTCTCTCAGTGTATATTATATAACTAAACTATTGTTGTATGTAAAGTAAACAAGGTTTTCAAAATGTTTAAGAAGCTTCATTTAAAATTAAATTAAAATGCTGATCTTATGCCGCCAGCGTGCTCAGCCCGCTGGGTAGGGGGTTCAGGGCAGAGGGCTGGGTGTTGGGCTGGGGGGACTCGAGGTCAGGGCACAAGGCTGGGTATGTGTGGGGGTTCAGGGCAGAGGGTTGGGTGTTGGGGGGGACTCGAGGTCAGGGCAGAGGGCTGGGGTGTGTGGACGTGCAGGGCACAAGACTGGGGGGGGGGTTCAGGGCAGAGGGCTGGGGTGTGTGTCGAGGTGCAGGGCAGAAGGCTGGGGGGGATGTGGGGAGTGCAGGGCAGAGGGATGGGTGTGTGTTGGGGTGGGGGGGTTCAGGGCAGAAGGCTGGGGTGCTTGGCTCGTGGGGGTGCTCCCAGCCCCCTGCCCTGAGCGGCTCATGGCAGGGGGCTTGGGGGGATATGCCCTGTTCCACCCCCTTCCCCCAGGCCCGTCCCTACCTCTCTCTGCCTCCTCTACGGAGCAGTGAACACGCTGCCGCTCGGCTTGGCTCCTCTGGGGGAGGAGGAGAAGGGGCCGGAATGCACCATGTTGTGCGAAGAAGCGGGGGAGGAGGGAAGCTTGGCTGCCGCAAGACCAAGCTTCTGCCTCCTGCCCCCACAGGGGAGAGCGGTGGGTGGGGGGGCTGAGTGGGGCCGGGAACCCCTCCCCACCGCTCTCCCCTGCGGGGACAGGAGGCAGAAGCTTGATCCTGCGGCAGCCAAGCTTCCCCCTCCCCTGTTTCTTCCCACAGCGTGGTGCATTCCGGCCCCTCCTCCTTCTCCTCCTCTCAGTGGGCAGCAGCGTGCCACTCAGCGTGCCGTAGGTTGCCGACCCCTGCATTAGACGACATATAATCTTTATACAACTACAGTGAAAGTTAGGGCCAACGTGCAAAGACTAAGACTCTCTCTCCACGTAACCCTCAAAACAAAATCTTCATTCACTCCACACATCTGCTCATCCCACACCCCAGAAATAGCCTGTGGGGAACAGATGGATATGACCTGACAATCAACAGAATTCACCACTAAAGGAAGCAGATTACTCAGTGGAGGGACCTTTCCAGTTAAACCAAAGGGTAGTGTGTTCATTTTAGTTGATCTCAAATGCTATTACCAGGTGGGGAAGGGCAGATTTCCCACAGTCTCATAAATATACCTTGAATAGGAGGGTGAGAGAACAGAACCCTGTGATACTCTACATGAAACAGCCTGGAGTAGATGAGCACTTACCTACCTAACACTACCACCTGAAGCCTATCCTTGTGAATAGAGCTATTGCAAGTCTTTGGCAGAGTCTGCAGCCAAATCAATACCTCAGTCAAGATTACTCAAAGCCACTGATAGACCTAAAAGAATGATTATGGGCACTTTATTTTCATTCATCAGCAGGAGACTCAACCAGAGAAACCATGCAGTATCTGTGCTATACCTACGTCTAAAAGCAGGTGAACAGAATCAAAAATATTAAATATTAAGCCATATTTGAAGATGCTCTAAAAGTTGTTGTTTGAAAGTGAATGGTGAAATCTGTAGAAAAACTTCTTTTGTTTTAAATTGTTAGCACGCCTGAGCTGTCAAATTTTGGTGATATTGTGATGCTGGTTAAAATTCACCTGAATGTTTTGTCAGGCACTCCACTCTTATCTCAACTGCAACCAGGCATGTTCAGTTATGTTGTAGTTATAACAGGATATATACTTTTTCTGTTGGAATAT
Organism: Malaclemys terrapin pileata; assembly: GCF_027887155.1. Lineage (NCBI taxonomy): Eukaryota > Metazoa > Chordata > Testudines > Emydidae > Malaclemys > Malaclemys terrapin. The sequence continues at coordinate 43,820,890 of NC_071511.1, forward strand.
TTGTATGACAGTTCTAATTCCAGAGCAATCAGTAATTTGCTTGGTATTCATTGTACAGCACCTTACCCTGGGGTACAGCAAAATTACTTAGCTTTTTATGATTTACATATGATACTATTTTAATCAGTGCAACGAAGATATATCCTGATTAGCTTGCAGGAAGCTCTGAACAAAATTAAATTTTTGAAGGCTACTCATTCTCTTGTAATCTGTTGCAGTTCTTGCTATAATTACCATCAGTCAGTCATGGTTGCTGACATTTGTATAAGATACCTATATATACAGGATGGCAAAAGCACAAATGCAGGAATATTCTAATTTCTTTTAAAAGGTTATCTATGCTAGAGCAAGATACACTGCAGCAGCCAAGTATTTTGTAAATTTTCTGCCTTAGAAAACATCATTATTTGCCAAAATGGGAAATAATTTATAGCAACTGGCTTTATGGAAAGGTAAAAATCTTGTGAGATGTAAGCTAATTCTGTGCTCTGTCTGCTGAGTTCAATAATGTACTAAAGCAAACTAACAAGGTACTCCCTAACTAAACAAAAGATGCTCTTTTGAGTTTTCTACAGCAAAGCACAAAAATTTGGACTGCTCAGGGAAGGCAGCTTCATCCAAGCAAAGGGATATCAATGAATGTTGTTGCTATTCAGAAATATCATTAGACTATTTTTAGATGGCAATCACTTATCAAATATTTCGTCTTACTTTGGTTTACTAAGTTTTTCTCCCTTGTCTAATTTTGCTTTTCTTAAACATGTGTTAAGTCAAGTTACAGTGGGCTAAATCGGTGTATTAAACTTTTGCTTTTTTTGTAGGTGACCCGCTGCAGTGCAGTGCTTGGGTGGGACAGTGTGCACTGTACATAGTGATCATGATGTTTGAGAAAACCATCATCATTATAGTCCTCCTAATACCTCAATGGAAAGAGGTTTGAGTCTTTATACGATTTTTACAGTTAAATGAATTGTAGATAGATGCCAGAAAGTGATAAGCTATTAATTCTACTTAATCCAAAAAGACTAAGGCTATCATGCAAGCTATGTAAAAGTCCACAGTTGGTGCTACTTAACTGTTGCCTCTGGTAATGGAGCATCCTGATACCATTAATTGGATTTCACTGGTGATAATGCCGCCATTCTATTTTGCATTTAGTAGGTATTGCATCGTGTACAATATAAGATCACATGCTCACTTGAGGTATCATAGAATATCAGGGTTGGATGGGACCTCAGGAGGTCATCTAGTCCAACCCCCTGCTCAAAGCAGGACCCAATCCCCAATTAAATCATCCCAGCCAGGGCTTTGTCAAGCCTGACCTTAAAAACTTAAAAAAAAAAAAAAAAAAAAAAAAAAAAAGGAGGTTCCACCACCTCCCTAGGTAATCCATTCCAGTGCTTCACCACCCTCCTAGTGAAAACGTTTTTCCTAATATCCAACCTAAACCTCTCCCACTGCAACTTGAGACCATTACTCCTTGTTCTGTCATCTGCCACCACTGAGAACAGTCTAGATCCATCCTCTTTGGAACCCCCTTTCAGGTAGTTGAAAGCAGCTATCAAATCCCCCCTCATTCTTCTCTTCTGCAGACTAAATAATCCCAGTTCCCTCAGCCTCTCCTCAAGTCATATGCTCCAGCCCCCAATAATTTTTGTTGCCCTCCGCTGAACTACTTCCATTTTTTCCACATCCCTCGTGGAGTGTGTCCCATAACTGGACACAGTACTCCAGATGAGGCCTCACCAATGCCAAATAGAGGGGAATGATCACGTCCCTCGATCTGCTGGCAATGCTACCTAAAAGGAGACCGAGTGCATCAGCCTTTCTTTTAGTTAAATTACAGTCCTAACTTTAAACCTATTGTGCGTTCTTTTCTGTAGTTTTAGAGCATAATAGAACATTGTTACATTTTTGTAGTAAAACTTTAGTAATTCACACTGCAATAAGACACATTGCTGAGTTACTGAATTAAAAAAATTAGCCAATAAGCAAACAAAAGTCAGTTACTGCATCAGAAAGTGTATTTTGAACCTTTATACAGGTACAGTATAGCTTAGCTTCAATTTATGCTAATACTATTAGTTATAGTAATAAGTGTATGGTAGTATATTCAGTAAGCATAATGAAGTTGCAGTAATGAGGAATGACTCCCAGGCTGAGATCTGTATGAAAGATCATAACATTGTAAGTGACCTGATTTATAATCTAAACATGACAACACTTACCTGGCACAGCAGAAGTCACCATAATGTATTCTAATTCACCTTTATAGTGTCTTTGTTTTATAAAATATTTGAACTTCTGCATCCCATGTCCAGATATTTAACTTTAAAACTGCAGCATATGTTTGTAAGCGATTTCCGAGATATTGGTTCTTCCAGTCAAAGCTTTCTGGAAAAAGGGTTGAGTGGATATTTGAATATAGCCTATGCTTTGTTTTTCTTGGTCAAACCTCTTTTATGGCCATGGTTAGTTCAACTGCAGGAAGCACATACATCATCTTGGACATGTCGCTAATAGAATCTTTCATCTCAATGTAGAATCAAGTGGGAACCACAAGTCCACACACTTTTAAAGGGATAATTTATAATTTTGTCTATAATTGATAAAGCATTTTATATAACTGAACTGTGAAATAAAGTGCCATTTAGGTACTAGGTGGATTGTCTGGTTTAGTACAGCATACACAATTTAACATTCAAGATGATTACTCACAGCAGTTAGAGCTGAATAACTGCTGTTAGGTGTTCTAGACTAAGGGTTCTCAAACTGGGAATCGGGACCCCTCAGGGGATTGCGAGGTTATTATGTGGGGGGTCGCAAGCTGTCAGCCTCCAGCCCAAACCCCACTTCACCTCCAGCATTTATAATAGTGTTAACTATAAAAAAGTGTTTTTAATTTATAAGGGGGGGTCATTCTCAGAGGCTTGCTGTGTGAATGGGGTCACCAGTACAAAAGTTTGAGAACCACTGTTCTAGACCATCCCTGTAGAATAAAACAGGATTTTTTACACTATATTTTACAGTATTCTGACCAGTTTATTTAAATCTCCAAGTGATACAGTGTCAGACATTTTCTTTAGGAATATAAGGTGATTAATTCATCAAGTAGTATCTGGTTGCTTCACCTACTCACAAGTCATCACATTCCTTCTGTAATCACAAATTAGTGGGATGGCAGATTGCTTTGTCAGCCCCACTTGTTTACTAAATGCAATTTATAAACCTTCCTTAACAAAATGATATTCCTTTCCTATGAAACTGTCCTTTCTAATTCATCTGGCTACCAGCCTAATACTTTCTATAACACTTTCCAACCCAACTGCATACACATACTATTGTGGTCTGAATTTGATCTTTTTCTTTTCACAGGTAGCTTTATGGAATCCTATAGAGAACCCCCAGTTGGAGCTGGCTATCGTCATGCTGATAGTTCCCTTCTTTGTTAATGTTAGTACAACTGTACGCTTTTCAGAGATGGTTGACTTGTGTTTCTCTCCCCCACCCATCCTCTTCTCCATCTGTTAAAATGAATCCGTATCGCACAGTGTGCCTTGGTGATGTCTTAGTGTTAAAAGTCTTCAACACGTGTGTGTGTGTGTAGAGAGAGAAAGAGTGTGTGTGTGTGTGTGTGTGTGTGTGTGTGTGTGTGTGTAAAAAATGTGATTATGTATCTATAAAATCTATAATCAACAATGCCATTGGGCACAGAAATGGTGCACAGAATGCCCATTGTTGAATGTACTATACAGATATGACTGTACCAGTTAGAAAATTCCTGTTAAATTAGGTTTATTTAGGAAAGCATTAATTTGTTTGGAGTGCCAAAAAATATCATCCCATTGAAATGCCCTGGACCGAGCAAGACTATCCATATGTCAAGATTAAGAGTGAATAAAAAATGCCCACTAAGCAGCAGCTTTTTTCTTATTGGTGCAAGAGCAGGAAATAGGGCAGCTATGTTTCAGGAGATATAGGGTGTATGTTAGGTCATGTGACTGAATCTGTACAGGATTTTGCAGTATTTGGCCAAATCCCACTTAGTACAACTATTCCCTAACTTAATTCCAAGGTCTGAATGACTAACACATATGCTGACCTAAAGAAAAACTGAACTGTGAATTTTCCCGTTAACAGGCATTAATGTTCTGGGTAGTGGATAACTTTCTTATGAAGAAAGGCAAGACAAAAGCTAAACTTGAAGAAAAGGAAGTGGGGCAAGATTCAAGGAATGGAAGTAAAGTCCGATACAGGAGAGCAGCATCACATGAAGAGTCAGAGTCAGAAGTATGTAGATGCACCACTTGCTGTACCTGAGTCAACTCCCTTCCTCTTGACTTTGACTTACAACACTATCTTAGGCTTGATTAGTTTTGTATTAATAGAGCACTTGTTCGTAAAACCCCATTGAATAAATCGGTGACTGCTAATTCACTTCACTTATTGACCCTTTACAAAGCTGCTGATGTTTTTCCTGGGGTTTGAGATCCCTCAAAAGGCTACTGCTAATTTTCAAAAGGATTGTTTTTTAGATCCTGTGGTGTCAGTTAATTCAGTTAACAGTGAACTACAGCTTTAATGTGGCTATCTTATAAGGATATTGTATGTCTAAAAATGGTGACTTCAGATTTGTTAAAACAGACATTTCATCTGTTATGATAAAAATCTTACACATTTGAACACAAGATCAATGTCAGGGGGTGGTTGGTGGCTTTTTTTCCTTTTTGTTTTTTTGAGGGTTTGTGAGGTTAAAGAGTCTACAAGAGTTTTAAAACCATACCTAGTCATTAGTGTACAGGATTATACACTACAAATAAGTGCCATGGCAGCTTCCCCATTCAACATTGCAAATAACCTTGCATTTGACTTTAAACAACTGTGATAAGATGAGAACATCATTCTCTCAGTTCTATTCTCAGTCTCTCCTTAACAGAGGAGCCTAATTAAGGTGGATCAGAAATGTTCCTTTTGATTGCTACCCACTAAAAGAACTTAACCATTATGAAAGACCATTCAGCTGAAGCATACAGCTGTGTAAGAGTCATGGTTCTATCAGGTACTGCTCTCTAGTTCCATTTTTCTGTGGAATATGGTACTTTCAGTAATTACGCTGAAAGTAAAAGTACCAAAAAGTCAATTTTTTAATTTTCTTGATTTAAAGATAATCTTATTTAAAATTCTGATTAGCACCTTTCATTTTGCATAAGGACAAGAAGCTTCCTTGAGTATATGAGCACTTCTGTCACTATTGTTAAATATCCGTTTTCTACATTATCAGTAGTAACCATTCTTTTGTTTAGTAAATAAAACTGCCACTGAAAGATGGTCAGAGAACCTGTCTGCCCACAACTGGAACATTTGTGGGGTCCCATTATGCAGTGCTTTCTTGAGTCAAAAGACCTTTCTTTAAGATCAGATGATACCTGTAGACTTTATGGGCCCATATCTCTATTAGAGATGATGATGGCTGCAGTCTTCAATTTCAGCAAATGTGTTCATGGCAAGTTGCTTAAACTGCTCTTGGTTAGAAACACATTTTGGGCACCCTGATTTATTTCTTGCATAGAAGGTGAAGTATGAAAAAGCATTTTGATGTTTGAAAATTACTTTTTAATTAGGGCCATTAAGCGATTAAAAAATTAATTGCGTGAATAAAAAATAGAACACCATTTATTTAAAAATATTTAAATGTTTTCTACATTTTCAAATATATTGATTTCAATTATCACACAGAATACAGTGTACAGTGCTCACTTTATATTTATTATTAATATTTGCACAGTAAAAAACAAAATAGTATTTTTCAATTCACCTAATACAAAAACTTTATTACAATCTCTATCATAAAAGTTGAACTTGCAAATATAGAATTATGTACAAAAAAAACTGCATTCAAAAATAAAACAATGTAAAACTTTAGAGCCTACAAGTCCACTCAATCCTACTTCTTGTTCAGCCAATCACTCAGACAAACAAGTTTGTTTACATTTGCAGGAGATAATGCTGCCCATTTCTTGTTTACAATGTCACTTTCAGATGACAACAGGTGTTTGCATGACACTGTTGTAGCTGGTGTCACAAGATCTTTATGTGCCAGATGCACTAAAGATTCATATATCCCTTCATGCTTCAACCACCATTCCAGAAGACATGCATCCGTGCCGATGACGGGACCTGCTTGATAATGATCCAAAGCAGTGCGGACCAACGCATATTCATTTTCATCATCTGAGTCAGATACCACCAGTAGAAGATTGATTTTCTTTTTTGGTGGTTCAGTTCTGTAGTTTCTACATCAGAGTGTTGCTCTTTTAAGACTTCTGAAAATATGCTCCACACTCATCCCTCTCAGATTTTGGAAGGCACTTTAGATTCTCAAACCTGGAATTGAGTGCTGTAGCTATCTTTAGAAATCTCATATTGGTACCTTCTTTGCGTTTTGTCAGATCTGCAGTGAAAGTGTTCTTAAAATGAACAACATGTGCTGGGTCATCATCCAAGATTGCTATAATATGAAATATATGGCAGAATGTGGGTAAAACAAACAGAGCAGGAGACATACAGTTCTCCCCCAAGGAGTTCAGTTACAAATTTAATTAACGTATTTTTTTTAATGAGTGTCATCAGCATGGAAGCATGTCCTCTGGAATGGTGGCCAAAGCATAGAATCATAGAACTGGAAGGGACCTTGAGAGGTCATCTAGTCCAGTCCCTTGCACTCAAGGCAGGACTAAGCATTATCTAGACCATCCCTGACAGGTTTTTGTATATCTTGCTCTTTAAAATCTCCCAATGATGGAGATTCCACAACTTCCCTAGGCAATTTATTCCAGTGCTTAACCACTCTGACAGTTAAGAAGTTTTTCTGATGTCCATCCTAAACTGCCCTTGCTGCAATTTAAGCCCATTGCTTCTTGTCCTATCCTCAGATGTTAAGAACAACAATATTTCTCTCTTCTTCTTATAAGAAGCTTTTACGTACTTGTAAAAGCAGCAAAGAGTCCTGTGGCACCTTATAGACTAACAGACATATTGGAGCATGAGCTTTCGTGGGTGAATACTCCAATACGTCTGCTCCAATACGTCTGTTAGTCTATAAGGTGCCACAGGACTCTTTGCTGCTTTTACAGATCCAGACTAACACAGCTACCCCTCTGATTTATGTGCTTGAAAACTATTATCATGTCCCCTCTGTCTTCTCTTCTCCAGATTAAACAAACCCAATTTTTTCAATCTTCTCTCATAGGTCATGTTTTCTAGACCTTTAATCATTGTGGTTGCTCTTCTCCAATTTGTCCACATCTTTCCTGAAATATGGCACCCAGAACTGGACACAATATTCCAGTTTATTTAGTTGGGTATTGGTCCTGCTTTGAGCAGGGGATTTGGACTAGATGACCTCCTGAGGTCTCTTCCAACCCTAATATTCTATGAATTGAGGCCTAATCAGCACGGAGTAGAGCGGAAGAATTACTTCTCATGTCTTTCTTACAATACTCCTGCTAATACATCCCAGAATGATGTTTGCTTTTTGTTTGTTTTTTTGCAACAGCGTTACATTGTTGACTCATATTTAGCTTGTGATCCACTATGACCCCCAGATCCCTTTCCGCAGTACTCCTTCCTAGGCAGTCATTTCCCATTTTGGATGTGTGCAACTGATTGTTCCTTCCTAAGTGCAGTACTTTGCATTTGTCCTCATTGAATTTCATCCTATTTACTTCAGACCATTTCTCCAGTTTGTCCAGATCATTTTGAATTTTAATCCTATCCTCCAAAGCACTTGCAACCCCTCCCAGCTTGGTATCGTCCGCAAACTTTATAACTGTACTCTGTGCCATTATCTAAATCATTGATGAAGATATTGAACAGAACCGGACTCAGAACCGATCCCTGCGGGACCCCACTTGTTATGCCCTTCCAGCATGACCGTGAATCAGTGATAATTACTCTCTGGGAACGATTTTCCAACCAATCATGCACCCACCTTTATAGTAGCTCCTTCTGGGTTGTATTTCCCTATTTTGTTTATGAGAAGGTCATGCAAGACCGTATCAAAAGCCTTACTAAAGTCAAGATATACCACATCTACCACTTCCTCCCCTATCTACAAGACTTGTTACCCTGACAAAGAAAGGGACATGAAGGGGCATACGAATGTTTAGCATATCTGGCACGTAAATATCTTGCAATGGCTGGCTACAAAGGTGCCATGCAAATGCCTATTCTCACTTTCAGATGACATTGTAAATAAGAAGCAGGCAGCATTATGTCCCGTAAATGTAAACAAACTTTTTTCTCTTAGCGATTGAATGAACAAGAAGTAGGACTGAGTGGACTTGTAGGCTCTAAAGTTTTACATTGTTTTGTTTTCTGAGTGCAGTTATGTAACACAAAAAAATCTATATTTGTAAGTTGCACTTTCATGATAAAGAGATTGCACTTCAGTACTTGTATGAGGTGAATTGAAAAATTATATTTTTACAGTGCAAATATTTGTAATAACAAATAAATAAAGTGAACACTGCAAATAGAAATCAATAGATTTAAAAACATCCAAAAAATTTTATAAATTTAAATAGGTATTCTATTGTTTAACAGTGCGATTAATAGTGGAATTAATCGAGGTTAATTTTTTTAAGTTAATCGCGTGAGTTAACTGCGATTAATCGACAGTTCTATTTCTAATGTAATATTTAAAGTGTCCGATAGTAATGCCAGGCAGTGACATGAAACCTAACAAATCCAAAATTCTTCAGTTTTAATAAAGCGTCTTTTCTTAAACATTGAATAATTGGGCATTTTACAGGAATCAATTATTTAAAATAGATTCAAAGAAAAGATTCAATCTCTATTTTTTCTCATTTGAAGCATGCTATTTATATTTCTGTTTTTTAGATCCTTATTTCAGCAGATGATGAAATGGAGGAGTCAGAAGTTGAAGAGGACCTACGGAGACTGACTAACTTAAAGCCTGTTAAGAAGAAGCATCGATTTGGGCTGCCTGTATGATGCATTCCTGACCTGTGTATTTGCAGGTTTCATGGCATAATCTTCTTGGTCAGTGGATTTTCACTTTGCAACAGCATCCCTTTTTTCCTACTAACGGTTACTCAGCAACAGGTCTGTGATTAGGATGCAGGTAGTTTGAAGCATTCCAGTTCAGTTGCACTACAGAAACACTGACCAAATATGCAAGAGCGTCTTTTCATCATTTATGGAAACACAGCATTGTGAGGGACCAGACACTAAAATTCTGGTTTGTATCGGACACTTCAGAGAAGGCCACAGAAAAATGATTACTCAGTGTTGACTCACTTATGGTTCCTGTGGTGATTCAATGCAAGACATTCTGGAAAAAGGCATCGGGATTGACTAAGTGGAACCAGTGTGTTTCATTACTAAAACTGGCAATTGCAACATATTAATACCTAGAGCAGAATAGTTTTATTGTTACAAGCTGTAACTTAATGTTATTTTTTTAAGTACATGTTTACTTCCTACAAGGTACCTATGGAACTAATAGGCAGAACAAAGATTTTTTTCAAGTCTCCTCTAACCTATTTGACTATTTTATATTTAAGTTATATTTTCATACTGTTATATTTAAGGATTCTCTGTCAGAGAGAAGGACACTATTCCCTTTTTTGTGTGGAAAAAGATCAAAAGATTTGCAGTGAAGTTCTCATTCATCCTCGTCACTTGATTAAGATAAGGCAAATGATGTTTTCACAAAGGGAAAAGCTTTCTTTCACTGTTGAAACCACCAAATGTCAACTAGAAATATAGCCCCAAGTGTGGTTTTGGCAACGTCGTTTAACAATAGTATTTTGTAAAATGGACATGTTCTCTGCATATTTGGCGATATGCACTTTAGCAGATAAAGAAAACAAATTTTTATGATAGTTTCCTCATCTGTGAAATGAACTTCTAATGATGACTTCATCAATATTTGTCTCTTAAGAACTTGCAAGTCTCTGACCGTACCTCTCAACTATTCCAAAGGAGGCAGAACATTCTCTCTTTACATTCCTTATATGGGATCTAGCATACGAGACACTGATCTGATTAGAGCTCTTAGCACTACCTTAATACATATAATTCTTCCTCTGGGTTGCGTTTTTACTTAAGATTTTTTCCATTAAAATATAAATGTGTAATGCTGACCTTTAATAACAATACTTCATTTGAAGGCTTTAAAACATACTTCCCCAGTGTACACATTCCTTAATTCCTAAAAAAAAAAAAGCCTATTTGTTTCTCCCTTTCTCTATTTGGAATAAAACTGAGAGGTACAGTGCACCTGTTACTACATCTAAGATGTCTGTGGCTTTCAGTGTCGTCTTTCCGTGGTTAATGAAAATATATCTGCTGGTGTTGAACCCTTGTAGACATGTTTTCAGTGACCTCCTGTTCCTTTGTGTATTTCCCAAATGGTCGCTACTGTTCGGACAGCTTTCTTTGATTCAATTAAGCCTTGTGTAGGATGAGGTGATGTGCCAAAAAGATGGCAAAGATCAGAAATAAGTTGCAAATCTAGACATCAGATGTGTTCCAAGCCTTAAAAAAAACCAAACAAGTTCACTGGAAGACAGCTCAGAACTTTTTAAAGATTTTTTTAAATTTTGTATATATTTAGTAGGTCTTAATGGGGTATGTTATCAATACTGCTGAAGTGGGGTCGGTAGGCCTTTGGAAATACTGTGTACTCCCTTGCTCACCTTCACTATTCAGATATTTGTTTACTGCTTGGCTATTGAGGTAAACAAAATGTCCTGGGACTTCCTCCGTACACCTCAATCTGTCCAGCTGACTAAAAGGGACATTTTACCACACCTGACATTTGAGCTAGCTAGAGCCCCTGATCACTGTTACTGTGTGCTAAAACGTAATATTTGCAGTAAGTTAAATGTTAATGTTTTTCTTACAGTAAATCTAAAAACTAAGGAAAACAGACACTTGCCTAATTTGAGTTTCTCTGAAGTATGAAGTAAGGAAGTGTATCTAATCAATTTATTAGCTTACATTTTCAGTAAATGTTTCAGCTTATTTGATTTACACCTTGTCTTGATTATTGTACAATCAGGCAGGTTCAACCTCTCCAGTACAGTAATTTAAGGAATTCACTTCAATGCACAGTATATCTAGTACAACTTTGCCACCCCCATAGGAATTAAGAACTAATCTCCTCTGTTCACAAACTCTTCAGTATTTTTAGTCAGGAGTTTGAGGGGATTTACCTAGGCCTTGTTCTATTTGAGGTAATGAAATAAAACAGCTGATGCATTCTTTATTCCACCATATTATACTTACCTATCCACTTTAGTCATTAGGGATCATTTGAACAGCGCACAAATTATGAGCTTTATTTTTTTCCTTCTTGTGTTCAAATTATGCAGAATATCAAAATGAGCTTCACTTCTAGTGTCAAGTTTAGTCTGTGAACCATCAAATGGCCTTAATCATGTAAAAAGAGCTTCTTTTGTACAGACCTCATATTTACTGTCCTAGTAAAGATGGCATAAAGCACCATAGAGCCGTTTTCTTCAGATTGTTTTAAGGGTAAAAATGCTTTTTTTCCCTCTTTTTTCCCTTAAGTGCTTCAATACCTCTGGGTCGAGGTTTATAGGTATTGTAACAGTACTTGTGACATAGTGAAATTCTATTAGCCAAAGACTCTTGAGTATTTCACATTCCCACAGTCATAACATGGAAAATGAATACCTTTTATTAAAAAGGTTGTTTGAGCATTGTTTGATATAGTCTCCTCTTTTTAATACTGGACTCTTAAAGTTCCCCCAAGTGACAGCAAGAAGTTAAATTTTTGCTCATTAGTTTTGATGAAGAAAAGGAAAATATTAAATTATTTCCCTGTTTGCAAAAGTCTTAAATGAAAAAAAATGAATTCATGCAGTAGTTACAAGTTTATACATTTTTTCTTTGAAGCCCAGACATGTAACATCTAGTGCTTCACTGTGTTTTGCTGTTAGATGGAGTATTTTGGCAGTACAGTTTAAGAGAAACTATTCCCTAATGAGTTCATATGATGATAATTTGAAGACCTGGCAGCACATATGTGATTCTCCTCCAAATGTTAGTCTGCTGTGGCAAATCCATCCTTTAGACAACTCACAATAGGTTTAATTCAGACTGTACTTATAAAAGGTAGTCATTATTCCATAATTTGTTTAATTAAAATAAGCTTGTGTATAAATAAGTAAGACAGGGATTCTAACTTTAAATGTATGGTTGAGCAGAAATTAGAAATATTGGAGGTCAAGATTCACCACAACTTGTCAACCTTACAACACATGAATCGGTTATATCTGCGCTGTGACATGTTGTCATCTAATATGTGGTCTTAAAGTTCTGGCTTTAATGCGTTCAGGTCCCCTTGTCTTTCTTTATGTAGTAAAATGCTGTATATTAATGTTGCTGACTAAAATGTGCTATAGCTTTTCTTCAGGGAAAATTCATACTTTTTGAGTTGTGAACTTAACTAAAACAATGCAAAGTGTTCCAGAGGTCTTCTAACAAGTGTATGCACCGTTTCCAGCTGTGCCTGATGGGGAAAGGAATGTTCAGCCTTAGCAGTGAAGGGTTGAGTATCTTAAGGAATTTCTGCCATTGCTTGACTAACCCCAAGTCTGCAACGTGCTCTGCTTTTTGCAGCAGCAAACAGTAGTGAAAGTGAACAAATCCAGCCACATCAGGTCAAAGTAGATCTACAGCACAGCTGTGTAACCTTTTTTTAGACAATATTTAGTCTCCATTTCAATGACTGAAAATGACTACTACAGTTCTACAAAGTAAAACTACACCATCTTTAAAAAAGGGACTCTTTTTTGTAATTGGGTTTTTGTCTTGCTTGGGTGTGTCTCAAAGTGAACTTTGGATTTATTTGTTCATAAGTAAATTGGGAGTAGAGCTTATGTCAGCAAACAATGACAAATCTGCTGCCCTCTGTTTGAACCATATTGTTTAATCAGTGGTGTTACATTAAAGTTTAAGGGTATATGATGTAAGGGTACTTACATTGTATAATGGTTTACAATAAAGTTTGACTTATTACAGATTTTTACATGTGTTCTGTGCTCCCTTATTATGTTAAAATGGATGTGCTTATTAGCTGTATTCAGTGTGCCTTTATGTTGATTACCTTCTGTTCTGGTACGCATTTTGTTATTTAGAGTTTAAGCACTGAACTTCAGATCTGCTGGTATTAGTTTTTGCTTCTGCATTGGGATTAGTTTCAGTATGTTGACACATTTCAAGATCCATTTTCCAAGGAGAGACAAGAGATGTTAGATTTCAAATTTTATTTATATTTGCAAATGTCGTACATATTTAAAATTTCTCTCAAAGAGTTGCACTTACAAGGTGCAAAGGTGGTTGTGCTACACAGATTTTGCCTTGAGTGTACACACACATAACATATCTATGTCATGAAATAATCAAAATGAATGTTTAGGTATACTCTCTGTGAAGACTTGCGTCTGGTTCTGCCCCTAAGCGGTCAGCAGCTAAAGTATCTATTGTAACAGACCTGTGGACTTTAGACAGAAATCAGTCACTGGTATCAGAGGAATGCCCCACCTCTTGAACTTCAATCATGTTTTATTTGCTTCCACAGTGACCAGTGGTTCAGCCAGAGCTTTCTGGAGGCAAATTTCAATCTCTTATTGAAAATCTCTGACTAATTTGGCTCAATTTGTCTATCTGTCCCCTTGGCTCCACTTCGGAGGTTGATGCTCCTGCTGTGGCTGATGCTCCTGCAGGCTTCAGGAAGCAAACTCAGCAAAGAATGCCAAAAGATAAAAAGGAAAGAGCTCTCTTGCTTCATGCCTTTGTGTGTCCGGTTGAGGAGCTTGCCAGGCTGAGTGCAATTCCCCCTCATAGAATGCTGCAAGCAGGGTCACCGTGGCCCTCTTCCAATGACCAACGAAGAGCCAAGTAGGAATCAAGCAGCCAGAGGCAAGCAGATCCCCTGTCTCATCTCCAAGAAGGGAGTGAAGCCACAAGGTCAGCCACTAGATGGAAGTTCATACCTAAGTCCCTAGAGCTGTACCAGCAATCATGCTTCTGATCTCTGCTGCCACCTCTCTAACGTCCCTCCTAGGGATTGACTACTGATAGCTCAGGCTGTAGCCTACAGGGAAAATACTCGTCCATGTGGGATCCCTGCCAGTGGTAGAGGCTCCTGGGGATTCCATTCTTGAACCCCAGTACTTTCTTTGAGAGATCCAGAAGGGACCTCTGTTGGAAAGACAAGATGACAACCCCAGCCTCTTTCAGGGCAAGATCACTAACCCCTTGGAAATATTTTTGGAGTGATCCCAGGGCCCAATTTCACTCCCCCCATATGAAGCAGAATTATGGGGACAAACAAAATTAGTTAGGTTCCCTGCTCAACTTAATGGGGTGCCTCAGGGCATATCAATGCAGCAGAAACTAAGCCATAGATCTGTGCTGATTCCTCTGAACATGCACAAACACAAAAAGGTGGAGGGTGAGGAGAAGAAATCCTTCCTCTGTAGAGAAGGAAGGCCAGCAGTCTGAATCACAGTTAGAGATTCAAATAACAAATAGTTTAAAAAAAAATCTAACCAGAAGATAGATACTTTCAGGCAGAGTCCTTGGAGTATTGTTGAACTGCTTTAGAGGGCTGTAGCTGCCATACACAAGTTATAGCCAAGATACTGCATTGGAGCAGGGGTTCTCAACCTTTTTCTTTCTGAGCCCCCCAGCATGCTATAAAACCTCCATGGCCCACCTGTGCCACAACAACTGATTTTCTGCATATAAAAGCCAGGGTCAGCATTGGGGGTAGAAAATGGCAATTGCTTGGGGCCCCATGCCACAGGGAGCCCCCCACAAAGCTAAGCGGCTTCAGCCCCAGGTGGTGGGGCTCAGGCTCTCGGGCTTTGGCTTTCTGCCATGGGCCCCAGTGAGTCTGATGCTGGCCCTGTTTGATGGATCCCCTGAAGCCTGCTCGCAGCCCCCCAGGGGACCCCAAACCCCTGGTTGAGAACCACTGCATTAAAGGAATGGGGGATTTCCTGTCACACACAAGACTAGGAAAGCCTCAGACTTTGGCCCCACCTGCCATTCTGGGGTACCACACCTTCACATCCAGGCTGTTTTTCCCAGCTGGTGCTGCAGATTGGCATGTGTTGCCATGACCTCCACTTCCCCTCAGCCCAGGGGTCCATAACAAGGGAGACAGCAGCCCAGGTGTGGAAGAACAAGTAGGCAGTAAGGGACCTCTTAGTCTACTATTTACTATTATCTACCTCCTCAACATCTATTTTATAAGGCTAAAAGCGTTCTAGGTGTGCACTAGTCCAAATTCAACCTTGTGTCACTACTGAATGTGAACATGGCCCTTTCCTGGTGGTCAGGCATTCACCATTTCTAACTAGGAGATTTTTACCTGAAACAGTGGCCACTTTGCTATAAAGCCCTGGGCAGGTGTCACCTCCGCCCTTCCTCTGGGAATGAGAACTCTCTGGTAGCATCAGCCCAGCAACAACAACAAAATAAAGTATAAAGTGCATTTAGCACACTCTACTAGCTTTCACGAGTAGTGGTGACATGGGCAAGTGGTATTGGAAGTATGGGCCCCTCTCACTGCCTAAGGGCTTCTCCCTGAAAAAGAGAGTGGGGACACATCTTTCATGCAGATAAGATGGGGCTTTTTATCACTGAGATAAGATGCTCAGGCTAATCAGTTACCAGCTCGTGGGAAATTTTATGGGAAGCTAAGTCTCAGAGCTGCTGGAAAAGTAAATTGATAATCCTGACTCTTGCCAGATTCTGTAGGAAAGAATTATAGGTCATGTGGAAATATGAAACAGTCCACAAAGTACAAGAGGGAATACCATTTTACAAGTGGTAGCTGGAATACATCCAGGGTGTTAGCACTTAGCCAGCTGAGGGCAACTACTGATTTCACCTATCTGTATGACTCTTAGCCAGCCCTATCTGGAGTTAGCCTAGCACTAATTGGGGTGGCAGGGTAGAGGAAAGGGCAAATATTTTTCAATTTTGGTCACAATGATGTCATTGGGCATTATCCAGAGGGGGTACTCTGTGGAGCTCCAGATGAATCACAGCTAGTTTTGTCCAATTCCCAATATCAAGCAACCCATGGTAATGTCAGGCCATGAATGAAACAACCCATCTGCTTCATCAAAATAATACTTCTCATTCCCCATCCTATTTCTAATCTCAGATCTGGTAACAGAGCAGGGTGCCATGTGACACATCTGAGCAAGTCCCTAAAGAAGGTTTATCTTCACTTTCCCATTTTTACCATTCTACAGGCATATTGTGCACTTACATCTGGATGGTAGTTTTTTTCCAAACTCCAACATTATTATTTGATCTGACAAGTGCTCCCAGAGCCTCTTCCACGATAGTGCTGATATTAATACTAGCTTTAAGGAAGAGGGAAACTCATTTCCATCCCTCTGCCTGGAAAATTCCCCTGATCAAACACAGAATGACATGATTGGACTATCTTGGATTCATGACAAACACAGATATATGGTGCCAGGCACCTCAATCATAGGCTGCGCTAAGGATGAATCCTATTAGGTGTAAGGTGTCATCTCAGAAGAATGTCAACAGAAGATAAAGACGGCCATAAAGGAAAATGAGGTGGCTCAGAAACAAACTGACTACTTAGTGCAGCCTGTTGGGAATGCTGAACTCCTGCACAGACCTGCATCAGTGAACCAGAGTTCACATGAGACATGTTGGTCATCCAATGCTTAGCCAACGCCATTTTTCAGCAGAAGTGTTCTGAATACCTCACTGACCAGCAAAAGATGGATATTAATTATATAAATTCATCTTATTTAGAATGTCCATATTTAAAAGATGATCCTGCTTCCAACTCTGGACCTTAGCATGATGAACAGGAAAATTGGTTTATCTGAACATTTTCTTCCTTCCAATAAGAAGATCCACAGATCTGGCCACCCTACACACAAACAGATCACTGAGAATAGAGATGAAAATTGACATCCAAAGATTCACGTTTATTTTGTTAAGGAAACTTATCTCAATACTCAGAAGCAAGAGACATTGTTGTGCTTTTTCTTCTTAATGCAACCTGTAATTTAGGAAGTAGAATTGAATTATCCTGGCTAAGGAATCGGTCTCATCTGAAGGGAGCTTCATGGGGCTGGGCATTCCTCTCTTGGCAGGGACTGGCAAAACTGGTTCTTCCCTCAAGCTACAAGAAGCCTGAAGTACCCATTGCATGGTGTCAAGTATCAGGGGGTAGCCATTTTAGTCTGTATCTACAAAAACAACAAGGAGTCTGGTGGCACCTTAAAGACTAACAGATTTATTTGGGCATAAGCTTTCGTGGATAAAAACTACACTTCTTCAGATGCATAGAGTGAAAGTTACAGATGCAGGCATTGTATACTGACACATGGAGAGCAGGGAGTTACTTTGCAAGTGGAGAACCAGTGTTGACGGGGCCAATTCAATCAGGGTGGATGTAGTCCACTCCCAATAATTATAATTACCATTCTAATAATTATAATTATTGGGAGTGGACTACATCCACCCTGATTGAATTGGCCCTGTCAACACTGGTTCTCCACTTGCGAAGTAACTCCCTGCTCTCCATGTGTCAGTATACAATGCCTGCATCTGTAACTTTCACTCCATGCATCTGAAGAAGTGAGGTTTTTACCCACGAAAGCTTATGCCCAAATAAATCTGTTAGTCTTTAAGGTGCCACCAGACTCCTTGTTGTTTTTGAAGTACCCATTGTAACTGGTCTGTGGATCTTAATAGTTGAGAAAAGGAAACTGTCAGGTAAGCACAGATTTTCCTGTTTGGGGCTGGGTGGTGTAATTCCTAATGAGATTAAATAAGGTGTTTATCAAATTCAGAAACAAAACAATTTCTTTCATAGTGCAAGTTTTGAATTCTTAACTAGATCAGTTACTGCTTTCAATTATTAAAATTATATCACCATTTTTAATGTGATCTCAAACTCTGCTTTGGATAAATTGCATCAGTAAGGTCATGCATTCTGTTGATTTAAAAAAAAATCCTGGATTTAGTTTTCAAATCTCTTAATACGGTAAAACTGGAGTGGATTGATACCAGTTTTATTTTCCAATGTGGAATTACTTGATTCTAACAGTGATGCAAAAGCTTAGGATTTGGAGGAATGGAAAGTCTTTATTATACTAAGCCGCTGATTTTTTTTTAAATAGATAATTGAGTGTTTATGATGCTATTAGTAATTCATTATTTCCAGGCAAAAAATTAACATAAAAGTCTCATTCTCTCACATGAAGAGTTTTAAATCTAAAATCCAGACAAAGGATATGGGAAAGGAATACGAATGGCAGGTAAAGTGGTGATTTGCCACATCTTGATGATTATAGTATGTTGTTGTAATGTTTTTATAATTAGTAAACAACAAGCACAGGCAGTAAAACTAAACAATATATGAACAAAGCTTGAGAAAAGACAAAATGAAATTGTCTTCAACTAAAGCTATTAGTAGTATTCCAGTAAATATCTATTTTATAGCAAAAGCATGTTTTTGTAGCATCGCAGATTTGAACTTTGCATTTTAAAATTGCAAGTTGCAGATTTTATACTTACCTGCAGCTGATCCAAACACAGAGGTTAAATACTTTTTTTCCCTCCTGAATATAATTTAACTTTAGTATAAATACAATCCAATACAATTCTACTAACCAGAATTAGAACACAATTGGAAATGATTTTTGCTATAATTTATAAATAAAAATTCTTCACTGAAAAATTAGGGACATCTTTTTAAAAGTAAGAGTTTGTGATTGCTGACAAAGTACAAAAATAGTTACCTACCCTGCTTTGTTATTATCATTCTTACTTAACACTTAACTTCCCATTCTCTTCACTTGTGAGGATTCTAATTTTTTTAAATTCCTTCTAAAGAGAAAATACTAGCAGTCTTAAGAGCAAAGGAACATCAAGGAAATCAAGTTTTGACATTGGAAGAATTCTAATGATCAAATAATATCAAGTATTTGAAATGCAACAATAACAAAGAGAAAATATTAGGGCTGAGACCTAAGCAGAAAAGTAAGGTTATTTGTCATCGGATGTTGTCATACTCCTAATTGTAGGTTTTATAACACATGTTATGGTAACACTGGGAGAGTAAAAAACCAAATCCCCTCCAAATTTGTTTGTCAGCCTTCCCATCAGACGCATTTACAGAGTCAGAAAAGAGTCCCTAACAAAGCATTGCCTTTTAAAGTTATAAATAGAGCCCCAGCAGGTTTCCCTGGAAGAACTATTTGTTATAGTAGAGTGGACTGAGCTTCCATCCACTCAGTTTCACTACTGCAGCTGTCTCCTTTTGTCAGTTCTGAGCTTCATCTAGCTCCAGCCAGGCAGGCAGGTCAGTAAATTCTACAAACCCCAGTCATCTCTAAGAATAAACCTTTCAAAACAGCAGCCTGTGTCAACCTGAATCATTCTGGGATCTGGTTTGGGAAAATGACCCAGCTAATGACTTCATGTTAATGGTCTATATAAGTCGAGAGAAAACCAGGCTTCTGCAGAGTGCACTCGGAGCTGATCCAAGGGAAAAACTGCCTCCGAGAGGAGTAATATTGAGTGAGCACCCCAGCTATGTCGCAGGTATGGAACGATATTAAGTTGGCTGGTGTGTTGCACCACATCTGACAATTATTGCACTATTTAATGATTCTTCTGGTTAAGTAGTTTGACAGTTAATGCTTTGTTAAACCTAGTGTTACTGAAAATTTTCTCAAATCATTGATTTTGCTAGTGACCAAAAAGCAACTTCTATACTGGAACAACTGCAAATTAACATAACAATGTAAACTATACTTTTTAGCTTAAACCACATTTGTTGAAAAGGAAAGATTTTTTTTTTCTCTAGATTGTGCAGATATGGTGAAAGATTTAAATGTAAAGGTGATTCCTGTTTTGCTTTTAGGCTAATCCCAAAGGCTATGAAATGTGTAAATGTGGGATTTTAGTTTGTAGGTTTAACTTTTTGTTTCTTGCTCTGTCTCCTTGAGGAAGAGAATTCCTTGAAGTGTACTGTTCCCTATGTAAAATGAGGCTTCATTTTAACAAAATACAGAAAAGCAATGAGTATGAGGGACTAAAAATTCTAAACAAAAGATAAAATAGATGTTTAAGACCCAAAGTCCTCACTTAACTTCAAATGTACCATTTAACCAGTAGGTTAAAATCGTTCTCCGACTCCCCACCCCTATGCATTTTAAAGTATGTCTAAGAGTGGCTCAATTTCAAGATTGCTATGAATGTATAAAGAACCCAAAGAATGTATACTTGCATACAGATTTCCTAATGGACAGTGTTTTGTGACAGAGCTGAGACGGTAAGAAAGCTTTATAGGAGCAATACTGCAAGGCTAGAGAAAAGAATCTTAAGAAGCATTAGGAGAAAATTCAGTTCTGCTTATTCTCTTTATTCCAAGTGAAACAGACTTGAAGGCAATGTTGTAGATCTTGTAAACTAACATTTGGTGCTATTGACAATTGGAGATAAACCAAGGCTGGAGTGTTGTGCCTACTAAGAATAGTTTCTGGCTAAGATCCTGTCACTTGTGACTGGCAAGCAATTGAAAATAGTTCTACTCTCTGCCACTCACAATAATACCCGGAGTGCCAGCAGGCCTGAAAGCTTCTTTTCTTAGGCTGTCTTCACCGCCAAAGAAAGTGTGTTTACTGCAGGATAACTAATGTTCTTTAGCTCACCTGCTGTAAATTCCTATTGGAGACAAGGCGTGGTAGCTTTTACCACGAGATCAACTACAGGTTGCGGGGGGGTGGGAGGAGAAGAGTTGGTTTTACCAACCTACCACATGGTAAAAACTACAGGTGCCTTACTACACTAGGGTTTTACAGTGGGATAGCTAATGTACATTCATTACCCTGCTGTCAACACACACCATTTTTGGCAGTAAAGACAAAGCCTTAGAGTTAATAATTTCTGCCATGGTAAGTTAGGAAATCCTGGTGCCTGGCATTTAAGATTTAAGAACGGATTCCGCAGGTTTCATGCTCACTCTGTTCATGAAACCAGTTTCCCCCTGTTCTGGTTTAGAACCTGCACCCACACTAAAAGGCCTGTGTATTACTCTCTTTGTTGTCCAGTTGTGGGGCTGTGAGGTATATAAATAATTTACACTGCATGACAAATACCAATACAGACATGCACATAAAACCTGTGCCTATAGTAGATACTTAGCCTATCTCTTGAATAATCAGTTAACAAATGGCACTAACCATTTGCTGAGAAACTCTGTTAAAAGGATTTTTTTTTTTTAGGTTTTATGCCTTTGCTTTCTTTGGCTGCTATATAACACTTTCTCCAGAGGCCTTAAGGACATTTTGGTTCCCACAGTAAATTTCAGTGACATTGATTGCAGGCTATGCTGAAGCATTCTTCTGTGTTTGTAGCCAAGAGAGAATATGCAAGAGTCTCCAGTACAACCAACTTTCCCACTGCCAAAAGTCCTGAGCATGGATGCTGCTTGGAACAGACTATTGAAATCATTCTCACGCTTGGGATCAAGAGAATCCATTTCCCTGAATTACATGGTCTCCTTTTTTGGTCCCCAATCTCTAGAAATTCATCCATTGTCCCCCTTCCACCAAAATAAGTTCTCTGTAGTCAGTCAGCAATTACTAACTAAAGTTAAAATAAGGAAAGAGGATCTAGCTACAGTGTGTCAGGCTTTTGGTGCTCAAATAATACACAACTACTCTTAAATCAAACACTTTGGCTATTGTTTTTAATTCTTCAATTGCTTCTCTTGTGAGGATGGGGTTGGACTAATCGAATTGCATGCCTGTATGTTAGTTATCACTGTGCACTCCATGCCAGAAGGGAGTGGTGGCATCATGTTTGTCATTCCTTGAAATAGCACCCTGAAGGCAAGAATTTCAGGAATGGTGTGTGTGTGAGACTGGCTGACACTGACCAATGTTGTGTCATTCCTACAACTTCTTCTTTTGACGGTGATGCATTCAGCTATTACCATGCTCATTGGCTGGAAGACGTCTAGGTAGAAAAATCAGATCTGTACAACGTACAGTACTTTCAAAAATATGGTAAATGGCAACCCTCAGTTACAACTGTTTCTGCTGTAGGACTTGAGATTTTATTCATCATTTATTTATTCACTCCAGATTATGAATTAAGACATGTAAATATGTTCAGAACCTGTAACCAATACCACTGATTGCTTGGTTTTCACGACTAAATTATACAAACTCTCTGGTAAGGCAAAAGAAGAGATTGGATGGGAAAGAGAGCTTTTAGTTACCAAAAGACATAATTTTATGGACTATTTTATATTTAATCTGGATCAATGAAGTCCAACCAGAAGTTTTCTCCAAAATATTATTGATTCACAAGTCAGTAGAAAGATGCATAAAACAAATTCTAGAGAAATAAATAATGAACACTTAGAAAGTTTAGACTCAGGATATGTCTTCACTGCGGAGTTATCCCAAACTCTTACTTTGGTGCTGCCCCTAATCTCCACAGACACAAACCTCTGACCCACATTTTAGTGGTGCTTTCAACCCAGTGTAGGTGCCCCATCTTGGGCTGCAGGCCAAAGCCCCAGTGAGGCTTTGCCTTGGGTTGATAAGCTACCCACTTTGCAGTGAAGATATAGGGCATGTCTACACTTACCTCCGGACCGATCGATCCAGCGGGGGTAGATTTATCGCGTCTAGTGAAGATGCGATAAATCGACCGCTGAGCGCTCTCCCGTCAACTCCGGTACTCCACCAGAGTGAGAGGTGCAGGTGGAGTCGACGGGGGAGCATCAGCAGTCGACCTACCACAGTGAAGACACCACAGTATGCAGATCTAAGTACATTGACTTCAGCTACGTTATTCACGTAGCTGAAGTTGTGTAACTTATATCGATTCTCCCACCCCCACGCTGTGTAGACCAGGCCTAAATCACTGGAGTGCTTGGTAGTCTTCCAATATCTTCCCACAATTCCCCCCATGTGCCCAGAAGGACAGAAAAGTTCTCCCAGAATTTACTGGGAAAGAATCATAGAGCAGCTCAGTTTACTGCAGTGCTAAGAACTATGTGAGAAGACCCTGGAAGTCCTAGCAACACACCTGGGTAAGTGTGGCATCAGTGTAACTACACTAACTCTGTTTGCAGGATGGCTGCTCACACCAGCTCTAGACTAAATTGGGTGCTCAGACCCAGGTGCTGATCACTTGAGTTAACTCTGCAGTGAAGAGTCTGATGCCTACATCAGATTTTACCACAATGGTTTGAACCATTCCAACTTTGTCAGTTGGTATGTTGACACTCCTGGACATCTTTCCCTCAGCATAATAGATTAATGGATATGTCTTCATACTTGTAAGTCGAGATCTAGATTCCTCTATTTCTTCTCCTCTTTACTTCCCAAACCTAGACTCAGGTTCCTTAACTACCAGTTTGGTCTTTAGGCGCAAGGCAAAATTTGGTATATATGATTATAAACCACTTCCACTCCGTCTTTCAAAAGTTACGTCATCTCAAGATAATTATAACGTAAAAATGGTTCTCGGGTTACTAGGGCAAGTGTTTTCAACATCTAGTTCAGGAAGATGAATGTTTTGGTAGCACATTTTTTCTTCTTTGCCATCTGTGGGCAATGTAGCTGCCTACTGTTATCTGTATGTGCTGTACAAGGCCGCTGATCATTAGTGTGTACAATATAGTGTAGGTATAGATGGAATACGGAATACGTGTTAGATAACAGTTTTATATGTTGCAACTTTGTCTCCTATATGTTCTGTAACTTGAAATACTGACATCTCCCCATCTGTCAATATTTTTAGGCAGCCCCCGTGAAAAAGAAGCGTCCTCCAGTGAAGGAGGAAGATCTCAAAGGGGCTAGAGGAAAGCTCTCCACCAACCAGCAAATTAAATCCAAAACCTACCAAGTCATGAAGCAATGTGGTAAATCTCTTATCTGTTTGCTTTAGCATTTGTAGTACTGTAATCTTCAAAGTAAAACTTGAATTTAACTGATAATCCCAGCTGAAGTGCAAGCTCTCTAAAGAACAGCCAAACTAGTTTCATTCAGGCAATCTCCATCTGTGTACAGCAAAAAAAAAATTCTAATAATAAATGGAGCTTATTCATGTCTCCAAGGAGTACAGTATATGCATTAAGGCACACAAATGTAAAGCTGGCAGAACCCTCTGCTGAAATGCAGGCACGATAATGCTCATATATTTTGCCCTGGTTGTGTGGGTCACCTGATAGGAAGGGCGGGAATTGGTCTGCTTCCCACCCTTCTTCCACCTATTAGGTTCTCACTAGCTGGAGCTCATGAGGTGAAAGGCTCTGCAGCAAAGTGAGTCTCTGCCTCCAGACTATACTGACTGAGCATTACAGGCTGTGAAGTACTGCCATGGATTTGACTTCCGGAACATGGGATAGCCATGTTCTTACTCCCTAATTAATGTCTGTGTGTCTTCCTTGAATAAGCATTGAGTTTAAAAATGAGTCAGGACTAGAGCATTTGATCCTATGTTGGGAGATGCCTGGGATGTCAGGGGAATATATTAGCTGTGCTTGGACTACAGGACATAAACAGGGAGAAAGAAGAGAAATTTCTGATTGATTGAAATCTCTCTCACCTGGTGCTCATGGTTTGTCACTCTTTTAGGATTGGGGGATCATGAGGAAAGATGGGGTTTAAATTTGAAATCCCATACTCCGAATTTAAAACTCTGTTTTGAAAGCTTCAAATGTAGCTGCAGGGATTCTCTCCTCAGAGGGAACAGTTAAAGATACTGGCCAAGATGTTTGGCAATTGGACTACACTGCCTTTGAGAGTCTACAACATTATTCAGAACAATAGCTCTATTCTATAGCGTTGAGCAATCCAACTGTGTGTGGTGCAAACCCACACATTTTGTACCACTGAGTACACTTGACAGGTCCTGAATTTCCATGCATTTGAATGGGTTGATGTATTTCATCACAGAAAAAGTACATGTTCCAGCAGCACAGCTATTATTGGCATAAATCTTTAACTGATTGTCTCCTTTTGTTCTTCATTTTCAAGAACAAGAGGGCTCTGTGGCACCTTCCATATTCAGTCAAGATCGGACAGGAGGTGAAACAGCCTTTGAGAAGCCTAAAGAAGAACCACCAAAGAGTGTCTTTGGCTGATAACCAAGTTTAACCTGTGTGACAAAGATTCCTAATGTAACACTTAATCCCAAATTGCTGTCGCTCATACTAAACTTATTGCTGCACTAGTAAATCACTTTCAAATTAGTCATTAATTAGGAGGACTCATTTTGTAGGCTACAACTTCCTTTTATAAGTTTAAGTATTTTCTTTCTATATTGTACATGCTGTAATGGTTTCAATAAGAACCTGGTCACTGGACACAGGCTGGCATAGTAATGACCAATTTCTACTTAAATGACGTATGTGTTTTTTTTAAGACTTCTGTTCCAGAGCTGTGATCTAGTTAAATTTTCGATATAATCTTAAGTGCAAAAAAAGTAAAATAAATGAGTGATATGGATTTGATTTCAGTACAATTCCTTCTAACTGTAAATGTTTTTATACTATTGCTATTTTCACAGTTGACCACATAATTTTGCAAAAACATGATAAAAGACTTCATTTTTATCTGTAGTTTTTTCCTGATATTTTCCTGTACTTCTGCTTGCCACACTTTACTTAAGGATTATGGTGAGTAGGATGGGTTATTATAGACTCATAGACTTTAAGGTCAGAAGGGACCATTCTGATCATCTGGTCTGACCCCCTGCATGCTGCAGGCCACAAAACCGTCCCTACCCCTTCCCTGGACTCTGCTGTTGAAGTCCCCAATCCTGTGTTTTAGTGACTTCAATCGGCAGAGACCCTCCTGCTAGTGATCCCTGCCCCATGCTGCGGAGGAAGGCGAAAAACCTCCAGAGGCTCAGCCAATCTACCCTGGAGGAAAATTCCTTCCCGACCCCAAATATGGCGATCAGTAAGACCCCGAGCATGTAGGCAAGAGTCTCTAGCCTGACCCCTGTTAGCCATTATACTATTTACCTACCATTGCTTGGTATTCCTTGGCTACTATGTTTTACCACTAAACCATTCCCTTCATAAACTTATCTAACTTAATCTTAAAACCAGACAGGTCCGTCGCCCCCACCGTTTCCCTCGGAAGGCCGTTCCAATATTTCACCCCTCTGACGGTCAGAAACCTTCGTCTAATTTCAAGCCTGAACTTCCCCACGGCCAGTTTATATCCATTCGTTCTCGTATCCACATTAGTACTAAGCTGGAATAATTCCTCTCCCTCCCTTGTATTTATCCCTCTGATATATTTAAAGATAGCAATCATATCCCCCCTCAGCCTTCGTTTTGTCAGACTAAACAACCCAAGCTCCTCTAGTCTCCTTACTGCTAATGAGTGAGATGCAACCATGTCAAATTGAATACCACACATCCACAACTCTAGACAGCATTGTGCAGAGCATTAGGGTCAATTTGTACAGAGCTGAATCAAATTGAAAGGATTGGTTGCCCCAGTCATGCACAGAACACTGAATATGGGGATGCAAGAGAGGGAAGGATGATTCAGTGGTTGGAGTGCTAGCATAGAACCGCGGACATCCAGATTAAATTCTTTGCTCTGCCACCAGCTCCCTGTGTGACCTTGGGAAAGTCACATACTCTGCCTGTGATTCTGTTCACTCCCATTTGTAAAATGGGCATAATAGCACTGCCCTACTTCACTGGGTAGGATGAGGATAAATACATCAAAAGCTAGGAATGTCTACAGTGATGAGGGCTACACAGTACCTAAGCTAGAGGCTTTATGGATTTTAAAACTATTTAAAAACTATTGAGACAGACAGATACATTAGGTTCCATCCAGCATTACAAAACAGTGCACTGAAAATGTGACTTACACCAACATGGCTGTCAAGCTGTGGCACCTGAAAAGATATTTAAAAAAGAATGAGTGAGGTTTTAACTCATATTGCAACACCTCTATAAATTGATCTAGAATAAGTCTCCTTCCCTATATGTGCAACTTATCTGCACCAAAATCTTTCAGAATGGCACAGCTATTGCTACTCAGATGAGTTGTCACACACACACACGGCAGCAGGTGTTCTCAAAGCAGACAAGCTACATCTAAAGTCAAAAGTTCTTGTTCTAGGAATACTAGAATAATACATTACATGCTACTGTGCTATATCTTCAAATTCAAGGGAATTAGTTTGGCTAAAAGAAGAGTTTGATGTAACTTTGAACCAAACCAAGTTTTTCTAAGGCTCAGAATATTCAATACATTTTTTCTAGCCTTTATTTTTCACTTTTATAAAACTGCATTGGTTAGCTTTCCATTCCAGCCAGATCGAAGGAGCCAAATGGCTTGAGGTTTTCCTCTGGGAATTTCCAGCCTGACTAGAATTAAAAAAAGTCTGTCTAGAGAACTTGTTCATGCGAGGAGATTTCCAGATCATTTAACCTTGTGAGATCCCCACATCCTTTTTTCTAAAAAGGATTATACTTCATCTTCTATGAAATATAAAACTTGCCTGTTGAACTGTCCATTCAGATGACAAACACTTATGGGGGATTTTTATTACTTTTTTTCCTTTGCACATGCATGGGCTTTTCTAAAGAGAATTTCCACAATTTCAAGTAGACGAATGAAAACACAGAGAACTGCTGACAGGGCATTATCTCGGAAAGCACCTTTCCTTCATTTTATGATTCAGGAACATTTTGTAAAGTTCATCTCCCCCCACTCGCCCTCAACATCTGAAAACTAGGGAGAATTCTGAGGATACTTAGGGCAAGGCTACACTACAATGCTACATCAACACAGCTGCCCTGCCATAGCGTTTCTGCTGAAGACACACTATGCTGATGGGAGAGCGTCTCCTGCCAACATCGCACCGGGTGGACAGTGCAAAACTTGTGTTGCTTGAGGTGGGAGTGGGCTTTTTCACACCCCTGAGCGACATAAGTTATATCGACTTAAGCTATAGTGTAGACCTGCCCTTAGTGTTTTAAAAGAGGGGAATAGTGTTTTAATTTGCCTGCTTTCCTGTATGGGGATCATAAGAGATGGAATTGCTGCAGGTCACAACTCAAGTTATCCAGTTCCCTTCATTAATAATGTTAAGATAAGCTGGTGAATTGTTAGGCTCTTTTCTTACTCTTTATAAAAACTAAACAAATACTTCCCAAGGGATCCTGCAGAAAAGCCTAAGATGGCTCTAAGTAGGTACACCTCTAGCCCGATATAACACAGTAAAGCAGTGCTCCGGGGGGGCGGGGCTGCACACTCCGGTGGATCAAAGCAAGTTCGATATAATGTGGTTTCACCTATAACACGGTAAGATTTTTTGGCTCCTGAGGACAGCGTTATATCGAGGTAGAGGTGTATTTAGAAAGTGGCCCAGAGAATACATGTGATTTTAGAGAAACTTCCACACACATGAACCTCTTAATCATTTTCTCTTTTTATCCTCTCATATAATATGAAACCAAGGAGTCACCAGGTGAAACTAAAGCAATTAACTGAAAACAAATACAAGGTAATACTGTAGTATTTCATGTTGTTTACAGTCAACCTGCGGAATTCACTGCTCCACTGAGCCAAATTTTATAGTGGAATTTTAAAAAAAGAACTGGAATGGTTAACAATTAAGAATACTATTGCCAGCTAGAAACACAGAGTATGATAATT
Organism: Malaclemys terrapin pileata; assembly: GCF_027887155.1. Taxonomy (NCBI): domain Eukaryota; kingdom Metazoa; phylum Chordata; order Testudines; family Emydidae; genus Malaclemys; species Malaclemys terrapin. The sequence goes on from NC_071511.1 coordinate 43,849,680, forward strand.
ATACTTCCTGGCATAAGACTGCCTTAAGAAGAAATTTCCACTCCCACATACAGTACAGCTTTGTACAAATGGTTAGGTACATTTACAGGAAGTTTGATGCCTTTTTAAATTGAAGATAAAACCTATCAAATGGAAACTGTGGAGTTTTTTTGCTTTAGAAGTTTTAAAACCATGGTAGAATCAGCATGCACTGCACTTGTCTCACCCTCAAGAAACCGAAGGACAAAGTGCTCCCTTCAACTTGGCACCGCGTGGACATGGTGTTGGGCATGCTCTCCCCCTACAGCTATGCCGGTGCACCCTGCAACACACCACCTTTTCCAATGGGCAAAATTCTCCCTAGGAACTAGGGGAAATTATCAAACTTCTTGTCCTTTGTTTCTAGAGATAAGAAATGAAGCTGACTTGCTACTGAGCTCTGCCAAAACGTCCAGTAAAAATTACCATTAAATGGCAGTCTTTATCAGTAGTAGTACAACTCTCTTATCCAAGCTGAGCATTCTAACCAATTAATTACCCGAACTACTCAACTTGGCATTATAAAGAAATGGTGCTACCATGGAATTACTGTGACGGAGATGGCGATAGTACAGATCATATACACTTGATACCGCAAAATACCCCATATCAGTTCTTTGGCTTTCTGTCTAGGGTACTAGATGCTCCTCTGTGGATCCGTTCGACACTGGAAAAGCAGATGAAAGGAGTACTGCGCAGTGGCACCCAGGTCATACCCAGTGATCATAAAGGAGGAACAAGCAATAAGAGAACCAGCTGGCTGCAAGCTAGTTGACACGTGGCAAAGGAGCAAGAAGCACTCCTAAAAAGCCAGATAACATACAGGAAATATAAGCACCAGGCAGCTCTAGATGCCAACAAAGAAAGGGGTCATGGAAGAGACTTTGGAGGCTGCTTAGACCCCTGAGATTACACAATGAGGCCAAACTACATGCCATCCACTTCCGGCCACCTCTCTTAAGGACCACATTTCTATCTGTGTACATGATAAATAACTTTAGCCAGGCTAGCCAGAAACTTCCAGTGTCTGGAAGGTATGATAGGTTGGATGCTAATCAGCTGTTTATTTGTAAAACAGGTAAGATGTAGCATGTGGCGTACTACTGTAACAATTGGGTCAGGACTCTTGCTGAGTACTGTGCATTAGCATCAGGTGCTCATGACAGAAGCCTGGGAGAGACACATGGGAGAAGATAACAGCCCCAGTACAGCAGAAGTCTGGAGCAGAGGTCACACACTATGTTTAATAAAGAGCTCCTTACTAGGCCTTGCCTGATTCTTCACCACTGATGAAATAGTGCCAATATCTTATCAAATTAAAAATGGGTATGAGAGAATAAATACATTCTCTGCCTCTATTAGAACAATCCTAATAATGGAAAAGAGTAAAGTAATCCTACAACTATATTCCTATGAAAATATAATCATGACCGCCTTGTTGTCCGGCTACACCAGAAGAACTACAGGATATGGTTTAATCAGGCCACAACTTTATTAGATGTCTGGGACTACCTCGCAGATATGTGTGCAGTGCAGGTAACTCCATGATCATTTCAATATCTACTCAGTGGCTTCTGCTTTTTCCATCCTGGTCCCCAGCCAACCTGCTGCTGGGGCCTTGCCATCCCCCTCTTGAAGGAGGATTAAGGTGGGCTATCAAGAAAAGAGGAATTGGCTGCCTGCTGTGCCAGTCATAGAAGCCCCGAACCCCCCTGTTCCACTTCTTTAACAAACACCACCTTAAGTCCTTCTCTAAGCCACTTATCTGGGCACTATATCCATTTCCTAGCGAGTACCTGCACGGGACATCCGCTGCAAGGAGGTGCCAGCAATTAGCTTGACTGCCTCCTCCCCAACGCAACAGACATCTAATGCCCCCTTTAATGTCTGCCAAAAACATGTCTGCATCCGAGTCTGACAGGTGAACCCCATCCTCCCAAAATAACTCTGGTGCCCCATTTGCTAGGTCAGGATGCAAAATTACTGACCTTCCTATGACCCCCAGGAATTTGGCCTCCTCCCTATTCACATATCTCTTAGCCTTGTCCATCTGGGGCAGAGGGGCGGGGCTTCACAGCTCCCCTCCAGGCCATTCATTGCAATGTATCTGACAATACAATTTTTACTCCTGGAAAAAGTTCCAAGATCTGCCTCAAGTCCCTCTTAGCTCTGAGCATTAAGTCCATCTTTTTGCAAATTCCCAAATCATTTTCCCCGAGATGCACCACAATTATATCAGGTGCCTGCTGATGTACAGCAGTGACATCAGCTGGTCCCATAACATGCCCCCTTTTCTGTGCCAACTCAGGATTGCTTCACTGAGCCCCAGCTGCGAACCCTTGGGCAACTTGGATGCCCGCCTATGTGCCACATAAACAATACTGTGCCCACAGACCCATACCATTGTCTGCATAGCCCTTCTTCCCACCTTTGGAATGAAAATACAACAAATTAACACTGATTCCCACCTGGGATCTCATATACGGTCTGTAGGTTTCCAAATGCCAACGCCCAATTGCCTCAACCCTCATACCCAGCTGTGCTGCTGCTGTTGCCACCTGGATCCTGAATGAGTTGAAACCAAATTCCTCGGCTGGCAGCCCCAACCTCATCAGGCCCCGTCTCAATAGCATAACAAACTGGTATGTTGTGAGAGGACTTCCGTCACCATGCATGAAGAGGGATCCATCCATCCCTCTCCAGTCATATCGCCATTCATGCCCTCAAAGCCTCCATGGGGCAGACCCCAGTCTCGCCATGCTCCCCTAGGATAATGGAGTCACCTTGGCCTCCTTATCAGTCTTGGACTTTTGCAAGTTTTGTATCACTGCTTGCCCCACCAGTGTACATCCTGCAGTTCCAAAGCCCTTCCAATAGAGTCCCTACAGTACTCAGATACTAGCTCGCTGATCCTGAAAGTGCCAAAAAATGCTTTCAAAAATGCTGCCCTGAACAAGGCCACCTCCTGTCCACTATGACATCTATTTCCCAGCACCTGCACCAGAGCCTAAATCATGTTAACTGTGATGGGACATCATGTATCCTCCCTCAGGCCATTGGTTCACGATGACCCCACCAAAGAAACCATCAAACTAAGAAGCTGCTGCAAGGATCTGGGTAACTGTTTAATCTACTGACAAACATAATGGCCAATGGTCAATTGGACATTGTTGACACCATTTCAGGGGTTGCTAATCCACCGTCCCAGCGCTGCCAGCAGCTGGAAAAACGTGAAACCCCCACACCTCGTCCCACAGCCCGATTGCTACATGGAGGGGTGGGGGGAGCTATGTTCCCTCCTCTCCCCCTTCTCCCTATGATAGGTGCTGGAACTAGGGGTGCTGGGGGTGCTGTCGCATCCCCTGGCTTGAACTGGTTTCCATGATATACAGGGTCTACAGTTTGGTTCAATGGCTCTCAGCACCCCCACTGTACAGATTGTTCCAGCACCCTGTCCCTATACAGTACTTGGGTGATCGGACCTGGTGCTGAGCTATCTTGCTAACTGACCCTTTCTGCTGCTACTCTCCTGCCTCTCCCTCTCTAGACTTGGGGTTGGGGAGGATTTTCCCCTCCATTTCCCCCTCTCACCCAATGTGATTCCAGGCCAACTGGCAGAGTCCTCTGGTCTCTGCTGCTGCTCTGCCTAGTCTGGGAAAAACAGGCTTCGCCCAAACTCTGACCACTTCTGCATTTGTTATAGCATCTGCCTTTGTCTCCCTCCCTCCCCCCCTCAAGTGATATATCCCTTCCCCCACTTAGGGAGCGGTGCTGTCCCCACTTTGAGTAAACAACTTTTTCCAGCCATTGTTTGTTTGAACTTGCTGGTTTCCTATTTAACTAAATGTAAACGTCAAACCTACTGTGAGGTTACTAAGGTGGGGTATTAGCTTTTTCTGAGCTGGAACTTTCGTTTTTCAATATGGATAGTGTCTTGTTTTATGCTTTGTTGGCATCTATTGCAACTACTACAAATGCTGAATTTGTGGTAGCACAATTCAGGATCATCAAGGTAGGTAATGGTTATTTTAAAGTCGGGTCAATTGTTTTATGTGAGATGGAACTACCGTAGTTGACGATATATATTCCCGAAGAAAGATTTATGCTGTACGAAAATTACTGAGAGTGTCAGAGTTCAAGAAGCAGCCACCTAGTCTGACCTCCTGCACATCGCAGGCCACTAAACCCCACACAGTTATCCCTGTATTGAGCCCAATAACCTGGATTAGACTAAAGTATTACAGCCCTCACGAGACTCAATTACTGTGGGCAGAAAATAGGAATGATTTGTAGTGTACCAATACCCAAAGCCCCTGCAATAGCAGGCAATTGATTTAATGAGCTATACCCAGATAACCCTAGCAAGCAACCTGCACCCCATGCTGCAGGAGGCCAAAAACAATACCCCCAAACAAACCCAAGGTCCCTGCCAATCCTGCACTTGGGTGGGAAAATCTTTCCTGGCCCCAAAAAGATGATCAGCAACACTGAGTTTGTGAGCAAGACCCACCAGCCAGGGTTCAGACATATTTTTCTGCACAGCCTGAAAGCACCAACCCACCCCATTTGGTGTCCTATCTTCAGCCATAGCCACCTATGATGTTTCAGAGAAAGGAGGGAGAAAAGGTACATCAGGGTGAAAATTTTCCTTCCTGACTCATACAAGTGAACTGCTGATGTACCAAGCATGAAATTTAGGAACAAAAGACATGGGACTGAAAGGGAACCCCCAGGCCTTGGGAGCCCAGCTGCCTGTCCCTGTCATACAATCCCACTCAAATGAATATCAAGATCTATTTTTAAATTATTTAGGTTATTTGCCCCCTTTACTCCCTGTTCCAGAACCTCACTTCTCTGATGTTTAGTAGCACCTTCTAAGTTCCAGCCTATATTTATTCATGGCTAGATTATATCCATTTGTTGTACCAACATTTTCCTATAAACTTAATTAGTTTTTCTCCCTCTTTGATGTTTACCATCTGCCTTCCCCCCCACCCCCCGCCAGCCATGTATTTATAAAGAGCAATCATATTCCCTTTCAGCCTTCTTTTTGCTAGGCTAAACAAGCCAAGTTCTTTTAGTCCTCTATCGTAAGACAGGCCTTCCATTCTCCCGATTCAGTTTGAATTCATCTTTCTTTAACATGTGTGTCCAGAACTGTACATGGTATTCCAGTGGAATGTGAAGGATATTTTTAATATATCTTGCATTTCCAACACCACTGGGATGAAACATATGCTTTATATAATATTTATAAAAATGATTGGAGATCCTCAGATAAAAGGTGTTATAGAAGTGATTATTAAGATCATTGTAAAATGTATGTATTAACATACGTGAAGTTATGAATTCCCTCCCTTGGATGTTACTGGAACATGTTGAAGACCAGACAGCCTAGCCTAGGTAAAGGTGATAAACAGGTCTGTCCTAGACAAAGGAATGTGGGTTTATTTCAATTTACATATTAGCAGTAAATAAAGCCATTGCGCTAAACCTGCTCCTGAATTTGAGGACAGAATTAACATGGCTCCTGCATCTCAGAAAGACACAGGAGACACAATCCCTAGGAGGCCTTCCTGACTTATATCCCTTTGGAAATATAAAGAAGAGAGAGAAACTCCATCTTTATCCTTTATCTTAGGAGACAAAGGAACCAAGCAATCAGATCTTGGTGATGGGTCCTGGCCAGAAAAAGCTGGAAAGGAGATGTGGGTGAAAGAAACCATTTTGAACATAGACTGTATCTTGCTAGATTAAGTTTTAGTTCTTTAGATGTATGTGTTCACTTTTTTGCCTGTCACCATCTCTACCTTTATCTCTTTTACTTGGCATTGCTTAATCCAGGATTGCTTTGTTAATAAACTTATTCTGCTTTCATTATAAATCATCAGTGCTATGTACGTGCAGTAAAGTGTGCGCTTCTAGAAAGCTAACAAGTTGGAGTGTTTTACTGTCTCTGTAAAGGGAGTGAAGCTAACACATTGTCTGTGAAGGTCCAATGAGAGGGATGGTCCCTGCAGTGGGACGATTTGGGAGTGAATTTGGGGCTGGAAGTGTACTGAGGTTAGCTTGAAAGAAGTAACCATAAAATCATAGAATTGGAAGGGACCTCGAGAGGTCATCTAGTCCAGTCCCCTGCACTCAAGGCAGGACTAAGTATTATCCAGACCATCCCTGACAGGTGTTTGTCCAACCTGCTCTTAAAAATCCCCAATGATGGAGATTCCACAACCTCCCTAGGCAATTTATTCCAGTGCTTAACCACTCTGACAGTTAGGAAGTTTTTCCTAATCTCCTACCTAAACCGCCCTTGCTGCAATTTAAGCCCATTGCTTCTTGTTCTAACCTCAGAGGTTAAGAAAAAATTTTCTCCCTCCTTCTTGTAACAACCTTTTATGTACTTGAAAACTGTTATCATGTCCCCTCTCAATCTTCTTTTCTCCAGACTAAACACACCCAATTTTTTTTCAATCCTCGTTAATAGGTCATGTTTTCTAGACCTTTAATCATTTTGGTTGCTCTTCTCTGGACTTTCACTAATTTGTCCACATCTTTTCTGAAATGTGGCACCCAGAACTGGACACAATACTCCAGTTGAGGCCTAATCAGCACAGAGTAGAGCGGAAGAATTACTTCTCGTGTCTTGCTTATGATACTCCTGCTAATACATCCCAGAATGATGTTTGCTTTTTTTTTGCAACAGTGTTACACTGTTGACTCATATTTAGCTTGTGATCCACTATGACCCCCAGATCCCTTTCTGCAGTACTCCTTCCTAGGCAGTCATTTCCCATTTTGTAAGCGTGTTCCTTCCTAAGTGGAGTACTTTGCATTTGTCCTCATTGAATTTCTTCCTATTTATTTCAGACTATTTCTCCAGTTTGTCCAGATCATTTTGAATTTTAATCCTATCCTCCAAAGCACTTGCAACTCCTCCCAGCTTGGTATCATCCGCAAACTTTATAAGTGTACTCTCAATGATTTAGATAATGGCATAGATGAAGATATTGAACAGAACCAGACCCAGAACCTATCCCTGCGGGACCCCACTCGTTATGCCCTTCCAGCGTGACATTGAACCACTGTTAACTTCTTTCTGGGAATGATTTTCCAACCAGTTTTGCACCCACCTTATAGTAGCTCCTTCTAGGTTGTATTTCCCTAGTTTGTTTATGAGAAGGTCATGCGAGACAGCATCAAAAGCCTTACTAAAGTCAAGATATACCACATCTACTGCTTCCCCCCATCCACAAGGCTTGTTACCCTGTCAAAGAAAGCTATCAGGTTGGTTTGACATGATTTGTTCTTGACAAATTCATGCTGACTGTTATTTATCACCTTATTATCTTCTAGGTGTTTGCAAATTGATTCCTTAATTATTTGCTCCATTATCTTTCCGGGTACAGAAGTTAAGCTGATTGGTCTGTAATTCCCCAGGTTGTTTTTATAGATGTGGACTATATTTGCCCTTTTCCAGTCTTCTAGAATGTCTCCAGTCTTCCATGACTTTTCAAAGATAATTGCTTTATCTCCTCAGTCAGCTCCTTGAGTATTCTAGGATGCATTTCATCAGGCCCTGGAGATTTGAAGACATCTAACTTGTCTAAGTAATCTTTGACTTGTTCTTTCCCTATTTTAGCCTCTGATCCTACCTCATTTTCATTGGCATTCACTATGTTAGAGGTCCAATCTCCACCAACCTTCTTGGTGAAAATCGAAACAAAGAAGTCATTAAGCACCTCTGCCATTTCCACATTTTCTGTTTTTGTCTCCCCCCCCTCATTGAGTAATGGGCCTACTCTGTCTTTGGTCTTCCTCTTGCTTCTAATGTATTTGTAGAATGTTTTCTTGTTACCCTTTATGTCCCTAGCTAACTCGTTTTGTGCCTTGGCTTTTTTAATTTTGCCCCTACATACTTGTGTTATTTGTTTATATTCATCCTTTGTCATTTGACCGAAGTTCCACTTTTTGCAGGACTCTTTTTTGAGTTTTAGATCATTGAAGATCTCCTGGTCAGATTGGTCAGAGCCAGGGAGAGGCGTATTAGCTGCTGGCCGGCTCCTGGGGTCCGAGTTCTGGAACAAAGCTGCACAACCACAGCATACCCCGGGTTACAAGGCAGATGGTGACCAAGCCCCTTTCTGGCCTGGGTGAACCCCAAGATATCACAGGGATATACAGTTATCTACATTTACAAATAACATTAAAGATGGCATAAGCTTTTTAACAATATCCACAAGGGAGAGATGAATCTAGCAAAGACATGCTTAAAAATGGTCTAACGCACAGCTCAACAGCCCAGTATAAACATTTAGCAGTGTAGAGCTCAAAATGCTGCTCACCTTTACTAGCCAGTCCAGTCAATAACTATCTTGAAAGCAGGGAAAGACTGTCCATCTCTCAGTCTGAGGGCTGGTCTGCACCTTATTCCTCTCTTCAAAAGCAATGTCCATGGTTCCCTTGTTCTTCTCCTATGCAAGAGCAGCGGCTATTTAATTGCCTGGAGGATTTCACCACCTTTTTCCAAAGCTTTGGTTTTAACTTCCATGGATTATTCCTTGCAGCTATGAGGTTTGTAGCCAACTCTCTATGCTGTACAGACTGTTTCTAGCCCAGGCTGCTTGGGGCAGTTGTTTCTTATTACTAATTAAGCACAGGCAGGCAGGCAAACACCCTTCAATGTACCAAAGGCTCTGTTTCAAGGGCTACTGTCTACCACAGAAGTGCATGAACAGCAGTTAGCAGAACAATAAAGGAAGCTGGTGTGTACTGAATCATGAGGGGCCAAAGCTATGAGCTAGTCTAGGTAAGACTACGGTGGTGGGGTTATTAGAAGAAGACACCACCACAACCAAAACCCACCAGGAGGGCAATTTTGAATTCACTACTGAAATTTGTGGGGAGCCAGTAGAGTTGTTTGAAGACAGCTGATGTGATCTCTCTCCTTTGTACATTATACAATAGAACTTGCTATTTGTATAAATGAAGGGGAAGACCCAGTGTAAAGTAATAAATGTTGCAAATTAGCAAGGCAGCAAATGAACACCTAAGAAATGAGGGAGATTACATCACAAAGCACAGAAGCATATCCTTGCCTTTTAGGAAATGAGTAGTTCCAGTGAGGTCAAGGGGACAGCTCATGTTTCAAGTTAGGAAAGTGTTTGGTGATTCAGGGCCTTATTTAACAAGTGTTGTTCAGTTTTAGTGATTTCTTATACTTCCTATCCAGTAGTAAATGTTCTGCAGCAGGGCTTCTCAATTTTTTCTTAAAGTGGACCTCATGAGTTTTTCATATTCAAACTTCCCTGTTTGTGATCATGCAGACCATTGTCTCACCTCCCAATTGCAATGACAAACATTTTGATGGTAACCACAACAGTTGTTTAAATGGACAAGTCATAATGGGAGAGAAAATTCATATTTTTAGTTTTCTTTAGACTGACAAGTATTTTGTCTACTTGGCGGATGTAGCATGGCTGGGGGTAGAGACAGAAGTTAATTACACTCATTTCACCTCCTATCAGTTGTTTTTTTCCTCAAAGGAATCCAGGAAAGGCAGCAGCGTGTGACTGCAGGGGCTTTCTTGTGAGAATTATGGGTCAAGCAGGAGGATAAAATGAGAGTGAAGTGAGTGAGGTAATATCTATTATTGGACTAACTCCTGTTGGTGAAACAGACAAGTTTACACAGAGCTCGTCTTCAGGTCTGAAGAGCTCTGTGTAATCGTAAACACTTCTCTCTCACCAACAGAAGCTGGTCCAATAAAAGATATTACCTCACCCACCATGTGTTTCTAATTTCCTAGGAGCAGCCTGGTTACAAAACACAGCAAACAAAAATGACTTGTGAAGTTCTACTGAAGACAGGGCCGGCTCCAGGCACCAGCCGAACAAGCTGGTGCTTGGGGCGGCAGCTTGTAGGAGGCGGCATTCCGCCCCAATCCTAGGGCGGCACGGCTGCTTTTGTGGTTGTTGTTGTTCCGCTCCAGCCGCCCTGTAGGGGGCAGCAGCGTGGAGGATGGGAGCGCCCTGCAGCAAGCCCTGCAGGGCAGCCTGCGTCTTTCCCTCCCAGCCAACCGGAGTGGTGCGGAGCCCTCCCGGCAGGGGGCACGGCGGGAGGGGCCGTGTGGCAGTGCCCCGCTGAAGCCCTGGCCGCCCTCCTTTTCTCTCTCCCCCCGCTCCCTCCCCCTCTCCCCGCTAGCCGGGGCACATCTGCAGGGCAGGGAGTCCCCCTGCACCCACGCTCTGGCCGCGCCGCATTTTTTTTTTTGTTGCTTTGCTGTTCTGGCCGCCGCAGGGTTTTTTTTTTTTGCTTGGGGCTGCCAGAAAGCCAGATCCAGCCCTGACTGAAGAGTAGCTATATACTTAAGCAGTTAGAAATAAATGCAGGAGATGGCTGGGGAGTGACTTGTCCTCCACTACTTCACCTCTATGGCCAAGATAAGTATAGCTGTGGGAAATTTATATTAATTTCTTTTTATTTTAATTTACAGAAACGAAGCACCCGTGATGTGGTAAGTGGTCCCATGACCCAACAGGGTGAGTTTAAGGCCTTTTGGGGTGTAAGGTGCTGTTACTTCTCATGCTCTTATTATGGATTTAAATCCCTTTATCAGAAATGACTTTGGCTCATTTGGAAGTCTGTGAGTAAGTTATAATGCATATCTGACCCTGTTATGATATAGAGTCCTTAACCCCTTATTGACTTGGTGGGCTCTACTTGAGATCTACTTCCACATAAAACACAGTTAATATGCAGTCAGTAATGATGGCTACTAGCAGTGTTTCTCCCCTTCCCAGCAGAGTAGGGTACCACATGGTTATCTTCCTGTAACTCTTTAGCATTCGCTATGCAGACAGGACCTCCTCCCCATACTGGTGTACAGGAGTGCTGGGACGATTTTTATAGTGGGGGTGCTGAGAACCAAACTGTAAACCCTGTATATGATGGAAACCACTTCAAGCCAGGGGGCACAGCAGCACCCCCAGCTCCGGCATGTTTGTGTAGCCAGTTTGATCAAGCCTCCTTCCTCTGAGCACTCTGTGGGGGAGACCATCCCAGAATCCATTGCCCGGGGTGTTGCTGGTGTGGTTCTCTGTGTATGTCATCCATGCATTCTATCTCTTGCTGAAGTACTATGGGCAAGCTGCCCAGAATTTTCCAGAATGTGCTTGTCCAAACATGGCTAAACAGTCTGGTTAATGCAGACACACAAACATGGTTGAGTTGTGAGGGGAAAAAAAGCTATTTTGTGGACACCACCCAACCATGTTTTTTTGTTACAAGGTTAGAGGAGTGTCAAAAAAATTGCTTATACAAAAATGGTTGCTGTTGTAATGTAGACGGACTTTAACTCATCAAGCACCAGGGCTTTTGCCCACCTATCTCTCTCTCCTCATTAAACAATCAAATAAAGAGACAGAGTAGCTATAGGGGTAACTTAGCTTTTCTCATTCTAATAAAGTTCCTTGCCCCGTATTGGAAGACAGCTACTCTTTCTGTGATTACCATTGTTGCGTGATTCTGTAGAATGGAGTTAGAAAAATTAGCACAGATTTTTCACTGTAACCAGGGTTTCTCTTTCATTCTTCAGATCTTCAATGGCATAGATATCTACAGCATGAAAATTGATAGCAAAGTGACATCTCGATTTGCCCACAACATCATCACAGTCGAGCTGTCAATTGTGCCAGTGTGTCTAAGGAAGTGTTTTTTTGATGTGGAGCTCCCCGAGACGGCCTTCATTACCAATTTCAGCATGTAGGTAGTTTGCTGATAGCTTGTTTCAGTAGGGTTGCAAACCCTCCCGGTTTCACTGGGAGCCTCCTGGAATCTTGCCCCCTCTCCCAGAGGCTACTAAAGCCAAACTGGAAGATTTTAGGCACTAAAAGTCTGGCAGTGCAGCGGGGCTAAGGCAGGCTTCCTACGTGCGCTGGCCCCACACCACTCCCAGAAGCAGCCGGCATGTCCCTGCGGCCCCTGTGGGGGGTGCAGGAGTCTCCATGCACTGCCCCTGCCCCGAGCACCGAGTCTGCAGCTTCCATTGGCTGGAAACTCTGGCCAATGGGAGCTGCGGGGGCGGCACTTGCGGGAGCAGGCAGCGTGTGTAGCTCTCTGCCCTCCCCCCCACCACCCCGCAGGGACATGCCAGACACTTCCAGGAGCAGCATGGGGCCAGGGAAGGCAGGGAGCCTGCCTTAGACCTGCTGCACTGCCACCTGAGGTAAGCACTTTCCAGCTGGAGCCCACAACCCTCACCCCCTCCTGCACCCCAACCCCTACCCTAGCCTGGAGCCCCCTCCTGCTCCCAAAATTCCTCCCAGAGCCCACACCCCAGCTTCCTGCCCCAGCCCTGAGCCCCTTGCTGCACCCAAAACTCCCTCGCAGAGCTTGTCTCTCCTCTACAGGGAGGAAGGCACCATGAGACCCATAAGGTCCTTGGCTGCCTCAAATGCCTCTGGCGTTGAGGGGAGCTGGAGGTGATCCCCTTGGCGGTCCGGGAACCATTGAGGGGTTCAGATTCAACTGTACCCGAGATGGGGCAGGAGCCAACGAAGGTGGGAGAGACGAGGTGACCTGGCTCAAAATAGGTGCTTCGATGCTGCAGGTCCCTTGGTCTTTGGAGGGGGAGAGCGACCCCTATCCGGCCTTTTCTTCTTCTGTGACACCGGGGACTGAGAACAGTGCCAGACAGAAGAAGGTTTCTTTGGGGCGGAGCCGTGGCAGTGCCATGAGTCCTTAGGGTCCTTCTTCGGCACCGGCTAGTGCACCGACAGCACCGGAGCACGGCGGACCGACAAGGAAGTGCTCAGCGTGGATTCTGCCAACCCCGAGTCGGATTGCGCTTGGAGTGCTGCTTCCATTAGCAGGTTTTTCAGCCTTTGATGTCTTTAAGGGTCCTAGGGTGAAATCCCTTGCAGATTCTGCACTTGTCCTTCTGGTGGCTCTCCCCGAGGCACCGTAGACAGGAAGACTGCGGGTCACTCTTCGGCATAAACTTGCCACAGTCCTCGCAGAGTTTGAAACCTAGGGACTGGGGCATACCCCAGAACCAGGGAAAATGTTGTTCGGGGGGGGAATCCCCAAGAACTCTTAACAACTACAACAACTATGACTAACTAACTAACTAACTATTTAAACTATGAAAACTGAAGTGGACACTGCCAAAAACGCTTGCAATGCAAGAGCAACAGTTGTTCCAGCTAACAGTCACTGGCGGTAAGAAGGAACTGAGGGGATGGCAGATCAGCGGGGCTGCATATTGGATGCCAGGAAGGCACAACTCCAGGGGGCACCCAGGCCGACCCTACAGATGCTGCTAAGGGGTAAATCTTCTGGCTGGCGTGCATGCAGTGTGCACACACCTGATTGGAATGGACATGAACAAGCACTTGAAGAAGACTATTTCTTTAAATAAATAAATAAAAGATGCTGTGATGAGGGGTTCCACACACCACTAAGATGGCACCTCCTCTTGGAGGTTCTGAAGAATAGCTTGCAAAAGCATCACCTCTTTCTGCAGTTGCCCACTGTCTCTCCACCTCTCTTTGAGTCTGCATCCCCTCTATCACACTATGAGCTGTTGCTGCCTCTTTATGACGCCAACCAGTCACTCTTCTTGTTTTCTTCTTCTGGGGTACCAAAGACTTCCTTCAGCAGTCTTCCCATTCACTGCTTTGTAGTGCCGCTCCCTCAATGGCTGGCAAGGAAACACGGGCCAGCCCGCTACATTGGGTTCTGGCTCAGGGACCCTCTAGCCAGCAATCAAAGCCTGTTCCCTTCTAGACCTTACTGCCTTTCCCTGAGCCGTGTCCTGGCTTCTTCTCTCACTGGGTTTGGCAGCCCAAACACACCTCCCTTCTCCCAGGAAGTGACTTCAGACTTTCCCCTCCTTTGCTCCCAATTGCCAGCCTTTATAATCCCCTCCTCAGCTGGCTTCCTCATTCAATCAGTGGCTTGCTTAGTCACCTGATTGCTCTCCGCTGTGGCCTATTGGGTTCATTAGCCCTCTTCTCAGTCTGCATTAACCCTTTCAAGGAAAGTGTGGGGTGAACACCCCATCACAGTTGCATTTATTTGTCTGCTTTCTTTATTGCCCTTCTTGTCCGGATTGTTCACAATCCTCCATTTTGTTGCTGCCTTGCTAGGAATTGTCCAAATAGAATTTTTAATTGTTTCTATTTTTCTACATATCCAAGAAAGTACTAAAAGTTAACAGATGCCAAGAAATAATCTCAGATGCCATGATGCAATAACTGTTAACAAATGCTTACATATGAATGGCCATCACTTTCTAGGTGCCAGGTGTACAGTAACTCCTCGCTTAACATTGTAGATATGTGCCTGAAAAATGCGACTTTAAGCTAAACGATGTTTAGCGAATCCAATTTCCCCATAAGAATTAATGTAAATGGGGGAGTTAGGTTCCAGGGAAATTTTTTTCACTAGACAAAAAACTATATATTATATAGATATATACACAGTATACATTTTAAACAAACAATTTAATACTGTTCACTGCTATGATGATTGTGAAGCTTGATTGAGGTGGTGAAGTTAGAGGGTGGAAGAGAGAGGGATATTTCCCAGGGAATGCCTTGCTGCTAAATGATGAACTAGCAGTTGGCTGAGCCCTCAAGGGTTAACACATTGTTGTTAATGTAGCATCTCCCACAAGGCAGCATGAACAGGAGGGAGGGGAGACAGCATAACAGACAGAGACACACACACACCTTGTTTGTGGGAAAGAGAGAGAGATGCACACTGCCCTTTTAAGTAAGCTGACCCAGTCTTAAGTGCATTGTCTTTTTAAGGATCAGGAAGTTGAGACAGCAGCTGCTGCCCCAAGCACTCTCTGTCTCTTTCCACCTGTGTCCCCTCCCTGCTCTATATGGAGAAGGGGTAAGTGGGGTGCAGGAGCAGGGGGGAGAGGGACACCCTGACATTAGCCCTCCCTTTCCTCTCCCCCCCCCACCCCCCCGCACAGCAAGCAGGAGTCTCTGGGAGCAGCTCCAAGGCAGAGTGCAGGAGCAGCCCATGGCAGTGGGGGAAGGGACAGCTGAACTGCTGGCAATTGATAGCCTGCAATTGATAGCCTGCTGGGCGGCTGCAGCACAGAGAACTTAGGGGAGCAGGGAGCTGATGGGGGGCCACCGGTTCGCCCTGGTTCCGAGCCCCCACCAGCTTGCTGCAATGGGCTGCAATTCCTGCAAGCAGTGGACAAAGCAAGCAGCTGCCAAATGACGTTAGACGGGAGCATTACACAGCTTTAAACAAGCATGTTCCCTAATTGATCAGCAACATTAACGGGACAACTTTAAGTGAGGATTTACTGTACCAAGAAGTGTTTCTAGGAAAAGGAAAATGTTCAGAGCTCACCACTTTTAGCACTGCGCATACATTTTTCTTACTGTTCTGATACCACTGGTGATCTGACTTAACCATTTCATCATGGTCTTCCTGAAACCACTGGAGACAAGTTTATTCCATAAGTGCTGGAAAAACTGTCAATATTTTGGTTCTTTTAATTTATTTGTATTTTTGAATTTTTTGTATTAAGGCAAAGTTACATTACTGGTTGTAATCATACTAATTATACATTACTTATTCACAATCAGATTAATATTCAGAGAACCTGGCTAAAGATTCTGGTTTGCTGACTGAGTTCTCCTCCTCCGAGTGTGTTAAAAAGGATGATCAAATGTCTAAAAACCTATCCTCTTTCTGGAGTTTCTCTTGTGTAAGTACTCGGTGTGAAAGCTTTTCCACTACAAGGACAGTCCACAATTTACTTTCTTATATAACACACCCTATTTATATACCACAATTCCATAGGAGGAGGAGTCACATTTTTCCAGTAATGTGCAATACAAAGTCTAGCTGCTAGCAATAAGAAGAAAATACTTTGTCATTCTGTTTAAAATGCAGATTCTTTACTGGAGCATTAAGTAAGGAGGTCAGGGGATTGCTAAGAAGCCAGCATTTTGTCATAAGATGGATCTCTAATAATTTCCTCTCAAAACTTTCTAATTCCTGGACACAACTACCACGTGTGCAAGTATGTTCCCATTTCCCCCACAATCTCTCTCACAGAGCTTTTCTCTAGCAGCAACAATATGATGGCTCTTAACTGAAGTCTAATGTCATTTACACACTAAATTTATATACATTTTATTTATGAGCTACACAAATTGAAGATGTATATCCCCTTGCCCACACATATACCCACTCGTGCAGATCAATTT
The DNA here is from genome assembly GCF_027887155.1 of Malaclemys terrapin pileata. Lineage (NCBI taxonomy): Eukaryota > Metazoa > Chordata > Testudines > Emydidae > Malaclemys > Malaclemys terrapin. The sequence continues at coordinate 43,865,942 of NC_071511.1, forward strand.
CTTTCTCCAAATCATTCTCCCATCTTTTCTTCTGGGTTGTTATCTTCTCAACATCTTTTTCAATCAAAATTGTTTATATCTTAGAAATTACATTTCTATTTTTCGTAAAGGCTTTAATTTTATTTATTTATTAATTTTATATATACTCACACACACACACGTGTGCATACATAAATATGTAATGTAACTGAACAATACAGTTGTACTGTATTCTGAGTGCTTTGGTAGGGAAAAGGTATCTGATGAATACTATTGTTATAAAGTTAAAGGGGTTAATTTGGATACAACCAAATTTGGTTATTTTTAACATAACTATGACCTTTCTATGACTTTTACTAAAATTTGCCATGATGCTCACACCGCCAGCTACACAAATCTCTTGCCAACATCAGTTAGTAATAGAGAACATTTGTTTATAATCTATTAATATCGAGCTATTCTGATGAATGAGTTGCATTCTGCCATCTTCCCACCTCCGCAGCCATCAGTCATTCTGTTTAGTTTGTTGTTGAATTAAAATGTATTAAGTTTTTCAGCATGTTACCACACAAAGTCACTCTGTAAGTTACACGACTTGGATATCTGAAAAAGCACACAACTACAACAAATATGTGCTTTCAGGGGTCATGTGCATATCTCTGCAAAAGTGACAAAAAAGTGAAAATAAAATTAGAAACTAAAAACAATGTAGAGTCAGAAAAAATAATTTAAAAACTAGAGAGAGGAAGCAGAACTAACAGCCTGTGAAATTACTAGCTCTGTATGACAGTTCATACTGTGCTATCAGGGATTTCATGTTATTTTTTGACAAATATTAAGTTGTGATAGATAAATAAAATAGACAAGTTTCTTCTTGTTTTCTGTGTTCTTTTCAAAGAATATAAATAAATAATAAACTAGGATACTGAGAGAAAGACTTGGAGAAACTAAGAGAGGGAAGCATTATATCATTAATTAATGTACATGTGAATATGACAGTTCTATTACATGAGATAAATAAAAAGTGTTGCATATAAATAAAAAGGTGATATATTTCATGTTTGATATTTAATAGGCTATTTATCAGTATTAATTCTCACTGTGCCGCAGTTTATCCATCTTTAAAATGGAGAGAATACCTATCTGCTCCACACTGTGTTTTGCAACTAGACTAAATGAACGTCTGTACTTACTTTCCTGCACAGAAAGAAGCAGAATCATCTATTACATGACCTCGGTTCTGGCAGATAAGGCTCTTTACCAGCCACTGCTTGCAGAAGCTGTGGGCACAAATTAGGACAAGCACTTGTGGGACAAGTGTAGGACAACAGCTCCCAACACACCAGACTGCTGAACCCTTTGAGGAAAAACCCCTCCTAAGAATCCAGCCACAACAATCCATTTCCTTCACCGTCCAAGTTCTGGAACACTCCTGAAACCTCTGTGTCAGCAGCTCCATGGCAACAAGTTCTACTTCAACAGTTTCCTTGTAATCACTGCAGAACCATGCACCTCTGGCTTTCAGAACAGCTAAGATAGGGCACTAATGTTTAGTGGGGCTCACGTCTCTGATCACACCCATCATGCTCGGCAATCTCATATGTGGTGCTTTCTGGCAAGAATGTAGAAATCACATCAGATCTTTTTGTATCTTCTGGTAAGACCCATAGCAGCAGAGACCAATGCTTAAATGTATGTTTTAAAAAGCCAAAAGAGAGACACTCTTGCTACAGCATTCCATGTAGCATACCACACTAAGGGAATTAGAGTGAATGACAAATGGCCAAAGGAACTTAAGGTAACTGAGCCCTTTTGTACATAGTAGTATTACATATCTACGTAGTATGTGCTAAGTAAAGTTTGAGATATCACGTCCATGGAGCAGTTTTATTTTTAAAAGTAAGGTCAGTTAACCTGTAGTCAGTAACACAAAATGTCTTAAGACCATATCAGTGTTTTTCAGTAGTTAGAGCAGGGGTGTGAAAGTCAAAACTTGAATTCAGTTCCCACCTCTGTCACTGACTTCCCTTACACCACTTAACCTCATTTTGGTGGAGTGAGTGTAATAATAATTAATTACTTCACAAGGGTGTTCTGTTGCTTAATTAATGTTTGGCACTTTAATATTTGATGATGAAAGGATCAGAACGAGTTAATTAGGGTATTGCTTTAATATCTGATATTTAGAGCAGTTGTCAGTTTATAAACGTATTTGTACAATGTATAGCTTGATGAAAAAGATATATAATGCTTTTCTTCAGCAGGTACTTTACTTAAAAAGACAAAGTAGATAATTGAAATATTATTTGTAGTCTGTCCCTGGGGAACAGATGTTAAGCAATTTCTACAAGTCACAGTCAGTCGAAGCAGAACCATAAATAGAACCCAGATCTCCTAATTCTCCTGATCTATCCTCCTCTCTATAGCTACCTGTCATGTGATGAACTACACCTTATGTGATGAACTACTTTTACTGAACCAGGGCTGACTGCAGACAGACACCAGAGATGCCAGCTGTTAGCCAAGCATGGGAAGCAGAACTCGGGATCTTCAGTTCCAAAAAGGCCTCTGTCACTTGAGCAAAAAGAGAATTACCACCAGTTCTCCCTAAAATTGGAGCTTTTATTTATCTTTTTGGGCTAGACTCTAGAGAGGGCATATAATCATAAACAAATGGGCAGGGCAGGCAGGGATGCACACATACATAACAGCCACTACATCACCCCCTTTTTGTGAGTTAACACCTGGTTGTCATGGCAATTGCACCACATCCTTCATTGTGACATCCTCTAGCCCAAGCAAAGCTATTGAGGCAATGGACAAAAGTCAGTGCTCAACTTGGCCTCAGAGAGAGAGAGTTGGTGCTGTGCTGTACTGCAGCCATTTTGACAGTTTTTTACATAAGTTCAAGATTTGGCATTCAGACCTCAGAAGTAAGTGAATTTTTTCATGTACCCAATATAATAGAACTGTGTGAGTTTTTTTATGAATGGAGTTGTGGGGCCACAGGAGTTTCTGCCTAGTTCTTTGTGGGCATTAGATAGATTATTCCTGTAACTTTGAACCTAGATGATTTCAAATGAAAACAAAGCTAACAAAGAAAAGCCTGAAAAGAATCTTAACCTAGTATGGCAGGAATGATAGACAGAATGCTGAATCAAACAGCAGCTTTGACTTTCAAGACATTTCAGGCATACCTGAACATTACTTGGTGTCTATTCTTTTTTAAACTGTCTGTTGTCTACTTACACCAGTGATTTCAACTCCTTCGGTCATGGGGGTTTTAACATGGATCATTTGTTGTTCGGGTGGATATTTTCATTGTAGTTAGTGCTGGGGGTTGAGAGCCAGACTTCTGAGATCTAGTCCCCAGCTTTGCCATTGACTTGCTTTCAATACTGATCTGGCCCATATAAAGAGCAGTCTTCTCAGGATCAATCCCCTAATCCACTCAGTTCTCTTCATAATGTATTTTATTAACATCAGTTCTACTTCAAATTATGAAATTTTAAAAGACTCAGAATCAAATCCATCCTGCTTGACATAATCTAGGAAAATAAATGTATAACCCTTAAATAATTCTCCCCATACTAATCCAGGAGTCCATGTCATGTATTGTTATGTGTCTTATAAAGTCAATATCAGTGAGGCTCACTTTATCCCATATATGCACATATTAGTGGTATCTGTGTCCATTATAAGATGGGTTACCCCTTGCAAGTTAAAATCTAGTTGTTTCACTATCCCCTCACTTGTGCCCACTCCCTGTTTTATGGATTGCAAAGACATTGATTAGGTGACCTAAACCACCTCCACTATAATCCTAGTGCAGTAGCCTGTGTATTTTCCACTTCTGTGGGCACAGTGGGTAGATCTGGCAAAGGATTGTTCAAGGAGCAGCACCAAGGGCTTCACAGTCTGACTTTTCTTTATATTGAAGGACTGTTAACTTCATTGTAGAAATAAGGACTCAGAGAGTTAATGTCATAAGAATTGCTCAGAAGTTATTTGACTCTTGGTTTACAATGCCCGCTTTTAATTTTTTTCATGATCATATTAACTGCATTGAAAAGGCAGCTGCTAAATGCCTTTCCAACTGCTACAAACCTAATTTTGAACTTGTCCTAAAGAAAGCAGCGGAGCCTATTCCACTGTCGCAATAGCTTATTGGGTTTGTTTGCTGGGAAAAACCTTAAATAGGACTTAATCAGTCTCTTAAACAGAGGGATATTGTATGAGATATTGGGAACAGTTTTAAGGCCATCTTCAGCTGCAGAGATCACCTCATTGTTTAATTAATTCCTTTGCCCTATCACTAGTGAGATGAGTACCAACCTGAAAAACAGTCCTATCTTCAAAAGTCAATAATAATCCTCTGTCTAGCCAGTGAGCCTAAAAATAAATAAATATATATCACAAATCACCACAACTTCTCTCTATCCATCTATCAAAGTAGGGAAGTATTATTTACCTCTCACATAACACAAGAAAAAGGGGTCACCCAATGAAATTAATAGGCAGTAGATTTAAAACAAAATGAAGTACTTCTTCACACAATGCATAGTCAACCTGTGGAATTCATTGCCAAGGGATGTTGTAAAGACCAAAAGTATAACTGTGTCAAAAAAGAATTAGATAAATTCATGGAGGATAGATCCATCAGTGGCTATTAGTCAAGATAGTCAGGGACTCAATCCCCATGCTCCAGGTATCCTAAACCTCTAGTACTAGAAGCTGGGACTGTACAACACTTGAAATTGCCCAGTAATGTTCATTCCTTCTGAAGCATCTGGCACTGGTTACTTTCAGACGACAAGATACTCCCATTGTCCGATCATCGCTCTTTAACCGCATGGAAGATTTCCCTAATGTCTAATGTAAATTTCTCTATTTTTATTCAATTAAGGTCTCAGAACCCATTAGTGGACGATGGACTACCTGAAGTCCATGTTGGATTCTTGGTAAGAAGATAAGAAAAGTTTTACATTGTACCACATGGGAGAGAGAGAGTGTGTGTGTGTGTGGGGGGGGGAGAGTGACAGGGGAAAAGGTCAGAGTTTGAGCCACATAGTGTAGCCAAAAAGCCTCAGACTACCATGTAGCCCACTGACATCTTCACACATAATCGTGCAGGCAGCTCTGCTTAGTGTATAGTGTCACATGTCTTCTTCTGAACCCCCTAACAGTTGAGTGGTTAAATGTCTGGGTTCCTCTCAGAGATCCCTTCCTAAAATAATATTTTTAGGTGCCTCAAAAACTCATTAAGCTACCCTTTTAAATCAGGTTTCCTGCTCAATGCTGGAGTCAGCAATCCTTTAGCTCCTCTACTGTTCACAGCAGTCCTTAAACCCACGGTTAATAAATTGCTTTGGTTATTGGTAAAATACTCTTATTAGGAACTCATTGGGATATTGTCTGTCATTTTACACAGAGGAACAGAATAATAAACATACTGTGTATTCCAACCCTAAAATCGATAGACTCCTCCCAGTGCCCTACCCATTCCTAACATTTTGTTGTTTCCATTTCATTTAGGATGAAGGCTCCATCAAGGGCCAGACCACGTGTCCACACCCAATTTTCAGCAACTTTTTGGCCCCTCACGTACTTTTTCTTGCCAAATGAACTCTCTTCACCTTTCAAAAAGCCAGATCCATCCTCAGTCATCAGGTAATTCTGGCAATGAGCATACTCCTTGCCCTAGGTTAGAGTACTTTGGGGGCTGCAGGGATTCAGGTACATGTATGGAACAGGGCGCCCATCTTTCTGAAAATGTGGATGCAGCACTGTTCAAAAAACTCTTCCTTAGCCGGGGACCTTAGTGTGTCCTGCCTGGACCCCAGCAAAGTCTGGAAATGCCCACATCTGGAGCTTGGGACCCATTTTTCTAGTTTATGATGCTCTCAAGAGTGAGAAAAGAAGGGAATTAGGAACAGAAAATGCAGCAGTTTATACATGTTTAGTGTGATCTCAACTTTGCTCTCTGTATTTCACTGGGATTGTAGGGTAGGCAGGGAGCGAGGAACAGCTCTACTAAGAGGACAACGTACTTACAAAGGTATTTCTACAGTGCACTTTAGGGAAGGGGCAACTGAGAGCTCCTCCAAAGATCTCAATCACTTGTAAAGAGATTATTCCCTAAAATCCTTTGCCCGTGAGTAATGTAACACTCCATCCCTGATTCAATGGAGTTTATTTTCTCCTTTGGTAGTGACCAAGACCAAGAAGAATGGCTGATGAAATAAAGCACATGGTAGGAGAGCTGATGCCATATAGGGATTAGAGAGTCATGGGGCTCACTGCTTTTCCTCTCTCTTGCCCATTTAGCTGATATGAGAATTTATGAGTTGGCAGGAGCCCAGTTCCCCAAATTGATTGAAATTTCTGTTGATGAAACAATAGAGATTTTATTAGACGATGGAAGAAAGTTACATTAACATTGATTTTACCAGGTGGTAGGATCATTTGGTGTTATTAATGTAAATTATGGTATATGAGGAGGCAGGAGATACAGGAGAGAATTCCTGTCCTGATACTCATCTTTCCTTTCCATTCATGTTATTTTAGGATGAATACTCCAGCATGGGTTCATTTAATCAGCGACTCTTCCTTGCCTGCCCCTGTACTTCCTGAGGCTCAGTTCTTTGGGCTTTATGAAAGGTTCCTCAAACAGACTGCCTGCCCCTCTACCCCTGAGTGAGTATTGGGATTTCTTCACTTCTTTATCTGTATGCATATTGAGCAGGGTGCATGTCCAAGTGCAGGGCTTTGGGTGTAGACAATATGGTTACCACATTTCTAAAAAGATAAACACATAATATATTCTCTGCAGTCATTGTAAGGAAGAACTACTCTCTACTTCTCTCACCCCCTAGGCATTTTCTGACCAACAACCAGCTCCAACCATTCCTTCTCACATTCAGGGCCGGCTCTAGGCACCAGCCGAGCAAGCTGGTGCTTGGGGCGGCAGTTTGTAGGAGGCAGCATTCCGCCCAATCCTAGGGCGGCACGGCCACTTTTTTTTTTTTTTAGTTGTTGTTGTTGTTCCGCTCCGGCCGCCCTGTAGGTGGCAGCGGCGTGGAGGATGGGAGCACCCTGCAGCAAGCCCGGCAGGGCAGCCCGTGTCCTTCCCTTCCCGCCGACCGGAGCGGTGCGGAGCCCTCCCGGCAGGTGGCACGGCGGGAGGGGTCGTGTGGCAGCGCCCTGCTGAAGCCCTGGCCGCCCCCCTTCTCTCTCCCCCACCCGCAGGTGTGGTTTTTTTTTTTTTTTTTTTTTGCTTGGGGTGGCCAGAAAGCCAGAGCCGGCCCTGCTCACGTTAACATTCTCTTGCAATGCAAATACACCTTTCCCGCAATCCTGACTTCACCCTGCTACTATCTAGTTAGTGACTGTCCTATTCTCCCCTATCACTGCACTTCAGTGGAAGGGGAAAGTCTTAACGTATTTGCAGAGTGATTCAAAGACTCAGGGTATGTCTACACTACCTGTTGGATCAGCAGGCAGCGATAGATCCAGCAGGGATCAATTTATCACGTCTAGTCTAGACGCAATAAATCAACCCCCAGCGCTCTCCCATCGACTCCTGTACTCGGCCACCGCGACAAGCGCAGGCAGAGTCAACAGTGGAGCGGCAGCAGCCGACTCACCACAGTGAAGACAAAACTTGGTCATAGCTTTTCATTTTAGCATCTCCTTCAAAAGTCAATAATCCTTTACCCCTGGGGGAATTCTGCACCCCCAAAAAATCAAAATTCTGCATCCTTTATTTGTCAAAATAATGCAATATAAATCACACCAGATTCAACTGTTTTGGTAATTTACTTAAACTACAATACAGAAAAATCACAATAACTATTCAGCATTTCCTAAGCACATGAAAGTTAAGTTACAAACACTTGGTAACTAATACCCTTTCATTTAAATTACATTACAGAACACCAAAACAGAAAAAAAAAAAAAGTAGAATGTCATTTTAAATTGTTCAGACTTTCACACATGAAAGTGATACAGTTTTGGTAATCATTGTCCTGGACCTGGCTGGGTACTTTGGGAAGTGCTTGGTTCTGATTGTCCTGACATTTTATTGACTCTTTTGTAAATGTTTTATTTACTCTCAAAGTCTCTTTTTTAATGGGTAAGTAAAATAAATCCTGAGCTGTATTCTAACCCCATTGTGCCACTTTGGCACAGAAATAAAGTGAGAAAGCACATAGATCTTCCTAGCTGAGGATTCCCTTACTGTCATTTGTAATAAGGCTCCTTTACATCACTCGGGCAATGTAGGGGCCTTAAAACTTTTACAGGTTTTATGTTCCTGAGGAAATTGACTGAGAATGGGAACAGTTAACTAACAATAGCAACATTAACAACATTAACTTTAACAGTCAGGCTGCTACATTTCTGCTTCAGAGAATGAGATCAATTAACCATCAACAGCAACTTTAACGACGTTACTAAACTACATAGTCAGGCTGCTAATGCCTCAGAAAATGAATCAATTAACTCAGGCAGGGCTACTACATTTGTGCCTCTAGACTGCCTCGTGCATAATAAAAAGCCCTACCCTTCCACACCAGTGAGCTATGGTAGCGAGGGAGAGAGACAGTCTCTCTCTCTTTCGATTGTCCACCCACATACTGCAGCTTCCCTCCTCCCTGCCGGTGGCACGCATGGCCAGCCCTCCAACTCCCTCTCTGAGGTTGCTCCATGCATGCTGGAACAGACGCGCTGCTGGGGAAGAGGCCGTGTCCCCTGGTAGATTTTATTTGCATTTTTCTGTGCAAGGGCACAGAAAAATGCCAACCATATAAATACCCCCAGCAGTAAATCCTTTTCCCCTCCCTATCTTTACCCTGTATCATGCTATCTTGTTCCTTCTCTGTTATGTGAGTGAGGGCCTTGTTTCCTTTATCACAGACTCAGTTATCTGCAATATTAAATGAATTTTACTGTTAAGGCCTGGAGTCACTAGTTCTCCTGCCCTTGCCTAGTTCCTCCCTCTTGTCAAACACAATCATTAGCAGTTACTCTGATTATTCATGCTTATGAGATTGGGAACAGGGTCTAGTTTCCCAGAGTTCCTTGGCATTGTCTCCTGCAACCTTCCCCAGAACAATACAGATTAGCTAGACATGCAAATCAGTGGGGGTCACTCTACTAAACACTTTGGGATATACTGGAGTCTACTGTTCTCTACCCACAGTTCTGTGCTTGCTTCTGAAGGCGGCTCTGTATTTTATCCTTTTGAAGAGTCATGTAGATTCAGCTGGCTGGTGAAGTTGAGGGTATATTAACATGGATAATAAAAGCATATGGGAGAGGTAAAATGGGGATTGTTCAGCTGTGTCTAATATTCTATTTCCATTTCTCTTATTTCAAGTTGATGCCATCTTCTTTAGAAACCTTCAGAAGCCACAGCCAATAATATGCTTAAGGTTGGCGGGCTGTCTGTGGGAGATGACTGGCCTGCATGGCCCCACAATATGCCAACATCTTTATGGCTGACCTGGAACAACACTTCCTCAGCTCTCATCCACTCACACCCCTTCTCTATCTACACTACATTGATGACATCTTCATCATCTGGACCCATGGAAAGGAGACTCTGGAAGAATTCCACCACGATTTCAACAGCTTCCACCCCACCATCAACCTCAGCCTGGACCAATCTACATGGGAGGTCCACTTCCTAGATACCACAGAACAAATAAATAACGGTCACATTAACACCACCCTATACCGAAAACCCACCGACCGCTATGGCTACCTTCATGCCTCCAGCTTCCATCCCGGACACACCACACAATCCATCATCTACAGCCAAGCACTGAGGTACAACCATATTTGCTCCAACCGCTCAGACAGAGACCAACACCTACAAGATCTTCACCAAGCATTCTCAAAACTACAATACCCGTACGAGGAAATAAGGAAACAAATCAACAGAGCCAGACATGTACCCAGAAGCCTCCTGTTGCAAGACAAGCCCAAGAAAGAAGCCAACAGAATTCTACTGGCCATCACCTACAGTCCTCAGCTTAAACCTCTCCAACACAACATCAGTGATCTACAACCCAACCTGGACAATGATCCCTCGCTTTCACAGACCTTGGGAGGCAGGCCAGTCCTCGCTCACAGACAACCCGCCAACCTTAAGCATATTCACACCAGTGACACCATCACAGGACCTAACCAGATCAGCTACAACATCACCGGTTCATTCACCTGCACATCCACCAATGTTATATACGCCATCATGTGCCAGCAATGCCCCTCTGCTACGTACATCAGCCAAACTGGACAGTCCCTACGTAAAAGGATAAATGGACACAAGTCAGATATTAGGAATGGCAATATACAAAAACCTGTAGGAGAACAAACAGCAAACAGGAAAACATCAAAAAAGAGCTCTCCAATCTATAGACTTTCATAAATTAACCAACCCTCCACACAAACGGACTTTACTAAAATAAGACAGGAGAGCTACATTACACACTTCACCTTTCAAATAAAAGCTCTGGGTTTTGCATCTTTTACTCCTGAGTGGTGCAGATTCATGCAAGCAGGCTGTGATGCGGTGTTCATCCCCAAAAAGGCCTGAAGGGGTAAGTTATGACAATTTACCTATAGGCAGCACATGGAGGAAAGCCAGGAAATGTTAAGGCCTAATTGGCCTAATCTTCATCTCCAGGCCTTGTGTGGGGTGGAAACCCCATCGCAAAGGCCCACAAGAGTAAGTACAATTCAGATCTGAGTAAGGGTTGCAGCACTAGGTCCATAAAATATCAAGTCAGCTAGTTATCTCTCACCAACATCGAAATGTGTTTGGCCCAGATCCTCAAAGGTATTTAGGTACCTAGGCTAATATTATACAAAAGGGACTTAGGCATAGGATGATCAGTGTCACAACACCTAACTTTTAGGCCCCTAGGCGAAGCGATAGGCACCTTTGAATGCAATCCACAAAGCCAGCATGCTAGGAGCCACCTAAGCCAGCCAGCAGGAGCTGCAAACAAAAGGGGCGTATCCTAAGTCCCACACTTCTCTCAGAGTTCAGCACCTATCTCTGCTAGAGATCCATGAACTGAGGTAAGAAAGGCATTAGGCCACCTAGGTGGTGAATGGGCCTGATTTGACAGGTGTGCTCAGATGCCACCAACTGGATCAGGACTTTTAGATGAGTTTACACAAATTAGCTGGGGGTGGGAGGAAGAGGGACAGAGAGCAGCTTTCTTATAACCTTTAGCATAGTGGTTAGAGTACTCACCCAAGATGTGGAAGACAACCCCCCACCCATTCAAGTCCTTCCCCCCTCCCCCCACTCCTGAGAGGAAGCAGGGATTTGAACAGGGATCTGCCACATCTGAGGTGAGAACCCTAATCACTATGGTATGGAATATCCTGATATGGGGCTCCCTCAGTCTCTTCTATTAAAGTTTTTCAACTTAAATTAAATAATTATATATTAATTGGGCTAGACAAAGTTAAATGACACTGTAGCTTAGTGATTAGAGCACTCACCTGAGCGATGTAGATCCCTGTTAAAATTCCTTCTCCTCATCAGGCAGAGGAGGGACTTGAACTGGGGGTCTCCCACATCCCATAACCACTAAGCTAAAGGTTATAAAGGAAGGTTCCCTCCACCACCTGCAACTGTTGTGTTAACTCACCTAATGGGCCCAATCCAGTAAGCAGCCTCTGGGCATGCCTACCTGATCAGGCCCAGCATGCAATTTAGGTGGACAAATGCTTGTCGTCCCTGGTTTGTGGATCAGTCTGGAGCATAGACAGGAGATTGCGTCTGGGCGCCTACGGTGAGGCAGTAGAGCACATGCACACAGGCAGAAATGTAGGCACCTAGGGTACTCCCTCTGCACATGATTCAGCACTGAATTAGTTTAGGAACATACAGGCATAAGCAGCAGTCAAAGGGGAGTTTTGTGGATCTCAGTGGGGCCTAAAAATTGGACTTAGGCACCCAAGTACCTTTGTGGATCCCACCTCTAACTCCCATTGGTTGCAGTGGGAATTAGGTGACAACATTAATTTGAGGATCTGGGTCCTGGTCACTAATTTTATGCTCATTCATGTAGGCAAGAGATAGTTTTATTCTTTGATTTAGTCAGAAAAGTTATAAAATGATAAAATAAATCTGAAACATGGCCTCAGACAGGCAATGAAAAGTCATTAGGGCAGGATATTGGATATTAAATACCATTTAGCTGCAGACTTGGCAATACAATTAAAGCCTTAATTAACCAAAGTCACACACTTATCACAGCACATAACTGAAGTTCTCTTCTCTCACTGTCTATGCAAAGTCACACCACATAAAGGATTCCCTTTTCAACTGCCTAAAACATGCAATTAAGTTGTTTAATGCCTTACTAAAACTGTCACAGCAAACCATGGTGCCAGTCTCCATACTATCTAGGCACTCTGCAAATTACATGAAGGTTTGAAACGGATTCTCTTCTTGCCATCCTAGGATTGGCTATTTCAGTTTCCCTCTGTTGTGCCCCTTCTCAACATATGTTTCTTGTGTCTTCTGCCCCATTTTGGACCAAGAGGCTTTGAATTTGCTCCTTTAAGGCAATGAAATGTTAATAGAAGTTTGAAGGAAGGAAGGCAGACTGATACAGGTCTGACTGGTAAATGGGCATATTACTAGAGATTTTAATAGATACCATTTTTTCCTCCTTCTGGATGAAGACAATATATTCCTCTCCTGTTATCTGCCACTTTTGGGAGTCAGGCCCACAACACTGACAGAAATAGCATTTAATTCCTGTAATTTTTAATAGGTCACAGTCCAGCCCATGAATTATTATTTGTATCTAGTTTTCAGATTTTTGAAGAGTTCCGCTCATGGGATTCCTACTCTAATTTATGATATTTTAGCAGAAGGCGTTACCTGTTTCAAAAAGAGAAACACTGATGACATGATTTAGTTGAATAAAACTTATGTCTGCTAATTGCATTGCTTCTTGTGCTCATAAGAGCAGAACCGGGGCTTGGAATACCATGCAGCCTGGTGCCTATCAACGCAGGTCAGAACAAAGGCCCCCTTTCTGAAGGGTGGCGTCAGCAGCGGCGTCAGGGTTTTTGCCGCCCTAGGCAACAGCGCTCTTCCTCTGAGCATTTGGCAGCAGGGGTCCTTCCACTCCGCGTCTTCGGGGTACTTTGGTGGCGGGTCCCGGAGCGAGTGAAGGATCTGCTGCTGAATTTGCGCTGAAGACCTGGAGCGGAAGGACCCCCCCCGCCGCTGAATTTCCGCTGAATTTCCGCCTAGGGGAAGCGCCGGCCCTGGGTGGCGTGTATAATCGCAGTATGCAGCAGTGGCTCTATGTAGGACCTTAGTCATATTCTCAAAGCACTGTTTAATCAGTGTCAAACTCTTGATTGATGTAAAGTTTGTGAGGCCGCACTGCTATCATTACAGACCCAGCAATGACTCACACACCCAAGTGGAAATGAGAAGCTGTTCTTACGCAAGAAGGAAATGCTGGTCCAGGACACCAGGGTTTTCTTCACCAACATGGCCCAAAATTTTCACGTGGTTTGAAAGCGTGCAATGGATCTTTAATTTCCACTGCACAACTGACAGAGCCAGTGTAAAGGAGCTGCGGTTTGCAATGATTTTCCTCCATCACACTAAAATCAACGTGTGGGAAGTTGCTCCTCTCTCAAAAAGACACAATGTCTATTTCTTCTGGTGTCTCCCATTATCGTCTTTAACTAAAAGGAGAGAATGGGCTGTTATCCTTTGGGGGCACATTTGGACATGACAAAAGCTATCTGGGCCTTTTTCTAGTGCCTCTGCCACAGTCCCCTCTCTAGTGACTTCACTTAGGAAATGGGATCCAGATATGTATGGGTCATTCCCTGGTCAGAGCTGGGAAAGCTACCTAGTCACTCTGTTCGCTGAAGCTAGTCAATTTATAATAGAGGGGAGCAGTCTTCTGGGAAACAAGAAGACTTTTTATCAATACATTAGAAGCAAGAGGAAGACCAAAGACAGGGTACGCCCACTGCTCAGTGAAGAGGGAGAAATAGTAACTGGAAACTTGGAAATGACAGAGATGCTTAATGACTTCTTTGTTTCGGTCTTCACCGAGAAGTCTGAAGGAATGCCTAACCTAGTGAATGCTAATGGGAAGGGGGTAGGTTTAGCAGAACAAGTTAAAAATCACTTAGAAAAGTTAGATGCCTGCAAGTCACCAGGGCCTGATGAAATGCATCCTAGAATACTCAAGGAGCTAATAGAGGAGGTATCTGAGCCTCTAGCTATTATCTTTGGAAAATCATGGGAGACGGGAGAGATTCCAGAAGACTGGAAAAGGGCAAATATAGTGCCCATCTATAAAAAGAGAAATAAAAACAACCCAGGAAACTACAGACCAGTTAGTTTAACTTCTGTGCCAGGGAAGATAATGGAGCAAGTAATTAAGGAAATCATCTGCAAACACTTGGAAGGTGGTAAGGTGATAGGGAATAGCCAGCACAGATTTGTAAAGAACAAATTGCGTCAAACCAATCTGATAGCTTTCTTTGATAGGATAACGAACCTTGTGGATAAGGGAGAAGCTGTGGATGTGGTATACCTAGACTTTAGTAAGGCATTTGATACAGTCTCGCATGATATTCTTATCGATAAACTAGGCAAATACAATTTAGATGGGGCTACTATAAGGTGGGTGCATAACTAGCTAGATAATCGTACTCAGAGAGTTGTTGTTAATGGTTCCCAATCCTGCTGGAAAGGCATAACAAGTGGGGTTCCGCAGGGGTCTGTTTTGGGACTGGATCTGTTCAATATCTTCATTAACAACTTAGATATTGGCATAGAAAGTACGCTTATTAAGTTTGCAGATGATACCAAACTGGGAGGGACTGCAACTGCTTTGGAGGACAGGGTCATAATTCAAAATGATCTGGACAAATTGGAGAAATGGTCTGAGGTAAACAGGATGAAGTTTAACAAAGACAAATGCAAAGTGCTCCACTTAGGAAGGAACAATCAGTTTCACACATACAGAATGGGAAGAGACTGTCTAAGGCCATGTCTACACTACGAGAGTAGTTCGATTTTACTTAAATCGAATTTTTGGAATCGATATTGCAAAATCGAACGTGTGTGTCCACACTAAGGACAGTAATTCGACTTTGTGAGTCCACATTAACGGGGAAAGCGTCGACATTCGAAGCGGTGCACTGTGGTCAGCTATCCCACAGTTCCCGCAGTCCCCGCTGCCCATTGGAATTCTGGGTGTAGCCGCAAAAGCCTTCTGGGTAAAAAAAATGTGTCTAGGGTGCTTTTGGGTAACTGTCGTCATCCGTCCATCACTCCCGCCCTCCCTCCCTGAAAGCGCCGGTGGGAAATCAGTTCACGCACTTTTCTAGTCAGTGACAGCGCGGACGCCACAGCACTGCAAGCATGGAGAACGCTGCGACCATCGCTGCAGTTGTGGCCGCTCTCAACGCCTCGCAGCTTATCATACACCTTTCCCTGAGGCAGATGCAGATAAGTCAGGCGAGGAGGCTACGGCACCGCGGTGAGGGCCTGAAGTCTGAGAGTAGCACGGACCTCTCAGAAAGCACGGGACCCAGCGCCGAGGACATCATGGTGGCAATGGGTCATGTTGATGCCGTGGAACGGCGATTCTGGGCACGGGAAACAAGCACTGAGTGGTGGGAACCGCATAGTGCTGCAGGTCTGGGATGAATCCCAGTGGCTGCGAAACTTTCGCATGCAGAAGGGAACTTTCCTGGAACTTTGTGAGTTGCTGTCCCCTGCCCTGAAGCGCAAGGACACCCGGTTGCGAGCTGCCCTGACTGTCCAGAAGCGAGTGGCCATAGCCCTCTGGAAGCTTGCAACGCCAGACAGCTACCGGTCAGTCGCGAACCAGTTTGGGGTGGGCAAATCTACCATGGGGGTTGTTGTGATGCAAGTAGCCAAGGCGATCGTTGATGTACTGCTGCCAAAGACAGTGACCCTGGGAAACGTGGAGGCGATCATAGATGGCTTCGCAGCGATGGGATTCCCAAACTGCGGTGGGGCCATAGATGAAACTCACATCCCTATCCTGGCACCGGACCACCAGGCCAGCCAGTACATTAACAGAAAGGGCTACTTTTCCATGGTGCTGCAAGCACTGGTGGACCACAGGGGACGTTTTACCAACATCTACGTCGGATGGCCGGGCAAGGTTCATGACGCTCGTGTTTTCAGGAACTCTGGTCTGTTTAGACGGCTGCAGCAAGGTATTTACTTCCCGGACCACAAAATAACTGTTGGGGATGTGGAGATGCCTATAGTCATCCTCGGGGACCCAGCCTACCCGCTAATGCCCTGGCTCATGAAGCCCTATACTGGCGCCCTGGACAGTGAAAAAGAACTCTTCAACTACCGGCTGAGCAAGTGCAGAATGGTGGTGGAGTGTGCTTTTGGCCGTCTCAAGGGGAGATGGAGAAGCTTACTGACTCACTGTGATCTCAGCGAAACCAATATCCCCATTGTTATAGCAGCTTGCTGTGTGCTCCACAATCTCTGTGAGAGCAAGGGGGAGACCTTTATGGCGGGGTGGGAGGTTGAGGCAAATAGCCTGGCTTCTGATTATGCACAGCCAGACAGCCGGGCGATTAGAAGAGACCAGCGGGACGCGCTGTGCATCCGGGAGGCTTTGAAAGCTAGGTTCCTGAGTGAGCAGGGTAACCTGTGACTTTTACGTTTGTGTACAGAGAAGCTGAACCTGCCCCCGTGTCTTTACCCAATTAATGTTGACTATCCTCTCCAGTTACATACCCCCTTCACCCCCTTCCAACACACGTTTCAAAATAAAATCAGTTCTACTTTGTTAATCAACACCGTTTTCTTTACTACTGTTTTCGCGGGAATGTTTTAAACTGGGACGCAGACTGTGTTGGGGAGGGGGTGTAGTGTAGTGACGCAACTGAAGCTTCTAAACTCAAGGATTGACAGGCTCCGCTGTGGTGAGCTGCTTGTTTCAACGGAGCCTGTCACCCCTCCTGATCGGGACTGTGTGTATGGGGGGGCTATGTGACTTTGTGGCAGGGGGAGGACGGTTACAGATCCCCTGCTGCGTGGCTCTGTGATCCAGGATAAGGACCGCCGCTTAAGATCTGTAACTGCCCTCCCCCGCCACAAAGTCACAGAGCAACCCAACCCCCACCACATAACACGAAAACCACCTCCCAGACTGACCAGGGTAACTAGTCACTGCACTGTGTATGTGCCCTGCTGCTGTACCTGCCCCCGCCAATGTACCCTGCCAAAGGTGACTGTCCTGTCCAATTACCAACCGCCTTTCCCCTCCTCCTCCAAAAGAACATGATGGAAACAGTAGTTAACAGAAACGAATTTTTTATTATCAACTACACATGGAACTGGGAGGTGAAACTTGAACGGGGGCTTGTGTCAGGCGGGAAGGAAAAAACTTTTCAAATTTTGGGGAATGAGAGCCTTCTGCTACTAGTGCTCTCTGCAGGGGTGGAGTCAGAGTTACCACGGACTCTGCCGCCCCTCCTTCTTTGGACTTTGGGTGAGGTGGGTATGGGACTTGGTGGCGGGGGAGGGCGGTTAGAGATAGACTGCAGCGGGGCTCTGTCCTCCTGCCTCCGTTCCTGCAGAACATCCACAAGGCGCCGGAGCGTGTCCGTTTGCTCCCTCAGTAGTCCAAGCAGCGTTTGAGTCGCCTGCTGGTCTTCCTGCCGCCACCTCTCCTCCCGATCCATGTTTGCTTGGTGCATTTGGGACAAGTTCTCCTGCCACTGGGTCTGCTGTGCTGCCTGGGCTCGGGAGCAGGCCATAAGCTCTGAGAACATGTCCTCCCGTGTCCTCTTCTTCCTACGCCTAATCTGCGCTAGCCTCTGGGAGTGTGATGCCAGGCTAGGTTGTGAGACAGTCGCAGATGTGGCTGTGGGAATGGGAAAAAGGGAGTGAATTCCTCAGAAAGATAAATGTAGTTGTGAACAAAGAACATAGTCTTTCTCTGTGAACAAGACCATGCACAGCACCTATCACATGCGCACTCAGCACAAGGTCGAATTCTCGGCCTTCGCATTCAGTGCCTGGGGTCTTGCACAGCACATTTGAGAAGCGGGGCAGCACAACGGAATTTCTGTTGCAGGCAGACATGGTAAGCCGTAGACTTGTGGCAGCTTAAAACTTTAATATTAGCACTGGTCTCATTTCACATTGAAAGCAATGTCAGTCCCTGCTGCCAGCAATCCGGCAAGCAGGAACTCTGCCCCTGTCCCACCCCCTCGCGGCTGTCCCCGGGAACGATCCCTGTAGGCTGCCCCTCTCCCGCCTCCACCGCGTGGCTGCAAACCAGCGGTTACAGTTCTGTAAAGGAACGGGAAAGCAGTCCCAACACTAACATTCCCCTACCTAATTCAAAGCAGGTCACCATGAGCGACATCACCCTGATGAGGATCTCTGACAGCGAGAAAGAGAGAATGCTCCGGGAAAGCCTCCAAAGACCAGGGCCGTATGCCGCCCTGCTGTGCAGAGCAATGATTCCCGAGTACTTGATTGTCTCGTGGCGCGGCAACGTGTCGTACTACGGAGGACCCAATAAGTCCGCTCTCCCCAGGAACCTCATGCAACAGCTTTCCAATTACCTCCAGGAGAGCTTCATCGAGATGTCCCAGGAGGATTTCTGCTCTATCCCCGGACATATAGACCGCATTTTACTTTAGCTGCAGTAGCAGGGACTAAACAGTAGAGCGGCTTGGGCAGGACAATCATGCAAAACCGGACATTGCTAGATTTTTTTTCAAAACTTGCACTGCCCATGACTGAACCGTTAAGCGCCTAGGGCAAAGTAATCATGAACAACCCATTCTTTTAATTGTTAATATTCCTGTTCTGTTAAAAATAAATGTTTAGATGTTTACAACACTTACTGGCTGATCCTTCCCCAGATTCTGTGTCCGGGGTAACGGCTGGGGACGGTTGGTAGGGGATCTCTGTAAGGGTGATGAAGAGATCCTGGCTGTCGGGGAAATCAGCGTTGTGAGCGCTGCCGACTGCCTCATCCTCCTCATCTCCTTCCTCATCTTCCCCGTCCCCTAACATGTCCGAGGAACCGGCCGTGGACAATATCCCATCCTCAGAGTCCACGGTCAGTGGTGGGGTAGTGGTGGCGGCCGCACCGAGGATGGAATGCAGTGCCTCGTAGAAACGGGATGTCTGGGGATGGGATCCGGAGCGTCCGTTTGCCTCTTTGGTCTTCTGGTAGCCTTGTCTCAGCTCCTTGATTTTCACGCGGCACTGCGTTGCATCCCGGCTGTATCCTCTCTCTGACATGTCTTTAGAGATCTTCTCATAGATCTTTGCATTCCGTTTCTTGGAGCGCAGCTCGGAAAGCACGGACTCATCGCCCCACACAGCGATGAGATCCAAGACTTCCTGATCAGTCCATGCTGGGGCCCTCTTTCTATTCTGAGATTGCACGGCCATCACTGCTGGAGAGCTCTGCATCGTTGCCAGTGCTGCTGAGCTCGCCACGATGTCCAGACAGGAAATGAGGTTCAAAGTGGCCAGACAGGAAAAGGAATTCAAATTCAAATTTTCCCGGGGCTTTTCCTGTGTGGCTGGTCAGAGCATCCGAGCTCGTACTGCTGTCCAGAGCGTCAACAGAGTGGTGCACTGTGGGATAGCTCCCGGAGCTATTAGCATCGATTTCCATCCACGCCTAGCCTAATTCGACATGGACATGTCGAATTTAGCGCTACTCCCCTCGTCGGGGAGGAGTACAGAAGTCGAATTAAAGAGACCTCTATGTCGAACTAAATAGCATCGCAGTGTGGACGGGTGCAGGGTTAATTCGATGTAACGGCGCTAACTTCGACATAAACACCTAGTGTAGACCAGGCCTAGGAAGGTGTATGGCAGAAAGGGATCTAGGAGTTATAGTTGACCACATGCTAAATATGAGTCAACAGTGTGATGCTGTTGCAAAAAAAGCAAACGTGATTCTGGGATGCATTAACAGGTGTGTTGTAAGCAAGACATGAGAAGTCATTCTTCTGCTCTACTCTGCGCTGGTTAGGCCTCAACTGGAGTATTGTTCCAGTTCTAGGCACCGCATTTCAAGAAAGATGTGGAGAAATTGGAGAGGGTCCAGAGAAGAGCAACAAGAATGATTAAAGGTCTTGAGAACATGACCTATGAAGGAAGGCTGAAAGAATTGGGTTTGTTTAGTTTGGAAAAGAGAAGACTGAGAGGGGACATGATAGCAGTTTTCAGGTATCTAAAAGGGTGTCATAAGGAGGAGGGAGAAAACTTGTTCACCTTAGCCTCTAAGGATAGAACAAGCAGCAATGGGCTTAAACTGCAGCAAGGGAGGTTTAGGTTGGACATCAGGAAAAAGTTCCTAACAGTCAGGGTGGTTAAACACTGGAATAAATTGCCTAGGGAGGTTGTGGAATCTCCATCTCTGGAGATATTTAAGAGTAGGTTAGATAAATGTCTATCAGGGATGATCTAGACAGTATTTGGTCCTGCCATGAGGGCAGGGGACTGGACTCGATGACCTCTTGAGGTCCCTTCCAGTCCTAGAATCTATGAATCTATGTTTCTACCCCCATACGCAACAGATCATTCAAGAGATGATTTCCCATCACAGAGATATGGCCACAACTGTTGAAGTTCCCACAATGTCTAGCAATGCTGTGTATGAGCTGCAAGAAAGCTTCAGGGCAGTTACTAGTGTGAAGTCAGGACAATCAGGACCCCAAGACCATAACCTTAGGATGCAGTCTCAGATAAGTGTCCTGTACTTCAGGTGCATGAATACCCTATTTGCTGCCTACTTATTGTATCATTAAATACAAAATTGATGCTACAGTGTTAGTTCAGAAGGGACAAAGGCAGAGCCTGGAAGTAGAAACACATAAAACAGACTGACCCTGCGTTTATTGTCCCCTGCGGGTGCGTGCACCAAAGAGAGACTTCAGGTGCCCCCAAATATATATCTGTGCTCTCTCTCTTGCACCCTCAAGGGGAGACATTGCTGGCCATAATGATGAGGAGAGGAAGACTCAGCAACTACCTGAGGCAATTCCAACATAAACGTTAGTATCAAAGCAACATCTGTTTAGTCTGAACCTTTCAACTAGTATCTCTGCTGTGGGAGATTATAGCATTGTCTGTGAACTTCTGCCCAAAGATCAGGGAGGGTGGAGGGAAACTGTGAATCCTCTGAACTCACATGGGGCCTATGGGTGTCCCCAAAGGAAGATGAGGCAAGAGAGATCAGGAGGAGGAGGAGAGAAGTGAAAAGTAAAAACATGTCAACTCTTAAATGAGTTTGGACTTCCATTATGGTTCTCAATAACCACACTGCAGTAAGTAGACAATCCTCTGGCACTCACATCTTGTTGAGCTCCACTCTCTTATATAATAACCACCTGTACAGATTGCCCTATGATCATTACAAGATTTATAATGGAGATAAACCACCTGGTCAAAATATACACAGACGCACACACCCCGCTTCAACTGGGTGCCTTTGATTGATGTTAAATCTCACACTGCAGCATTGTCAGCACAGGATGTCCTTTCTGATAAAGGTGTCACCTGGCAACCAGGCTCAGGGTACAGGCTGGCTAAACCCTGCAAATGGTCACTGAACACCCAAGGTATGTTATATGTTTTCCTCACACTGCCCCTTGTATTCCATAATTTCAAAGAAATATTAAACAGTGCCAAGTTGCAAGAGTTCCACCAAACAGAGTTCTAGAATATTGTACATTCCTTTCCTTTTTTTGGTATGTTCAGAACCACTGACAATGGCTAAATTTTCTCATCACCAGCTGTACTGATTGGGGAAAGAACACCTGTGCTGATGTTAGAACAGCTGCTTCCCAGCTCACAGGTAAGAGTAAGATCAGTTTCACAAAACTCTCTTCTTTTGCTCACCACCTAGTCCTTTCTTCTGTTTTAGCGATGTGATACAGCATGGCCAGAGAGCAGCAGTAGAGGTTTAGAAGGGAGCCTTATTCCCTGTAGAGGGAAGAAAGTTTGCTATAGATTAATTAGAGCACCTGAAGCCAATTAGAGCACCTGAAGTCAGTCACCTGATAAAAGACCCCTGCTTCAATCAGATAGTGGAAGGAGTTGGAGCAGAGAGCAGTTTGGAGGGAAGCAGAGGAAAGTTTAGAGAAGTGCTGCAGTGGGCTTAGAAGACCAAGACCCTAGGTAAAGGGACACCTGGCTTGTGGAGAGGGAGGGCAGGAAGCCCCCACAAGCTGAAGGGCAGGAGAGGGAAGTAGCCCAGGGGAAGGAACTGCTAATTCAAGTGGTTTACCAATATCCCTAGGGACGCTGGGCTAGGACCCAGAGTAGAGGGTGGGCCCGGGTCCCTCCCTCTCCACTCCCCTCCTCTAGGACACTAGTGGGGAGGTTAATATCCTAGTTCAGGGGCAAGAAACGGCACCCTGAATCCCCTGCTCCCCTCCCCCCCGGCAAGAAGAGAAAGCGTGAGACCCATCATAGTAGTGCCTGCAATTTGCCACAGCGATTAACCTCTCAGCCTCCATCACACAGACATCTCCCACATCCTCCCTGCACATTTTCCCCAGTCCCAGGGTTGCTCATATGAGCATAATGATGTACTTGATATTCTAAATGATATGTCAATATCGCCTCTGTTTGCTGAAAGAAGAGAGAGCTTATAAAGTGTCAAAGAGAATATGGAAAAATAACTGGAAGTTTTGGGTTGCTTTTTAGATTCCATGTTTGTCCAAAATGGAATATTTATCAGGCTGGAAACAAACATCTGGAAATGCATCCACAAGACCACATGCCATCAGGTTCCAGCCTCATCTCTAAGAAACAACTCCTAGGAGACCTCCTATTTGGCAAATATCCATGGGAAACATCTCCTATAAGACCACATACAATCAGCCATAGCTTCATCTATTGGAAACATCTCTTGTACCATTGAGCTATATTTCCATCAGTAGAAAGCTCTCCTGTGAGACTTCATATAATCAACTGCAATATCATCTACTGAAAAGTTATACATGTTTGTTCTACTGTCAACTTCCTGGGATTAAGGACCGTCTCCTAATTTGTACTGCACTTAGCACATCATTGAATAAAATAAAATATTTCATTTTATTACTTTATTTGTTTTTTCCTCTGTCTCTCCACACTAGGGGGGAATCTGCCTTCTCCATTATTTGCTCTCTCTCAACATGATGGTACTGAACCTGTGAGAATGCATGAGTGGATGCACCTTTCTGCTCCTCCTCTTTCCAGTACACTGTACCAGCTATAAATATCTTGCTGGTATAGCGTACTGGACCATACTGCCCTACTTGCACTGCTGGACTGGAGATATATTCTCCTTCAGGATGCATACTCCTATTTTTAAACAGGCAAACAATTTGAGATTTACTTTCCCTTGTCCCAGCACACATGGCTGTTCACAGACAACTGCTTGCAGATAGGCGTAGCTCCCTCCATGGGCAAGGCATTACCCCTAACAGACACAGGAACATTTCCTTCACTGTCACAATTGTCCACACTCATAATAGGCAAGGTATAGGGATACTCATGTTCCACTAACCTTGCCTTCTCAAACTGCTGATCAGACAAAGCCATCAGCTCACAAGGCTGCCTAGGCTAATCTAAACTTTATTTGCCTTTCTCTCCCTTATCCCAGCACTCATGGCTGTTTACAGACAAACACTGGGAGACTGGGGCAGCTTCCTTAACAGGCAGGTTGACACTCTCAACAGACAAATAACTGGAGACATTTTCTCCCATGGATAAACTCGTGTTTTTCACAAACAGGGGCTCATCATACTGAGCTACTTCAAGCAAATTACTTTTACCTTGTTCAGGCTCACTTTTAGAAACTTTACTTGCCAACAATCCATCACCCACCAAAAATCTTCTCTTTCCTTCGTCAGTTAGCTCTTCAACCTAGTCATACACACACACACCCCTTTACAAATCTCCGTGTTAGATACAGATAATACAGAGGATTCACATTCATACTTTTTCTGGGGTTGGGTTATGACATTACCCTGATAAAACATAGCTTTCATATCATTCCCAATCAAAAGATCTGTAGGCAAAATAACTTCCTTACACCTACTATAACTTCATGTTTAATATCATGCCATTCAAGGTGGATTCTGACTAAAGACACACAGTAAACTCATAGAGGATTACAATATTCACACTCTTATCTGGTAAGTAATCATCTTCTCTGTCAAAATCTGCTTTAACTAGAGTGACGTTAGAAGCTGTAACTTGCCCTAAACAACTTTTACCATTGATTTTTACATTCTTTAGGAATTTCCTATTACCACCCGGATACATAAGATTGGCACCATTTATGGGATTACCTCCTCCTGAGCTCACAGTAGCAGTATTTACATAAAAGGTGGCAGTGTTGGGGTATATTTGGTTACCCTCTTTCTGGTCAAAGTTCTTTAGCAGGTTTTTCAGTTCTCAATCAATGGCTTTCTTCTTAAAGGATAAAGTCCTTTGTGAACACAAATCTTCCAGGGTTTGCAGTTATGATTGTGGATCACTCATTCTGACTGACTTTAACCTTTAACACTGAGTATCAAATTTCAAATTTAGAATAGCATGAGGTTCTGATCCAAAACCCAAATGATCTGGTTCTGTGTATCCTGTTGATTACGCCAATGTGACCCGGTTTGCCTAGGGCATCCCGCACTGGAAATGCCCAGGTCAGGCCTTGCTACAAAAGGGAGAGAAGATACTCCCAAGACTGGTAGGTAACTCTGAAGTTAAACTCCCCAACTGGTCACAAACTGATCCCTCACACTGGTTATCAAGAAGCAAAAAAGAAATCACACTGCCCTCTTTGTGCAGCACCTAGGTCCAGCACAGAGAGAACATATTAACGGCCATACTGGGCCAGACCAAAGGTCCATCTAGCCCAGTATCCTGTCTTCTGACAGTGGCCAATGCCAGGTGCCCCAGAGGGAATGAACAGAACAGGTAATCATCAAGTGATCCATCCCCTGTGGCCCATTTCCAGCTTCAGACAAACAGGAGCTAGGTAGGGCCACCCTCCCTGCCCATCCTGGCTAATAACCATTGATGGTCCTATCCAGTTCTTTTTTTAACCCTATTATAGTCTTGACCTTCACAACATTCTCTGGCAAAGAGTTCCACAGACTGACTGTGCACTGTGTGAAAAAAAATACTTCCTTTTGTTTGTTTTAAACCTGCTGCCTAATAATTTAATTTGGTGATCCCTACTTCTTGTGTTATGAGAAGGAGTAAACAACAACACTTCCTTATTTACTTTCTCCACACCAGTCATGATTTTATAAAACTCAATCATATCCCCTCTTAGTTGTCTCTTTTCCAAGCTGAAAAGTCTCAGTCTTATTAATCTCTCCTCATATGGAAACCATTCCATACCCCTGTCCATAGGCATATCCCTGCATGCCTTGCTGAGTCCTAGGGTGTATCCCTTGCCTTCTCTAAATTGGTCAATTGTATAGCTGATGTCCCTTGACGGGGCATCAAGCAGGCTAGGCAGTGCTAATGTCAATCTGTCTGGGACTGTTGCCCATACACACAGCACAAGTTTGAAATACAGACATACCCTATATATCTATAACTCATAATACAAAGGTGATACAAACATATAAACAAGATTACCATACTGGGCAAATTATAACATTTTTGCAGCGACCTCACACTTATTGCCATTTTACAATATTTGTATTCATGATATCCTAAAGTGTCTCCCATATTCCATATAGAGTCACATAAACACATATCCTACGCCCCCGCCCCCAAATCTCCTTCCCAGCAATCAAAATCAATTCAACTGCCTCCTACCCCAAAAGAAAAAAAAAACCTCACTCCCAGGGACCAATACCAATTTAGTATTTCCTCTCCGTCCTCAGCATACCCCAGAGACCAAAACCAATGCAATGCCAAAAACTCACCCTCTGTGACAAAACCCATTTAGTTTTCCTGTAGCTATTTGGAGGCTCATGTTCATGGCCACATCCTGGGCTACTTGCTACTCTTCACTGTTTCACCAGGTCTGAGGAAGCCATCACACACTTGTCAGCCACCCTCCCTGCAAGCCAGGAGACAGCTACTGCTGCAGGGAGCATCCTGAGCCCAGCCACCTGACAGGCTCTTCAAATTCCCCATCAGGGCTCAGGGGAGAGAGGGGCAGCCCTTCACACACACCCCCCAAGGTTGCTGTGAGGATCCACTCTGCACAGGGCTCAGGCAGCTTTGCTCTCTGGCTCCAGTTCCCGCAGTGCATTCTGGAGCAATCTGAGGTGCTGGCATCATGAACATGGGGCAGCAACTGTTGCTTCCCAGCTCATCCCCTGCAGGATGGAGAGAATGGAGGGGCCTACAGTTCTTGAGATTTAAAGAGACAGGCCTCTCCTTCAATATACAGAGGAGAATTTTAAAAACAGAGAAAGGCATTGGCTGGCAGGGGCTCCCCAGGAGATTTCTCTGTATCTGGTCCTGGATTAACGGTGCTCTGCGACTTTTAAGTCACAGTTTCACCCTCACCCAGTCAGCTGTCAGTTCATTGCTTTATGGAGTGTTGTAGCCTCTCTCGCATCCAGGATTGTACCCAGATCCCATTATAAGGTGGATTTCGAACAATCTTGTAAATTTAAAACAAAACCTCCACACACTTTCAGATTTTTAGAGTTGGTAGCTAGTATCTGTTCTGAAAATTAACTACATAAATTTGCCTCTATGACAGGTTTTACCAGGCCTGGAAGCCCTGTTGGAGGCCTCACAACCCTACCAAACCCCACCCCAGGAAAAAGCAGTTGAGGTGAGTCCTCCAGGTTGCCTAGAGAGGCTATGGGGAAGCAGCCAATCAGAGAGAGGCTACAGGGAGGATCCAATCAGAGCCCAGCAGTTTCATATAAAAGGAGCTGCTAGACAGAACAGATTCAGTTTCTGGCTGGAGCCAGAGGAGCAGAGGTGGTGCTCCTGGCTGTTTTCAACAGTTGCAGTACCTGGACAGAGCAGTTTGCTGGCTGAAACCAGGGAGCAAGAACTGTACACCTGGCCAACTGTAGGGCTTGACAGATCACTTGTTGGCTGAAGCCAGACAAGCAAGAAAGAAAATGGGGCTGAGAAGGGAAGTGGCCCAGGTAAACGCACCAGCAAGCAGTTAAAGGGAAACAGCAGATGGTTGCTACTTATAGTGTCCTTGGGCTGGGACCCGGAGTAGTGGGAGGGTGCAGACAGGGGAGCTTAACCAAGCCCAGAGAAGGGGACAAAAGACCCCAAAGAGGGTCAACATTTAATTGAACTATGTTAACCCCCAGGAGGGGATTGAATTGAACTAGTGGCTCAGCTGGAGAACTGGGGTCAGTAAGGCTCACTACAGAGTGAAGAGTCTCCAGGGAAGAAGCCCTGAGGGTACTGCTCCATATCAGAACAGAGACAACACTTAAGAGAGACCAGGAGGGGCTGAGGGACCATTGAAAGCTAGCAGAGGAGGGGCTATAACTAAGGATACGAGTTGGCCATGGAGGTCACGGAAGTCATGAATTCCGTGACTTCTTCCACCCTGGCAGGGCTGGAGCAGCTGTCAGTCCAGGAGTGCAGCAGTCCCCTAAACAAGAGCCCCCAGGGCTGTAAAAGCAGCTGGCCCTCAGACAGCATCATTGCAGGAGCCCCCCTGCCCATCAGCTGGTCAGAGGATGGTCCCACAGCACCAGGACCCCATCCACCCACCCATTAGCTATCCAGAGGATGGCCCCTGTGGCACCAGGAGACACCCCCCCCCCACGCCCATTAGTTGGTTGGAGAACAGCCCTGCAGCACCAGGAGCTCTCCCCCCCCCGCCCATCAGCTCGTCGAAGGATGGCCCCGCGGCAATAGAAGCCCCCCCCCGCCGCCCATTAGCTAGTCAGAGGATGGCCCCACAGCACCAGGCGCTCCCCTCCCCACACCCATCAGCTGGTCGAAGGAAGCTGTCCATTTTCATACCAGCCACCTGCAGGATTTTTTTTAGGAGTGTGAGCGAAGCTATAGTTCATCTGCTGCAGATGTGATCACTAAGTAAATCAATGGAAATAAAAGAAAATATTGCAGCAATTGAAGCATTTGCACCAAGAATAATGGCACCTCTCGCAGCTTATGAAAAAACAGATCACATAAGGTGGTCAATGACTTGACTTATCTTGCCAGTTGGTCAAAGTCCTTCAGTGGCATGACTGACCACCTGTCAGCTAAGAGTGTAAAATTGAAGCCTACATGACTGGTTCTGAACAGTTTTGTCAACCCGCTGCCAGTTTTCTTAAACCCTGCCGAGTGTTTGATCCCAATCAGGCCAAACTTCTTGACCTTGTATTACTAAATGTATTTGAGTCTATTCCATGTTTAAAAACAGTTTTGTAGCTACAGCAGTGCAGTTTTGAAATGAAGTGGAACTTGACATTCAGGAATTTTGGGGCAACTTAAATGATCGCTTTCCAAGTCTGGCAATAATAGCTTTGAGGTGTTTATCGCTGCCCAATAACGGTGTGGACTGTGAGAGATAATTTTCACCTTACAAAGTTATCTTGCGAGATGACAGATGCTCAATCAAAGATGACAACCTGGCAATGTACAACATGCTGTTTCAGAATCGTGGAAAGCTCTGTTAGTAAATGACCATTTTACACTCTAACAGTTAATCTGGTAGGTAATTAGCATTATATAAGGTTTAAATAGCCAATTTGAAAGTGCTTTATTAATGTAGTGAAAACTGCATTACTGTGTATACATTTCCATGATTTTCTTGTTTATTTCCCAGAGTACTCTGATAGGTCCTTGTAGTAAGGCCACTGACTCACTGCTGTGGCACCTCCTGCTGGTTGTCCGGGAATTAGCTCTCTCAGCTCTGGAGTACCCTTTATAGGCTGGTGTCTCACCCCCTGTTGCCTACCCCTCTGCAGTCCCTTTATCTCCACCACGTATAGGCCCCATGTTCCTCCTGGACCAGGATGCCCCTTACCGTTGGGTGCTGCCTCTCACTCAGGGAACCCCACTCCCCTGAGCCCACCCCACCTCAGTGATCCACTGCCAGTCTTCATCTAGCCCCTTTACTCATGATCAAACTGCAGGCTGAAGTGGCCACTCATCGCTTCTCTTCACTTTCTTTCAACTTCAAGGCCAGGTCTTCCTTCTCCTTTTGGGCTTTTTGCAGCTCCACCTCCGCCTGTGGGAGGTGGGGACATTTGAGAGGGGACTGTCCCTACTGGGTTGAGGGCCAGGAGCCTCACCCAGAACAGGGGAAGGGACAAGACCCTGGGAAGGCCCATTGGGTGAAGAAACCCAAGAGGGGACGGACATGTTGGGCCTGTGGACAGCGAGGGCACATATGGGGTTCGCTGAGTGAGGGGCAGCACCCCAAGGTAAGGGGCACCATGGTCCAGGAGGGACGTGGGGCCTATACATGGTGCAGATAAAGGGACTGCAGAGGGGTAGGCAACAGAGTGCAAGACACCAGCCCATAGAGGACGCTCCAGGGCTAAGACAGCTAATTTCTGGGTGACCAGCAGGAGGCGCCGGGCTGGAGAGTCAGCGGCCTTACTACATATGGTGGAGAAAGTGATCACGTGCAGTCCACCCCGATACAAAGGGAACTATGGAGACTGGACAAGTTGTTCCACTGTTGAGGGATGATAGATCCCCGATACACGGAGATGTTCTTTGCGGAAGGTGCTTATGCCATCTCTGCTTGGGCCCTGACATCAGCACCCCAGCGGAAGGGGGCAGATGACCCATGAGGGAGACGGGAGTCCCTGCTGCAAGGAATCCGGGAAACCCAAGAGGGACTATGGGAGGTGCAGTGGGCATCTGTGCAGCACTTAATAGGCGGCCACGCAGCTTAGAGGGAACTTAGGTCTCTGCCCATCTGACCTGGAGGGAAATTCCTTCCTGACCTCAAATATGGCAATCACAGTACTGAGTGTGATAGGCCCTGTTGAACCTTGCGCCCTGGAAGGGGTCTGTTTTGTGTGTGTTCACATACAGATTGTGCGTGAGTTGCCCGGAGGGCTGAGGCAGTAAAACCTGCCGGAAAAAATTTAACTGCCAGCAGGGGTCACCATAAGCAGCCCAAGTATTGAGAGAGTGCAGATGCAGACATACCCGACTGGTTGGAGTACTGAGGTGAGTGGCCCCCGTCACAGCCTCCTTCGAAAATCTTTTGCTAATGGTCTAATGTTCCTTTGTCTCCTTCCATCTGCGCAACACTATCCCCTAATACCACGGAGCTTCACCTCTGGGTAACCTTTGAAACTGGCTTCTGCAAGGGCTGAGATAGGAAAGTTCTCAAGAAATTAACCTTAGAAAATTCTGCATGTTTAATCTGGATAAAATCTTAGTGGTTTTTTTAAACACAGACATCAAAGGTGTTGTCAATTAGTGGGTTTGAAAAAGACCCGCAGGGCCTTCAGATAGCTAGGTAGGCTAAGCAGCCAGGATCACCTGATATTCACAGGCAAATGAGTCCTGAGAGAGCTATTCCTACAGCAGCTCTGACTGTTCTAGGAGGCAGGCAAGTTGGGCAGGCAGCCAGCCAGAGATGGATTTCCCAGAGGGCTGGAGCTTCTAGCATCATCTCCAGCCTGGGCTCCACCCCAGCCAAAACCCTGTTGCTCACAAAAAAAAGTGAGAGTTGGCAGAGGCTTCAGTACAGGCCTCGGGCTTCTACCTCAGCTCCCTAAGCCAGCTAGTAGCCCCCTCTGCAGCTTAGCTCCACAAGCCTCTTAGCAACTCTCTACTAGCTTAGCTCAGTCTGCCTGAGGTTTCAGAGTAGCAGCCGTGTTAGTCTGTATCCGCAAAAAGAACAGGAGTACTTGTGGCACCTTAGAGACTAACAAATTTATTAGAGCATAAGCTGTAGTGGGCTGTAGTCCATGAAAGCTTATGCTCTAATAAATTTGTTAGTCTCTAAGGTGCCACAAGTACTCCTGTTCTTTTTGCCTGAGGTTGACACTAATGCTTGTGAGCCACTCCTGACAGCATGACAGAGATAAAGGCTGAATTAGTTGAAACAAAAGGGCCTGCTGAAATAATTCAAAGGCTGTGTTAAAATCCCTGCCTGGTAAAGAACAGCAGTGTGGGACTGGAAATTAATAAACTAAATTTGGGTGTCAGAAATTAGGCCTAATTGGTAAACACACTAGTGAGGGGATGTGCTACTCTGTCCATCACTCTCCTTTGGGTTTAAAAAAAAAAAAAAGACTTTGGAGGGGAAATATGGAGACATGGAGGCAAAAAAAAAAAAAAAGAAGGAGATGCTGGCTGAGAGAAAGGGGAAGGAATGAGCTTCACTATCATAATTACCACCCCCTCAATCTCCTTTACCCCACCCATGAAAGCATCCCAGTAACCAACCCAAACCGATTCAACTTCCCTTACAGCAATAGCCAAACCCAAAGCAGTTTTCCCCTTCACAGCACACCCCACTGACAAAGCCCAGTTCAATTCCCCAGCCAACATTCCGGGGTAACAAAAAAAACAGTGCCACTATCTCTCCTTAAAATCATGGCCTGTGACAAAAAACAATTCAATTCTTCACACCACCATCATGCCCAGGCAACTCAGAGAGTCAGCACCCCCTTAATATCACTCAGTGACCAAAATCAATTCAACTCCCCCTTCAATGGACCCCCAGGGAACAAAACAGTTCAACCCTCTTCCGTCCTATGCAGTGACCGAAAACAATTAAACTCCTCTTCCCATCCCCAGCAACCACACCCAATTTGTCACCCAGAGAAGCAAAACTAATTCACCCCCCCAATCACTCCAGAAAACACAAACACATTCATCTCCCTCCCAAAAACTTACCCCACTCACAAAAGGAAATTCAACTCTCCCCATCTCCGCAACTTATCCCTGGTGATCAAAATCAATATAATTCTGCCCCAAATACACCTCCATAGAACAAAATTATTTGTCTCCTCTCCACCAATGTACCCTGGTGATGAAAACCACAGTGCTTTAGCTAAAAGACTAGATGGTTAAAATATTATCCCCATTCTACCACTGGAGCAGCGTTGTTAAGTAACATAAGCAAGTTCACAGACAATCAGTGGCATAACTACAAAGGGAACACAGCCCTCCTGATTCTCAGTCTCCCCTTCTAAACTTTTCTAGAGTTAACTATTGTTCCATATGTGATAAATTACTGCTTCTGAGTCTTAATGCAGATAGACACAACAGAAACCAGGTGTTTTCTGTTTCCTGTGCTAAGCTCTCAGGATCATAAATTCCAAAAAAATAGGCCTGTCACTTGAGCTAAAGAAGAATCACCCTCAGCTCTCCTTAATGTTTGGGCTTTTATTCTCTTTCTGAGATAGGGAGGACAAGATAATCACAAACACTTGGGCAGACCAAGCAGGGATGCACACATACGTAAGACCCAGTATATTCCCTTTTTGGGAGTTATCACCTGCTTGTCATGGCAATTCTGCTACATCTTTCATTACGACATCACCTGGCCCAAGCACAGCTACTGGGGCACTGAGCTCTAGTCAGTGCTCAACTTGGCCGCCGAGAGAGCTAACACCAACTTGTCTCGGATGTCTCCCAGAAGCATAGCATAAGTTTGAAATACAGACAGTATGGAGCCAATATTCATAACTTCAACTACAAAATTGATACACACATATAGACAGCATAATCATAACCAGCAAACCCTAACCTTGTCTTAGACACCTCATTTGACCCCCTTTATACAAGATTTGGTGCCACGACAGGACTTTGGTTGCAACCATGTTTTATATGGTCCCGGTTCAAATCAATAACGTGACACTACCATGCCATGCTGCAGAAATTACATCATTGCTGGATAAATTCCTGTCCTGTGTCAGTAATGAGGTGATAATCACCTGGGAAAAGTCCTTAGCCTAGCGAGTGTGATGACAGCTTCACTGTCTGTATTTCACTGCAGACTGTAGGGCAGGCTCAGGGTGAGGACAACAACTACTATGAGGATAGTGTCTTTATAAATTTCAGAGTAACAGCCGTGTTAGTCTGTATCCGCAAAAAGAAGAACAGGAGTACTTGTGGCACCTTAGAGACTAACAAATTTATTAGAGCATAAGCTTTCGTGGACTACAGCCCACTTCTTCGGATGCATCCGAAGAAGTGGGCTGTAGTCCACGAAAGCTTATGCTCTAATAAATTTGTTAGTCTCTAAGGTGCCACAAGTACTCCTGTTCTTCTTTTTGTCTTTATAAAGGCATTTCTACTGTCCGGTGTTGGGAAGGGGGAACTGCCAGCTCCTCTGAAGACCCCAATAAGACCCCAATAATCACTTGTAAGGAGACGATCCCTTGCCTCTGAGTAATGTCATGTCTCGTCCCTGATCAGATAGCGTTTTCTCCCTTAAGGACCAAGGGCAACAGCAGAAGCCCTGTTCCCCAACCTGGTTTGAAATTTATGCTGATGAAACAAGAGAGATTTTAATATATGATGGAAGGAAGTTGGATTAACATTGATCTTCCTGGAAGGTGGGATCATAGGGTGTTAATGTAGATTATGGCCTATAGGGAGACAGGAGCCACAGGAGAGAATGGCTCTACTGATGCTAATGTTTCTTTCAATTCATATTTTAGGATGAGTGCTCCATCATGGGCCAATTTAACTGGTGATCCTCTTTTGTCTGCCCCTGTACTCCCAGAGGCTCAGCTCTTCATTCTTTATGAAGCTTTCCTCGAACAGAGTGCACCTGCTGCCTCAGAGTTAGTATTGGGATTCCTTCACTTCTTTCTTTGTGTGTATACTGAGGAGGTGTGGGGATATGCCTGTGTAGAGATTTGGGAACAAACATGTAATCCAGTTGCCACCATTCCAAAAAGATAAACACAAGACAAGATTCTCTGCAGTCACTGTAAGGAAGAACCAAATTCTCTCTCCCACTGGGCTCTTTCTGACCAACAACCAGCTCCAACCATTCCTTCTCATATTAACATTGTCTTGCAATACAAATAGACCTTTCCCAACCTCCTGACTTCACCTTGCTACTATTTAGTTAGTGAGTGTCATATTCTCCTATATCACTGCACTTCAATGGAGGAGAAATGTCTAAATAACATTTTTTTGCACAAAGAACGAGGAGTACTTTTGGCACCTTAGAGACTAACAAATTTATTTGAGCATAAGCTTTCGTGGGCTAAAACCCACTTCATCGGATGCATGATTCAAAGATTCAATCACTGTTATGGCAGAGGAGTTCTAGCTGGAAGTCAGAGTTGCCCTGTTGCTTATTATTCAGAATCCCAGGGCCTGGAATCTGCCACTCCGGCTATGTGCACAATGAAACCAGTGAATGGCCTATGCCCGCTGATTCGGGCTTGTGAGGCTCAGAATAAGGGGCTGACTAATAGCAGCATAGACGTATATACTTGGGCTGCAGTCCAAGCTCAGAGACCCTCTGACTTTGTATGGCCTAAATTCTAATCTGAGCCCGAATGTTTACAATGCAATTAAACAGCCCCTTAGCCTGAGCTCCATGAGCCTGAGTCAGCTGGTGCAAGCCACAGCCACAGGTGTCTAAATTGCACTATAGACATATCCTCTGATAATTTTGGGATTCGTAGTAAGATATTTATTTTCCACTACTTGTTTGGATAGATCATGATAACTCTGTTCCAGGGAGTGATACAAACAAATATTTGGATACAAAGGTTTTTGTGGCTCCCCTCCCCACAATTAGTTTTCTTCTTTCTACTGCCTCACCCAGGACTGAAAGGCTTTGTTCTATGGATTTTATTAAAAGTCCAAGGCACGGAGTGGGGATTTAAAGAGATTGTAATTGCAGAGATGGATTTAGCTGTGCATTAACAGGGACCATTATGGCACATTGGGGACAAGTGGAAGTGAGAATTGTTCAGCTGCTAATATTTGTATTTGTTTTTCTGATTTTAGGACTCATTGTACATTGTATGACAGCTCTGATGCTCACATTTAATCATTGGCCCCATAAAGTTTGGCCTGGCCATGAAATCATAATCCCCTTTCCCTCTTCAGTGAGTATTCAAGTTCTCTTTAATACTAGCTTGTGCATACATTAAGGATGGTGTGTGGGAGAAGCTCTGTAAGGACTCGAATGCACGTAAGGAATAGTGCTGCCACCTTCCTGAAAATGCAGGACAGTTCTTTCATTCCAGGCATTGTAAGAAAGCTCCACCTTCTCTCTCTCACATTGGGCACTGTCTGACCACTAAATAGCTCCAGCAATGACTCCACATCTTAACATGTATAATTAGTGAGAACTGTCTTACTTTTCCCCTCATTTATATAGTTCCAACGGTGCTTTAACAAGAAGGATGGAGGTAGGGTGACCAGATGTCCCGATTTTATAGGGACAGTCCTGATTTTTGGGTCTTTTTCTTATATAGGTTTCTATTACCCCCCACCCCCTGTCCTGATTTTTCACACTTTCTGTCTGGTCACCTTAGATGGAGGCAAGATTCCTGCTTGGAGACTCTACAATCTCTGCAGACAATGAACTGGTGAAAAATGTAAAGCCCATTATTCCCCTCCCTATAGTTCTTTGTTTGCTATTCCTGCCTCCTCAACCACAGCAAAGAGTCAAGGAAGATGCTTTTTATTAGGGAAAGAAGGAACATTGAGACAGATATAAGTCAAATACAGATTGGCAAAGTGTGAAAAGGGGGATAATTCTTCAGCGGCTGATGTTTCAACTCTTTTTCCTTTAAGGCTGAACTCTCCACCATCAGCCATTGAACCATCACTGGCAGCTGAAGATCCTTATTTTACCCCAGATGAACCTCATATTCTGGAGTGGGGCTTTTCTGAATAACAACTGACCATCATCTTCCCCGCAGTGAGTATTCAGAGTCTCAGCCATTCTTCTGAGCGTACCTCAGAAATGGGTTTTCTATCTGCCAATTTGTACAGGGCTTTGGATCCTGAAAAAAAAATTCAGAACTAGAGCCTACAGCCATTCTAAGGAGGCACCAAACCCTGACTCACTCAGACACTATCTGAACTATGACCAGATCCAACAATTCTCTTTGAATGGAACTTGTCCTTTGCCAGCCTGTTAGCGCTGACTTATTAATATGTATGCAATGTTTATACAGAGTTCCTTACTCCTTGATTATGGTAGGAGGCAATGCCCCCTTTCCTTTATTGTAGGCTATGGAAATGCTACACAGGTTTTTGGGGTTGAGATCAGTATTATTTTCAGAAATGTTGTGGGGCCCAGACAAGTTCTCCTCATCCCTTAAACATATTTACACTGTCAGATTGGTAGCAGTATATCTGTTCCTTTTATTGAACAGCTCAGTTCCAAACAGCGAATCTGCCTTTCTTCTAGTTCCCTTGTAGCAGAGAAGACACCAGTGATAGAATCCAGAACCTTCATCAACGGCAATCAGGAAACAATACAAACGAAAAAATACTTGTCCTATATCTCCAAACCCCGGCATCCTAGTAGTACAAAACTAGTGAGGACAAAGATTAGGAATCCTTACTTAGAGCTCATAAGTAGTTAAACCTAACCAAAACTCAGAGCTGAAAATGAAAGTTAAGTGAGTTCAGGGTTCAGCAGGAAAGAGTATTATTCCAGTCCCTTATACTGTATTTGGAAACTGCAGGTGCTGCAACTGAACAACATATTGCAACAAGGATCTACGTCATCTCTATTAACATGCTAAGAATGAGAACAAGTTAAGTTCCTGGAGCTTTATTCTGTCCATGGTGAGAGAGATGTTTCTACCCCCATACACAACAGATCATTCAAGAGAGGTTTATTCTCCCCCAGTGAACACTGGGAAGAGGTTTAGAGTCTCCAGCAAGACACTGATCAGAGGTTTCATCCCTCCCAGAAGACAGGGATTTGGACTATCCATCACAGAGATATGGCCACAACTGTAGAAGCTCCCATAATGTCTAGCAATGCAGCATATGAGCTGCAAGAAAGCTTTGGTGCAGTTACTAGTGTGAGGTCAGGATAATAAGGACCCCAAGACCATAATCTTAGGATGCAGCCTCAGATAATTCGACAGGACTGTCCTGTATTTCAGTTGCATGAATACCCTGTTTGCTGCCCATCTATTCTATCATTAAATACAAGGTTGGTGCCACAGCATTAGGTGAGAAGGGAAAAACTCCTTCCCTGGCACAAAGGCAGAGCCTGTAGGTAGAAACACATCAAAGAGAATGACCCTGGGCTTATTGCCCCCTGCAGGAGTGTGCACCAAAGAGATACATTTGGGGGAACCTGAAGTCTATCTGTGCTCTCTCTCCTGCACCCTCAAGGAGCGACATTACTGGCCACAATGATGAGGAGAGAAGAACCCAGCAACTACCTGGGGCAATTCCAACATAAACGTTACTATCAAAGCTGTGACGTTGTGCAGTCTATATGGTTTTATAAAAACTTGATAATAAGTCAATATAATGTAACTGAGATAGTTTTAGAGAAAATACGGTAATAAGTGAATGTAAGTAACTGGGATATGCCTCATGCAAAAGGTCTCTTGTAAGGTATCATTACAAAGCTTATAATCTACTGAGTATGATCATCTGATTTGTATAAATTTACCACTCTTGTATCTAAAACTAGAAATATAAAATGTAACTCTGAGGGCCTATTGTAATTGTGTAAAGTGTGGGCCATTAATGATGGTTTGGAATCTTGATGACTCCCATTGTCTGCAGATGGCTGTATTTACCTGTGAGTCTTCCTGTATATGTGTGTGCTGGCAAGTGAGTAATGAAGTCTTGCAGTGACATGTGATCATGTCACCTGAACTGGAATCCATCTTTAACCTGGTGCTTTTCCAGTGAGGGGGGGTGGAAACCCAGAGAGACAAAGAGTTCCCGCCTTATGCAAAAGATATATAAAGGGGGGAAGAGAACAGAGAGGGAGAGGAGCCATCATGAAGAATCCCCTAGCTATCACCTGAGCTGCAACAAGAGCTGCACCAGGGGAAAGAATTGTGCCCAGGCCTGGAAGGTGTCCAGTCTGAGAAAAACTTACTGAAGCATCTCTGAGGGTGAGATTATCTGTATTCAGTTTGATTAGGCATAGATTTGCGCATTTTATTTTATTTTGCTTGTGACTTACTTTGTTCTGTCTGTTACTACTTTGAAACACTTAAATCCTACTGTCTGTATTTAATAAAATCACTTTCTATTTAGTAATTTACTCAGAGTATGTATTAATACCTGGGGGAGCAAACAGCTGTGCATATCTCTCTATCAGTGTTATAGAGGGCGAACAATTTATGAGTTTGCCCTGCATAAGCTTTATGCAGGGTAAAACGGATTTAATCTGGGTTTAGACCCCATTGGGAGTTGGGCATCTGAGTGCTAGAGACAAGCACGCTACTGCGAGCTGTTTTCAGGTAAACTTGCAGCTTTGGGACAAGTGATTCAGACCCTGGGTCTGTGTCTGGAGCCAGACGGGAGTGTCTGGCTCAGCAAGACAGGGTGCTGGAGTCCTGAGCTGGCAGGGAAAACAGAAGCAGGGGTAGTCTTTGCACATCGGGTGGCAGCTCCCAAGGGGGTTTCTGTGATCCAACCCGTCACAAAAGCAACATCTGTTTATTCTGAACCTTTCAATTAGTATCTCAGGTATCTCTGCTGTGGGAGATTATAGCATTGTCTGTGAACTTCTGCCCAAAGATCAGGGAGGGTGGAGGGGAACTGTGAACCCCCTGAACTCACACTGGGCCTATGGGTTCCCCCAAAGGAAGAATGAGGCAAGAGAGCTTAGGAGGAGGAAGAGGAGAGAAGTGAAAAGTAAAAACATGTCAGCTCTTAAATAAGTTTTGGACTTTCATTATGGTTCTCAATAATCACACTGCAGTAAGTAGCCAATCCTCTGGCACCCACATCATATTTAGCTCTACTCTCTTATGCAATAAACACATTGTGAGTGTTTACCTCCTCCTTGCCAACCACCTGTACAGATTGCCCTGTGATCATTACAAGTTTTGTAATGGAGGTGAGTTACCTAATCAAACACACACACACACACCTCTTTAATAGTGTGGTATTAACTGATGTTAAATCTCATGCTGTAGTATTTTCAGCATACGGTGTCCTATCTGATAAAGATGTCAGCTGGCAGCCCAGGGCTGCCCAGAGGATTCAGTGGGCCTGGGGTCTTCAGCGGCGGGGGGCCCCTGCCGCCGAATTGCCGCCAAAGACCCAGCACTTTGGCGGCAGGTCCCGGAGCGGAAGGACCTCCCCGCCACTGAATTGCCGCCAAAGACCCAGAGCGGAAGAAGCTCAGGGGGCCCGGGCCCCACGAGAGTTTTCCAGGGTCCCCGGAGTGAGTGAAGGACCCCACTCCAGGGCCTCCGAAAAACTCTCGTGGGGGCCCCTGGGGGCCCGGGGCAAATTGCCCCACTTGCCCACTCCCTCCCGGGCGGCCCTGTGGCAGCCAGGCTCAGGGCACAAGTAGATGTTGGCTAAATCCTGCAAATGGTCAATGAACAAGGTAGATTATATGTTTTCCTCACACTGCCCCTTGTATTTCATAGTTTCAAAGAAATATTAAACAGTGCCTAGTTGCAAGAGTTCCACCAAACAGAGTTCTAGAATATTGCACATTCATTTCCTTTTTTTGCATGTGCAGAACCACTGACAAAGGCTGAATTTCCTAATCCCCAGCTGTACTGATTGGGGAAAGAACACCTGTACTGATATTAGAATAGCTGCTTCCCACCTCACAGGCAAGAGTAAGATGGGTTTCAAAAAACTCTCTCCTTTTGCTCACCACCTTCTCCTTTCTTCTAGTTTAGTAAATTAAAACTAAATTTCCTTCACCCAGAGAACATCTCCCACATCCTCCCTACACATTTTCCCTAGTTCCAATGATATGAGCATATGAATTTACTTGATATTCTGAAGGATATGTCAATATCTCCTATGATTGCTGGAAGAATGAGTTTTTACAAGTTCTCAGAAGAGAATATGGAAAACTAAACTGGAAATGTTGGGCTGCTTTTTTAGGTTCCATGTTTGTCCAAAATGGAATAATCATCAAGCTAGAAAGAAACATCTGGAAACGCCATCTGGTTCCAGCCTCATCTCTAAGAAACAACTCCTAGGAGACCACATATTTGGCAGATATCCATGGGAAACATCTCCTATAAAACCAACCACAATCAGCTATAGTTTCATCTATTGGAAACATCTCCTGTGAGATGTTGTACCCTTCCTGCATGTCCATCAGGAAAAATCTCTACTATGAGACCTTATATAATCAACTGCAATATCATCAACTGAAAGGTTATACATCCTGATTCTACTGTGAACTTCCCAGATTAAGGACTGTCTTCTGTTTTGTACTGCTGTTGGCACATCACTGAATATAATAAAATAACTCATTTTACTACTTTCTCTGGTGTTTCTCTGTTTTCTTTCTAGTCCAGAAGAATCTGCCTTCTCCATTATGTGCTCTCTCTCTCTCTCTCTCAACATGATGGTGCTGAACCTGTAAGAATGCATGAGCTTTGGAAGCTGTTCTCACCCTCCATTTTTCCATTGCACTACAACTGTGTAGCATTGCAATATACTGGTTGAGCTGGACTATCAGCAAAGCAGTCTGAGGCCTGGTGAGAGGTGCGAATTTTGAATCACTGCATGAGAAGAGGAACCAGGGTTACCAAATAAATCCATCATCCCCAGTAAATGCACCCCATAAGCCAAATCCACTCCTCTCTCTCTTTCTTTACTGCAGCCCAGTGAACACAAATTAAACACACACCCTATGCCAAAAAATCTCATTTCCAGCAACCAAAATCAATTCAACTGCCTCCCACCACTAAAAGAAAAAACAAATACCTCACTCCCAACGACCAAAACCAATTCAACATTTCCTGCCCCTCTGCTGCACACCCCAGAGACCAAAACCAATACAATGTTCCCCCACAAAACTCACCCACTGTGACCAAATCCCATTTCTATTCTCCCCATAGCCACTGAAGGCTCCTCTTCATGGCCACGTTCTGGGCTACTTGAAACTCTTCATTGCTTCACCAGGTCTGAGGGAGCCATCACAGGCTTCTCACCCTGCTGCAGGGAGCTTCCTGAACCCAGCCACCTGCCAGACTCTTCAAATTCCCCATCAGGACTCAGTGGAGAGACAGGCAGCCCTTCACCACCACCCTCCTCAGGCTGCTGCAAAGATCCATTCTGCATACGGCTCAAGCAGCTTCATGCTCTGGCTCCAGCTCCCGCAGTGCATTCTGGGGTAATGTGAGGTGCTGGCGTCATGAATGCAGAGCAGCTACTGTTGCTTCCCAGCAAGTCCCCTACAGGAGGAAGAGAAGGGAGGGACTTATGGTTCTATATGATTTTAAAAACTAGGACTCTCCTTCAATATACAGAGGAGAATTTTAAAGACAGACACAGTCATTGAGTGACAGGGCCCTCCAAGAAATTTCCCAATAATCCTATGGGACAGTCCAGTCCTGGATCATTGGTGCACTGTGGCTTTGTTCACCCTCACCCAGTCAGCTGTCAGGTCATTGCATTATGGAACGTTGTAGCCTCCCCACATTCAGGATTGAACCCAGGTCCCATTTTGAGGAGGATTTGGAACAATCTTGTTAATTTAAAACAAAACCCTCACACATGTCCTGTATTTTAGAGTTGATAACTTGTATTAGTTCTGAAAATTAAGTCCTAACATTTGCCTCCCTAACAATCCCCTAATACTACAAAGCTTTGCCTCTGGGTAAATTTTGAAACTGGCTTCTGCAAGGGCTGAGATAGGAAATTATTCAAGAAATTAATATTTGAGATCTCTGCATGACTCTGCCTCTGCAAAGCCAATAGGGAAAGAGAGGGGATTGAGGATGGCCCACACTATAACATTACCAGCCTAAAGATCAAAGATTATGAGTCAGACCACACAAAATCATGAGATTGGCCAAAAATAATCATGCATTTTTTAAAAAGATTATTATATGTTTCTTTGATCTGTCTTGATTTTGTATCCCCCATGCCCACCCTCAGTGTGTGTGTGAGTGAGAGAAACAATT
This sequence comes from Malaclemys terrapin pileata, assembly GCF_027887155.1. Classification (NCBI taxonomy): domain Eukaryota; kingdom Metazoa; phylum Chordata; order Testudines; family Emydidae; genus Malaclemys; species Malaclemys terrapin. Next base: position 43,907,975 of record NC_071511.1, read on the forward strand.
ACTGTTGCACATACTTCCAAATTTATTATTGTGGAGAACAGATGATGTTAACTTGGAATTTTTTGATCTGAGCTGCTGTTCTAGGAGAAGTGTTAAACAAAATTGTATGATGGGGTATGTTGTGGAACAAAGACCAAAAAGAACATATGTAGTTGGGTCAGATGTGAAAGTAAGCCGGTCCGGTCCGTTATGGCGTACCGGTGAAAAGTGGCCGCCAGTACTGGCCCATATGCCGTGGCTTTAAGCGGGGTCCTTTGCCGCGGCAGCGCTTTAACATCGTTGCCCTTTTTGCCCCCCTGGAGCCCTAATGGGGAGTGGGGGCAAAAGAAGCAGCTGCCCCAGGGCCCGGTGATTTATGAGGGCCTGGGGCTCCGGCTGCTGCTCCCGGGCCCTTTAAAGCGCCGCTGGAGCCTCGGGCGGCACGGGCCAGGCAGCATGGATGGACTGGCTGGGGGATGCTGACCCCCCATCCCCACCCCTTCTGCCCGAGGCCCCGTCCCTTCTAGGAGCCGGAGCCGGCCCCCATACCGGTAAGTCTTGAATTTTACTTTCACCCCTGAGTTGGGTGCACAGAGATGGAGGTTTGGATTCTTTGATGGAAGCTCCCCCACTTGAAATGCTGAGGGGTTTTAATCAGAAGGGTCATTGGCTGGCTTTTGAGGAGAGAGGGAGCAGGATCACAGATGGGGGTGAGGAGCCAGTCTGTGGTCAGGAAGAGAAGCACTACCAAGCTCTGATCAGATGAGGCTTTTCCTTTGGCAGTAAGAAGAAGGGTTACCGAATGCTCTTGTGATGTTTGTTATGTTTAATCAGGTTGAATAAAAGTGTAATGGTTTTCCAAACCCTGAAGTTGAAGGTGTTGTCAATGCGTGCGTAGCAGAGTCCACTCACTTAATGCGAGCACCACCTGGTCAAGTGTGCGCATGTGTAACCCACACACTTCTTGGGTGTGGTGTTCTGTCCCGTCTAGAGCGAGAGAAAGAGAAAAGAAAAAAAAAAAAAAACAGTCTGCTGTACAGCCTTAGCTAACAGCCAGGTTGCTTTTAGCTCATGCTGTAGAAGCTCATGTACTAAGCTCCAGAGGTCCCCGCTTCAATCCTGCCCGGCGACAACCGGGGTCTGTCAGTGTTACACATGCCTGCAGTTTTTTCCCTCAGTTTCTTCACTCATGGTGCCCCCCATTGGCTGCTGCGTTCGTCAGATGGGTCTTTGGTGACTCAGCCCTCTGGCCAAGTCACACACAGTCCATATGTTAAACAAACCAAACCCTTCTGGGGTATATGGTCCAGCCAGGACAATCTCGCTGTCCTCAGTAATATCCTGCAGCCCTCCATGGGCTCAGTCCCTTAACAGTCCAACAGGTTCCATCATGGTACCCTCAGTTGGGTTCTGGCTACCTGACAAAGATTCCTGCTCTGGGATGGACTAACGCCCCAGGGCTTCCTTCCTAGAGTGCTAGTCCATCCCTCTGCCTTCCCTTGAGTCCTCAGTGACCCCAGCTCTCCAGCTGAGCCACTCCTCTTGAACTCAGTTCATGGACCCCAGCTCTCCCGCTGAGTCAGTCTCAGTTCGGCGCCTTTTCAGGGGTAACCCAGTTCCAGATATAGCAGTTCTCTGGGCCAGTTTAAACTCCCTTGCTCAGGGCTTAGCCACTTTCCCAGTGACTGTTTGGAAGGGAACCAAGCCCACCCACTACTCTGGGTCCCAATCTAGGGATACTATACGTAGCACCCATGTGCCACATCTCTTTAATTAACTACATTTCCCTGGGCCACTTCCCCATGGCCCTTATCTTTTTTGAGTCCCAACAACCGGCCAGGAACACTTTCCTTGCTCCCCTGGTCCCTACACACAGACTGAACATAGCGCCCTGCAGCTCCTTTTATATGCGCCTGCTTGGCCCCGATTGGCTGCTTCCCAGCAACCTCTTTCTGACTGGCTGTGTCCCATGCAGCCACTTTAGGCAGCTTGGAGGACTCAACTTCCCTTTTCTGGGGCAGGGTGTGGTAGGACCACAAGGTCTCCAGCAGGGGGCCTCCAGGCCTAGTACAGCCTGTTGGTTTGGAAAAAATCTGCAGGGCCCTTGGAGGTAGGAAAAGGAGCCAGAATCACCCCATATTTACAGGCAAATGGCCCTGGTGCAGGAGCTCTCACCCCAACATCTGCCCATCCCCTGCCCAGCAATTATTTCTGGCCCCCCAACTTCCAAATCAATCGTTTCCCCCAGGTCCCCACATCAGTTGGGACACCCAGCATTTCTGTGTGTCCCCCTCAAGCCCCATAAGTTCAGCTGACCTCTGATCCCCCTGGAGTTCTTTCATCTGCCCACCCAGGCTTGGCAGAGCTGCAGTGGGGTCCCCTCTCCCCCTTTCACCCCCTCTATCCATTCCCATGCCATGTTCTATGCAGGGGAGCGGAGGAGCTCTCCTGTTGCTCACAAGAGCAAAGAGGGAAGGAGGGAACGGAGCTCCCCTGAGCTGCTGGACTCTTTCTGCTGCTCCCTTCCCCGCCTGCTAAAATGGCTTCAGGCTGCAGAGGAGGGAGCTCTTCCTACAGCAGCTCTGACTGGTTGCTCTTCCCAGTCAGGCAGGCAGGCAGCCAGATGGGGATTTCCCCAGGGGGGTGGAACTTCTTGTGTCATCACAGATTGGGATGCACCCCCACCTCCTTCCTTACCCGAGCCTGGAGCCCCCTCCCTCACCCAAACTCCCTCCCAGAGCCTGCACCCCGCAGCCCTTCCTGCAGTCCAACCCCCTGCCCCAGGCTCAGCCCAGAGCCCCCTCCCACACTCCAGCCTGATAAAAGTGATTGGGGGTAGGGGAGAGCGAGCGACACAGGGAGGGGAGATGGAGTGAGTGGGGTGGGGCCTCGGGGAATGGGTGGGGCAGGGCAGAGGTGGGGCAAGGGTGTTTGGGTTTGTGTGATTAGACACTTGGCAACCCTAGTCTCCAACTTGCTGTATTGTTTTTTTCCACCTACATAGTGACACAATTTACATTTAACTCGCCTTCTCATTTAAAAATGGCACAGTAAACTGTAAAAAAGATATGCATGAGTTAGGACTGTCAATTAATCACAGTTAACTCACATGATTAACTCAAAAAAATTAATTGCGATTAAAAAAATTAATCGCAATTATTCGCAGTTTTAATCACACTGTTAAACAATAGAATACCGATTGAAATTTATTAAATATTTAGATGTTTTTTGTACATATATATTTTATTCTGTGTTGTAATTGAAATCAAGTGTATATTATTTTTATTACAAATATTTGCACTCTAAAAATGATAAACAAAAGAAATAGTATTTTTCAATTCACCTCATACAAGTACTGTAGTGCAATCTCTTTGTAATGAAAGTGCAATTTACAAATGTAAATTTTTTTGTTATGTAACTGCATTCAAAAACAAACCAATGTAAAACTTCAGTGCCCACAAGTCCACTCAGTCCCACTTCTTGTTCAGCCAATTGCTAAGAGAAACAAGTTTGTTTATATGTACAGGAGATAAGAAGAGGGCAGCATTATTTATAAAGTCACCAGAAAGTGAAAACAGACATTTGCATGACACTTTTCTAGCTGACATTGCAAGGTATTTATGTGCCAGATTTGCTAAACAAACATTCATATGCCCCTTCATGCTTCCACCACCATTCCAGAGGACATGCTTCCATGCTGATGATGCTCGTTAAAAAAATAATGCGTTAATTACATTTGTGACTGAACTCCTTGGGGGGAGAATTGTATGTCTCCTGCTCTGTTTTACCCGCATTCTTGCCATATATTTCATATTATAGCAGTCTCAGATGATGACCCAGCACATGTTGTTCATTTTAAGAACACTTTCACTGCAGATTTGACAAAACGCAAAGAAGGTACAAATGTGAGATTCTAAAGATAGCTACAGAACTCGACCCAAGGTTTAAGAATCTGAAGTGCCTTCCAAAATCTGAGAGGGATGAGGTGTGGCACATGCTTTCAGATGTCTTAAAAGAGCAACACCCCGATGCAGAAACTACAGAACTGAACCACCAAAAAAGAAAATCAATCTTCTACTGGTGGTATCTGACTCAGATGATGAAAATGAATATGCGTTGGTCCGCACTGCTTTGGATCATTATCAAGCAGGTCCCGTCATCGGCACGGATGCATGTCCTCTGGAATGGTGGTTGAAGCATGAAGGGATATATGAATCTTTAGTGCATCTGGCATGTAAATATCTTGAGATGCCTGCTACAACAGTGCCATGAGAATGCCTGTTCTCACTTGCAGGTAACATTGTAAACAAGAGGCGGGCAGCATTATCTCCTGCAAATGTGAACAAACTTGTTTGTCTGAGCAATTGGCTGAACAAGAAGTAGGACTGAGTGGACTTGCAGGATCTAAAATTTTACATTGTTTTATTTTTAATGCAGTTTTTTTATACATAATTCTACATTTGTAAGTTAAACTTTCATGATAAAGAGATTGTACTACAGTACTTGTATTAGGTGAATTGAAAAATACTATTTCTTTTGTTTATTTTGCAGTAAAAATCACTTTTGTAATCAAAAATAAATATAAAGTGAGCACTGTACACTTTGTATTCTGTGTTGTAACTGAAATCAATATATTTGAAAATGTAGAAAACATCCAAAAATATTTAAATAATGGTATTCTATTATTGTTTAACAATGCGATTAATCGCGATTAATGTTTTTTAATCGCTTGACAGCCCTAGCATGAACGTTTAAATAAAGAAGCACTGAAAACATGGACCAAACTATTTAGCATTGGCTTTCTTTTGGTGATATTTCAATCTCTTTGTTTGTCAGAGGTATTGCAAATACCATAGCAAAAATGTGTGTACCAGGAGTAAGGTGGGGGCTAGTGTTTTATAGCTACCTTGCCTCATTATAGTTAGAGCTGTGTCATGCCATTTACAGTGCTAAACCTCAGTCTCAGAAATTCTGTCTGCTCCAAAAATGTTTGTTTTATTTTGGGTTATTTTTAATTTAATCTACAATTTAGAATGAATTTACATTTCATGAAAATGACTAATGTTTCTCCTAGATAAAAACTTTTCACTGGGGAATTTCTAGAACAACAAATATACCTGAAGCCTTTTTGGGGCCTTATGTCAGTGCAATGTACAGCCAATTTAACACCTATCTGATCCTAGATATGTGCACTAGAAGAGCACCTCTAGATCTACAGCATTAAAACTAAAGCCTTCACGCTTGAAGTATTTAAGCCAATAAGTGTGCAAAACATTGGATATTTGATGATGTTAATTGAAGTTTAATAATTAATTTTCTTTTTTTCCCTCCTAGAAACATATGTTTGCTTTGCTGCAACCAACATAAGGTTTGCAGCCAGCATAAGAGATTTGCCTAGAAGCAGAGGAGTTTGTTTAAAAAGAAAAATATGCTATTAAAATTAAGAGTTTAGTAAATAAACTATCCTATACTCAACAGACTGCTTTAAATACAGCTCATACATATGTATAAGGGTGATAATTTATCAAGCACTTTACTAGGATCTCTGTGCAAATCTGGTACTAATGACCTATTGTAAAACTGTCAAACCAAAAGGTTTGCCCATAAAATATAGATACATTTATCTTCACACAGTTTTTTTGTTTCATTTGCAGGACAATTGATGGCATCACCTATCTTGGAAATAGGTAAGAGAAAGAAGCTGCCAAAAAGCAGTACGAGAAGGCGGTTTCACGTGGACATACTGCAGGTCTAGTCAAGTAAGACTCAGATCAGTGTGTACACCCTTATAGCATCGTTATTCACTTCCAGTCCCATAGGAAAAGTGTGTTCCTGTGTTTCATAGGAGTAATTTGAGAAGCCTATATTTGATATAAAAAAAGCAGTTACTTACCGTGGTTCTTTGAGAGGTGTTGTCCACACAGATTCCACTTCTGATGTGCAAGCACCACATGTATGTGAAATCGGATTATTTTTGGCTAGCAATGTCCACTGGGGCTGCCCTTGTGTCCTGGATATCCTCGCATCCTCACCCCAGGGCATAAAAGGCCAGAGCAGATTCAGCCATTCCTCCGCTCTTTTGCCAACATGGAATCCTATTGTTGATCGAGTCTGTATAAGCAAGGAAGGAGGGTGGATCTTGGAAATTGAACGAGCTCTAGCTTACCTGGGTGGATCTAACCTAGCGATCTAATCATAGGATCTAATACAGTTAGATACCCATTTAGACAAACTGGGTGGAAATGGTGGGACCCTTAACCCTATCTGCAAAGACTACAGACAGTGTGAGGAAGCAAAGATGATTATGATCATCCCTGTCTGTTGACATAATGTATGGCTGTGGGTGTTCCCCATTATCAGCTGGATCCCTGAAGCAAAAGTAGAAATGCTGTGCATGCGAGATATATGGCTCTGAATGCCAGGATATTTATGTGAATATGAGTTTTCTGGGGGGACCAGAGGCCTTGTGTTTGAAGGTGCTCCAGATGAGCTCCCATTTGAATGTGGAGGCATCCATCATCAATATCTTGGTAGGCAAAGGTGCAGAAAAGGATGCTCCACTGCACACGTGAAGCAGATCTTTACACTAATCTGATGAGGAGAAGACTTCTCGCAGGACCTTCATCTTCATGTCCATCTGGTGCTTGCTGGGTAAGTACACGGATTTCAGCCACCCTTGCAGATGGTTGAACTCTGGCATGCTGAGTGATGTAGATGCAGGAGGCCATGTGACTCAAAGGCTGCCTGAGGCATGCTCTTGCAGACATCTCTGGGTGAGCCTGCTGATTGATGAGATTCACTATGGTCTGGTACCTCACCTGCAGTAGATAAACTCTTGCTGACCTCAAATCTAACACACCTCCTATTCTCTACTTTGGGTTGGCAAAAGTGTGTTGTGGGTTTTTTTTTGGTTCATTGTTTATTTTTATCTTGAATCTCATTGTGGTGAAGAATCCTAAAATCACACAAACTCAGTTGGTCACCAGCTGGGGAAATTTTCCTAAGATCAGCCACTCATCCAGGCATGGGTCTTCCTGAATGCTGTGTTGTTTTAAGCTGGCTGTGATGAGGGACTTAGAGAATACTCTCAGTGCCATGAAGAGCCCAAAGACCAGCACCCTGTATTCGTAGAGAGTCTCCCACTATGAATCTTAAGTATTTTCTGTGTTCTGGATATACAGACAGCTGGGAATAAGTGTCCTGAAGCTTGAGAGCCAAAAACCAGTCATGAAGATGTAATGAGGGGATAATTGAGGCCAGATGACCATCCTGAACTTGAAATGAAAGTTGAATCTATTGAGATGTCTCAGGTCTAGAGTAGGACACCAGCCCCCCTTTTAATTTGGGATTAAAAAGTGATGGGGGTAGAACCCCTTACGTCTGCATTTCATGTATTCCAATGCTCTGAATTGCAGTATTCATTTTAGCAGTATCTCATGAGAGGGTTCCTGAAGGACGGGGAAAGGAAGGGACTGGAATTGGATAGAATACCCCTTGTTTGTAATTTCCAGGACCCAATGGTCTGATTATCATTTGGACCTCTTTAGGTATTCCAGAAGATTGGAACTGTGAAGCCCCGTGTATCACAATGGAAGTGGCTGTTGTATGTGGCACTGTATCAGAGACATCTAAAGCAGCCTGCAGAGATGTTTGGGCCACTAACCCTCTTTTAGACACTAGAGACTTTAGTTCTCCCTATGTTCCTAAGGAAACTGCTCTATGCATTGTGATATCTTGTCCCAGGACATATAGTTGTATTTTGACAGAAACATCTGATAATTCAAAATGTTCATTTGGACACTAGCCGAGGTTATTGGTGCCAAGGAGTTGGTACTAGGGAAGTGCACACCATGGTCACAGGCAGTACCATGAGGATACATTGACCATCCAGTGGTGCTAAGGCATCAGAGGATCCTGATGTGGGCCGTGAGCCACCTTTTGGCTGAGGGGCATAAGAGACAGAGATGTGTTTTGTTTTCTAATTTTGCTGGTCACTGGCAAGGGTGACCTTAACCTATGCTCACTCTGGGCGTGATGCTCTGCCTACTTCTTTCCAATGATGACTAGGTGAAGGAAGACTTGACTGCTCTGCCCGATTTAGTAGTGGAGGGGTTTTGATCCGTTTGATGAAGAATGAACATGGCAGCTTGATGCAGAGCTGCAGTTCACAGGAGCACTAGCCAAAAGTGACCATTCTGGCTTTTTGGGATCTTTCACCTCAGGCTCTGAAGAGGCCCTCAAGCACTGTATAAGACAGGGCTTGAGCTGGGTCTTCCTCTCTTGCTGCATTCTCTTGGAGAAGGAACAGCAGATCGATCATTTTCCAGGGATGTATCCTTGGCCAAGGCAGAAGTAGTACCTAGAATGCCCAGCATTGAGCAGGATAGCAGCCTCACAATAGGAGGCTATCCCTATGAGTCCTGAGTCCTAGCATCAAGGGTATGCCCAAACCTATTCTAAATTTTAGGGGGATGAGGGGTGTTGCCAATGGGCATAAACAAAAAACAACTATTAACCACTATTAACTACCCAAACAAAAGATCGTGTAGTAGTCAGAGTAAGTGAACACTAAAGGATTTCCGTCTTGCTGCCAGGATCAGTAAGAAGGAATGGAGGGACAGTTGGGCCTGTACCGCCCTGTATGCCCTCTGGTGGGAGGTGCAAAGACTATCCAGTGTGCAGATGCTGCCCCAGTGGACATTGCTATCCAAAAAGAATCTGATTTCACATGCATGGGACATGTGCACACCCAAGAGTGGAATCTGTGTGAACAATGACTCAGAGAAGAAACCATTTTTCTTATTCACCCTGATATGGCATTAATTTTGTAATTGACTCTGCATTTCCTTTTACCTGGGGACTTCAGCAAAGTGCCAAACTTGACAAACATTAATTGTGCCTCATCACACCACTGATATTTTCCTGCCTCATAGGGAGGTGTAAATTGAATAACATATTTGATTAGCATTGATCTGCTGAATCTAATATAGGCATTTATACTGAGAACCCCCCAACAGTATCTTAGTGCCCATTTGACAAGATGAATGTTTTTAAATACCACGTGGCAATTATTTGACTGTTGGATGTATGATTGTGTGAAATGGTGTCAAGAGACCAAATTTAATCTCATTCCAGCCATTCAGTGGTTGGATTTAAACTTTGTTCTCTGTGCTTTGGCCATTTTATTGTCATGCCTAACTCATTTTGGGAATTGGTATTCTATCCTATTCAGGTCTTCTACCACATGCATCTCTGTGTTATCTATATAGTCATTGCAAAAAGAGGTGTGCATTTACAATTAGACAGGTAACTTGAGATCGCTATCTTGGTTTAAAAATCCTAGTGGAGACATGGCACAGGTAGTGTTTAGCTTGGTGTAGGTAGTTGAGGTCAACCCCAGATGAGGGGAAGGATATACCTGACCTCAGCTAGCTAGGTCAATCTTATATCTTCCTGTCTGGGGTTGACCTTGATGAGTTACATCAAAGTAAAAATGACCTGTGCCTTGTCTCCACTAAGTTTCTACATCAAGACAGCTATTTCAATGTAAAAACACATCTATTAGAATTCTTTGAGGGTGTTAACAAGCATGTGGACAAGGGTGATCCAGTTGATATAGTGTACTTAGACTTTCAGAAACCCTTTGACAAGGTTCCTCACCAAAGGCTCTTAAACAAAGTAAACTGTAATGGGACAAGAGGAAAGGTCCTCTCATGGACCAGTAACTGGTTAAAATATAGGAAAAAAGAGTAGAAATAAATGGTCAGTTTTCAGCATGGAGAGAGGTAAATAGTGGTGTCCCCCAGTCCTTTTCAGTATATTCATAAATGATCTGGGAAAAGGGGTAAACAGTGAGGTGGCAAAATTTGCAGATGATACAAAACTACTCAAGATAGTTAAGTCCAAAGCAGACTGCGAAGAGTTACAAAGGTCTCTCACAAAACTGGGTGAGGAGACAACAAAATGGCAGAAGCCCTCTATACCAACATTCCACACAAAGATGTACTACAAGCCATCAGGAACAGTATCCCCTGTAATGTCACAGCAAACCTGGTGGCTGAACTTTGTGACTTTGTCCTCACCCACAACTATTTCATATTTGGGGACAATGTATACCTTCAAGTCAGTGGCACTGCTATGGGTACCCGCATGACCCCACAGTATGCCAACATTTTTATGGCTGACTTAGAACGCTTCCTTAGCTCTTGTCCCCTAATGCCCCTACTCTACTTACGCTACATTGATGACATCTTCATCATCTGGACCCAGGGAAAAGAAGCTCTTGAGAAATTCCACCATGATTTCAACAATTTCCATCCCACCATCAACCTCAGCCTGGACCAGTCCACACAAGAGATTCACTTCCTGGACACTACAGTGCTAATAAGCGATGGTCACATAAACACCACCCTATACCGGAATCCTACTGACCTCTATACTTACCTACATGCCTCCAGCTTTATCCAGACCACACCACATGATCCATTGTCTACAGCCAAGCTCTAAGATACAACCACATTTGCTCCAACCCCTCAGACAGAGACAAATACCTACAAGATCTATTAAGCATTCTTAAAACTACAGTATCCACCTGCTGAAGTGAAGAAACAGATTGACAGAGCCAGAAGAATACCCAGAAGTCACCTACTCCAGGCAGGCCCAACAAAAAAGTAATAGAACGCCACTAGCTGTCACCTTCAGCCCCCAAATAAAACCTCTTCAGCGCATCATCAAGGATCTACAACCTATCCTGAAGGACGATCCCTCACTCTCACAGATCTTGGGAGACAGGCCAGTCCTCGCTTATAGACAGCCCCCCAACCTGAAGCAAATACTCACCAGCAGCCACACACCACACAACAAAAACACTAACCCAGGAACCTATTCTTGCAACAAAGCCAGTTGCCAACTCTGTCCACATATCTATTCAGGGGACACCATCATAGGACCTAATCACATCAGCCACACTATCAGAGGCTCGTTCACCTGCACATCTACCAATGTGATATATGCCATCATGTGCCATCAGTGCCCCTCTGCCATGTACATTGGCCAAACCGGACAGTCTCTACGCAAAAGAATAAATGGACACAAATCAGATATCAAGAATTAACACATTCAAAAACCAGTCGGAGAACACTTCAACCTCGCTGGTCTCTCAATTACAGATCTCAAATTGCAATACTCCAACAAAAAAACTTCAAAAACAGACTCCAACGATAAACTGCAGAATTGGAATTTATTTGCAAAGTAGACACCATTAAATTAGGCTTGAATAAAGACTGGGAGTGGATGGGTCATTACACACAGTAAAACTGTTTTCCCATGCTAATTTTTCCCCCTCTGCTATTCACACCTTCTTGTCAACGGTTGGAAATGGGCCATCCTGATTATCACCAGAAAAGTTTTTTTTCTTCTGTTGATAATAGCTCACCTTAATTAATTACCCTCATTACAGTTGGTCTGGCAACACCCATTTTTTCATGTTCTCTGTGTATATATATTTTCCTACAGTATATTCCACTGCATGCATCCGATGAAGTGGGTTTTAGCCCATGAAAACTTATGCTCAAATACTTTTTTTAGTCTAAGGTGCTACAAATACTCCTTGTTCTTTTTGCTGATACAGACTAACATGGCTACCACTCTGAAAAATGGCAGATGAAATTCAATGTTGATAAATGCAAAGAAATGCACTTTGGAAAACAATCCCAACTATACATATAAAATTATAGAGTCTAAATTAGCTGTTACCACTAAGGAAAGAGATCTTGGAGTCATTATGGATAGTTCTCTGAAAACACCCAGTCAATGTGCAGCAGCAGTCAAAAAAGCTAACAATGTTAGGAACCATTAGGAAAGGGATAGATAAGACAAAAAAATATCAAAATATCTCTATATAAATCTGTGGTACGCCCACATCTCGAATACTGCATGAAGACCCGGTTGCCCCATCTCAAAAAAGATATATTGGAATTGGAAAAGGTTCAGAGAAAGACAACAAAAATTATTAGGGGTATGGAACAGCTTCTGTGTGAGGAGAGATTAAACAGCCTGGAACTTTTCAGCCTGGAAAAGAGGAGACTAAGGGGGATATGATAAAATCATGACTGGTGTGGAGAAAATGAATAAGGAAATGTTATTTACTCCTTCACATAACACAAGAACTAGGGGTCATCTAATTAAATTAATAGGCAGCAGGTTTAAAACAAAAAGAAGTACTTCTTCACATAATGCACAGTCAACCTGTGGAACTTGTTGCCAGAGGATGTTAAGGCCAAAACTATAACTGGGTTAAAAAAAGTTTCAGAGTAACAGCCGTGTTAGTCTGTATCCGCAAAAAGAAGAACAGGAGTACTTGTGGCACCTTAGAGACTAACAAATTTATTAGAGCATAAGCTTTCGTGGGCTGTAGTCCACGAAAGCTTATGCTCTAATAAATTTGTTAGTCTCTAAGGTGCCACAAGTACTCCTGTTCTTCTTTTTGGGTTAAAAAAAGAACTAGATAAGTTCCTGGAGGATAGGTCCATCAGTGGCTGGTCAGGGATGGAACCCCATACTCTGAGGGCACGTCTTCACTACTCGCTGGATCGGTGGGTAGCAATCGATCTATTGGGGATCGACTTATCGCGTCTAGTGAAGACGCGATAAAATCGATCCCTGATTGCTCTGCCATCTACTCTGGAAATCCACCGCAGCAAGAGGCGGAAGCGGAGTCGATGGCGGCGTGGCAGTGGTCGACTCACCGCCATCCTTACAGCCAGGTAAGTCAACCTAAAATATGCAACTTCAGCTACGCTATTCACGTAGCTGAAGTTGCGTATCTTAGGTTGACCCCCTCCCCCTGTAGTGTAGACCTAGCCTGAGTGTCCCTAGCTTCTGTTTGCCAGAAGCTGGGAGTGTAAGACAGGGGATGGATCACTTGATGATTGCCTGTTCTGTTCATTTCCTCTGAAGCACCTGGTGTTGGCCACTGTCAGAATACTGGATACTGCACTAGATGGACCATTGGTCTGACACAATGTGGCCGTTCTTATATTATTATCTATATCTGTAGTGAAGACAAAGCCTGAGTGTCTTCCAGTAGGGCTTTAAGTGATGTGACTGGTACCCGTCACTGCTGGAGAAGCAGTTTGCTGCTCTCCAAGAATCTCATAGCTTTTCACCATGTATTTAAGTCATACAGACTGACATACAGCAACAGTCTCACATTAAGAAGACTCCCTGGTTTCCCTATCTAGACACAGAGTGGGTGTGACATAGGGCAGCATCAGAGAAAGCTTCCCCACATTGTTCCATCAATGTTTCAACTCTGCCATGGAGCAACCACCTCTTGTCAGGGTAGCTCAGTTTCCATAATTATTTAATCCTTGATGCCTGAAAAGAGGCTGCTAAATCTAGTGCGAGTTTTTGTGATGTAGACACATGTCCATTAACAACTAGGCTAATGCAACCTGCCCCATTTACACAGAGCACCAAAGAGCTATTGATTTCAAAATTGGCTTTTGGTTACTACTACTCACTTGAGCCAAATTCAAATCAATATCCTAGGGCAATGGTTCTCAACCAGAGGTATGTGTACCCCTGGGGGTACAGAGAGGTCTTCCAGGGGTACATCAACTCATCTAGATATTTGCCTAGTTTTACAACAGGCTACATAAAAAGCACTAGCAAAGTCGGTACAAACTAAAATTTCATACAGACAAAACGAGAAAGTAAGCACTGTGTCAATAATAGTGTGCTGTGACACTTGTATTTTTATGTCTGATTTTGTAAGCAAGTAGTTTTTAAGTGAGGTGAAACTTGGGGATACACAAGACAAATGCAACTCCTGAAAGGGGGACATAGTCTGGAAAGGTTGAGAACCACTGTCCTAGGGCGTAGCCTCTAACCACTGGATCCCACAAGGTGCTGAGCACTCCTGTGAGATGCCGAGCACCCTCAACCCATACTGACTGCAATGCACCTATTAGGCTGAAGCTCCAAATTCTCAGTGCTTTCTAGTTCACACTATGAAATCTCTCGTAATAAGCTGGCCAATCCAAGTTACTTTCAAGGAATGTCTAGTCAAAATACCTACTGCTGTGTAGGTCAGAATTGAAACTGTAGTTTTAGGCATGTTAAAAACTATAAGAGCATTATTCATATTGATTCTTAAAACAAATGAAACCAGGGAAAAGATTTAATGCTTGTAGTGTGACAGCAATTTCTTATTGATAAGAAAAAGCATCCAGGGGATTCTTATATTGGTGTTTTTCTGATTTGTAGTTATTGTGCTTAACATTTCTAGGGTCTCTGGGAGAAAAACTGAAAAGTTCACTGTTTCAGTCAACATTGCAGCAGCCAGCAAAGTCACTTTTGAGCTCACCTATGAGGAGCTTTTGAAACAGCACTTGGGAAAATATGAGATGTTGATTAAAGTAAAACCGAAGCAGCTAGTCAAACAATTTCAGGTAAATTGCTCTGGGATTTCATTTATATTCAGCAGCGTTTATACAGAGCAGTTAAAAACTCTAGTAGAAACAGTGGGCGAAGAAGGGCACTGCTCCTAGGTAATGCCAGCTAAGTATATATTTATATACTAAGCTGTGTGCTCCAGGAGATAAATCCATTTACCACTAATAAAGGTGAGTACAAGAACAAATAACTAATGTTTCAGCTGTCTGAGCAGCCTTTATCAAAGGCTTTCTGTTCATTTTTTCCACACAGCTGTTGCAAAACAATATGAAACAGGAAGTTATTGTAATGCATTGACAAATGCATGTGATCAAGGTTCCTTCCTGTGGCTGGTTCCAGTGATTATACAGCCTGCTGTGTTTGCTTAAGCTTGATTTATACTGACAACTGTGGTGGCCACAGTTTATGCTGATTATTCCACGGCAATTGCACCCAACCATTACAACATCCAGGACCGTGTTGTCAATTCACAGGGGCATGAGACCAGTCTTAATTTGCACATGAATTATCATATATTTTAAAATCAATAATTGCAGCCACAATATTTTGTCCACGTCCAAGTATCTATAATATCTATCTTTTTAATAGAAAATGCTAGTTTTTCTAGTTCAACACTAAAACCCATGCATGATCAGTGGATTGATGCTGCATTGAATCAGCTATAGGTTGTATTTCTGTCCTGGTCCAGTTGCTGGTGAAGGGATGGGGAAGGTGCTATCCCTTCTTATTCTTGGCCTGTTAGCCAAGAGTTTTCTGTGTGGGCCGTGCAACCCAAAAAATATCCCTGACCATCAGTTAACTGAGAAGGGACCCAGCCCTTCTCAAGTCCCATTAGAACAGCAGAGTGGAAGAGGCTTTCCCCAGATGCCCTCTCTCCACTGCTGTAGCTGATATATATGGTAGTTGGGCACAGAGTTGTACACTCTGCTTTGAGGAGGAGTTGCAGTTTGGCAGCTGCATAAGCACTAAATCAGGGGTGCCAAAACTTTTCCTCTCACACTCCCCCCCCTTACCAGTACTGGAATGTGACCACGCCCCCAGGCCAAGGGCCAGGAGCAGGGTCCGGGAGTTCCAGCCGGGTGGTGCTCCCTCCCTACCCCTGCGTGGGGGCTGTCCCAGGCCCTGCCGTGCCCCTCTAGTGGGGAACGCCCCACAGTTTGGGGATCACTGCACTAAATAGCTGCCTCAAAGGCAGTTATTGGGACTGGCACAAGCAGCTGCAGTGCCCAGACAGCCCACTCAGCTCCTGAAGGCTCTGCTCACTGGATCCACCATCATCCTCACTTTGCCCCCTTACAAACTCCCCTGGTCTGCCCACAGAGTTGCTCGCGCTAAACATCCTTTACACACAGCCTGCTATGTGATTCCACCCTCCAATGTCTGGCCTACTAATTGTTTTCACAAAATATTTCAGATTGAGGCAAACATCTTTGAGCCACAAGGTATCAGTGAGCTAGAAGCACTTGGATCATTTATCAAGAATGATCTGACTCAGACCATTGAAAAATCTCTCTCTGGAAAAAAGGTATAACTTTTTCTCACCTTAATGGAGAATACATGTGTTAAACTTGTTGAGACACTGCACTTTTTTCATGAGAATAATAAACCCTGGTGCTGTCCCTGGAAATGCAGAATCTAACTGATGAGTTGTCACTGGCTTCTCATCTGGATTCATTTGCTCTCAAAGAACTTCTGCTTTTTGCATTCTGTACCAGTCTGGCCATAAGCACAACAAGCAATCCAGTGACTACTTTAGGCCCTGCAAGGTTTGCATCTTTTAGGTCAGCCTGACCTCCCTACAGCAAAGAATTGAGAGGAAGCAATGGATAGCCTGATTTACTTACACACAAATATGGACACACACACCAGAAGGTTGCCAGTCTTGTCTGAGGCCATACAAAGCATGAGATTAGCCTTGATTACGTATGCAAGAAAAATCAAACCATACATCTGTTGTGTCCTTTGCTCTTTACACAACATACATAATATGAAGGAAGCACAGAGGCATGAAGGAAGCACAGAGGGTCCAAATAACCATGTCTATTAAGTGCATATAACACTCAAGGCCTCGCTACATATATACACTGCTGCTGCAGCAAGGTTCTGGTGGCTTCTGAAACATAGAAGACAGGGAGGACTAGAAGAGGATTTCACAAATTATATATTAGGTCATATACCTCTAAATTATGTATACATATATAACACATAATGTATATATATTAATTATATATAAATAAATGATATATCTTGACTTTAGCAAAGCTTTTGATACAGTCTCCCACAGTATTCTTGCCAGCAAGTTAAAAAAGTATGGATTGGATGAATGGACTATAAGGTGGATAGAAAGCTGGCTAGATTGTTGGGCTCAACGGGTAGTGATCGACGGCTCAATGTCTAGTTGACAGCCGGTATCAAGCGGAGTGCCCCAGGGGTCAGTCCGGGGGCCGGTTTTGTTCAATATCTTTATTAATGGTCTGGATGATGGGATTAATTGCACCCTCAGCAAGTTCGCAGATGACACTAAACTGGGAGGAGTGGTAGATATGCTGAGAGGGTAGGGATAGGGTCTAGAGTGACCTAGACAAATTGGAGGATTGGGCCAAAAGAAATCTGATGAGGTTCAACAAGGACAAGTGCAGAATCCTGCACTTAGGAAGAAAGAATCCCATGCACCTCTACAGGCTGGGGACTGACTGGCTAAGCAGCAGTTCTGCAGAAAAGGACCTGGGGATTACAGTGGACGAGAAGCTGGATATGAGTCAGCAGTGTGCCCTCATTGCCAAGAAGGCCAACGGCATATTGGGCTGTATTAGTAGGAGCACTGCCAGCAGATTGAGGGAAGTGATTATTCCCCTCTATTCAACATTGGTGAGGCCACACCTGGAGTATTGCGTCCAGTTTTGGTCCCCCCACTACAGAAGGGATGTGGACAAATTGGAGAGAGTCCAGTGGAGGGTAATGAAAATGATTAGGGGGCTGGGGCACATGACTTACAAGGAGAGGCTGAGGGAACTGGCATTATTTAATCCGCAGAAAAGAAGAGTAAGAGGGGATTTGATAGCAGCCTTCAACTAGCTGAAGGGGGGTTCCAAAGAGGATGGAGCTCGGCTGTTCTCAGTGGTGGCAGATGACAGAACAAGGAGCAATGGTCTCAAGTGGCAGTGGGGGCGGGTCTAGGTTGGATATTAGGAAACACTATTTCACTAGGAGGCTGGTGAAACACTGGAATGGGTTACCTAGGGAGGTGCTGGAATCTCCATCCTTAGAGGTTTTTAAGGTCTGGCTTGACAAAGCCTTGGCTGGGATGATTTAGTTGGTGTTGGTCCTGCTTTGAGCAGGGGGTTGGACTAGATGACCTCCTGAGGTCTCTTCCAACCCTAATATTCTATTTTTCTAATTTCTATACATCACAATACCTCAAAATTGTGTTTTTCCCAAGATACATTTGAAGCACCTTGTAGTGGAGACAAGCTTATGCTCTAATAAATTTGTTAGTCTCTAAGGTGCCACAAGTACTCCTGTTCTTCTTTAAGCTTGATACAATGATCCAAGCACAGGATGTACAGGTAGGAGGATGGGATATGTGGCAAATCTTTTGGTGGATTACTGTTAAGGAGAGGTGTCTTTTTTGCTTTTATTATTGGTAATCCATGAAAATTTATCTGTACATTTCATGCCTAGAGTACTGTATTGCAATAATAAATTGCAATCATGTCTAAGTCTTAAAGTAATGAGTTGTGCTGCTTTCCGCATTTAATAAATTACAAGGAAGAAGGCAAATATATATGATGATTATGAAAATTCAGTATTTACATATCTTACTGGATACAATAGTTGGATATATTTTGGGAAATTATGTGGTAGAAAAATATATTTCACTTTACTTTTTCTGTAATTTTATAAAATTTTGGATTCTAATCTACTGCTTTTCAGGGCCATGTGTCTTTCAAGTCAACTATTGATCAACAGCAAACCTGTGAGAACTGCTCGACATCTTTCTTGGATGGAGGTTTTACTATAAAATATGATGTGAAAAGAGACTATGCAAGCAATTTACAGGTAGATTCAATGGTGATTTGGGGGAGGGAGGGGTGTTAAAGCCCTAATCCTGCAAAGTCCCACTGAGTTCACATGTGTAATGTTAATTATATGTTTAAGTCTTTTCTGGTCAGCTCCTATATTTTGTGCAGGTGATATGCACAACCTGCATGTTCTCATCTGCATAATGTTCTTTGTTTTTCAGATTATCAGTGGATACTTTGTGCATTTTTTTGCACCTGTGAATCTCCCCAGGGTGCCCAAGAATGTGATTTTTGTAATAGACATTAGTCACTCAATGTTGGGTCAAAAAAATGGAACAGGTAACTTACCAGAAACTTGAGCATAAAAAAGGATGCTCCTTGGCACAGCACAGTTCTTAAAATAAAATAAGCAGGATTAATCAATTTCAAACAAAGTTGCAGAGTTTATTTTTATTACTTAAGAGTGATCTGTGAGGACTGAGGTTGCAGATGTTCTTTCCCAACCTGATTCATAAACCACCCTAGCTAGTACTTTACTATCGCTCAAAATGCCATAAAGCTCTTTTAACGACCAGCACGCAACTGTTGGTAGGTTGTTCTATTATACTCTGCTTCACCTCCAGTCAGCTAAGCAACTGTATCATGGTAATAAATCCTAACAAGACAAAACACTATCTGAGGTTGCACAGGTGGATTATGTATATTCTACAGTTTTAAAAGTCACTTGCTTTGCCAGAAGAATTCTGAAATGAAAAGAGGCGTTTTATGCGCTCCTTATATCCTTACCCAGAATGCTCTTCCAATCTAGGATTAACTCCGTAATTAATACTTTCCAGCTCTCAGCCATTTCATATCTGAGGTCTGGTATCGGAACTTTGGCAACAATCTGAATTGGGCTATCCAGGCATGCTGACTCCGTTCATGTCTATGCTCTGCAAGCCTGAACTGCATGGATATTCTTTCCCAGTTTTAGCCATTTTATATCTTTGTGTCTGAATTCCTCTTTAGGCCCATGCTAATGTTGTGACCATAGTGTAAGGTTTGCCTTTTTTGCTGAGGCATTTGGGAAGGAGCTAGAAAGAACATAAGATAGGATGTTTGCTCATCTGGGAGTTGTAATGTAGTGGAGTCATGTTGGGAATGAATTATTGTTGCAGGCACTGGAGTTTAGCAGTTCAGTGTAATTGTTGGTTGTGTTTGTCATTATTGCAAAAGGCATTCAGAGCAGGGGATGAACACTCCTAGCATGTGTGTTAAAAACTGAAATAAGTACATACATTGTAATACCAGGCTATTGCTCGAACTGGTTGGGAATTTTTCAGCAAAATGTTTTTAATTCAAAACTGCTTATTCATCTAACCTGAAACTTTCCACGGGAAAAGGTTGGTTGTGACAAATTTCCTATTCTGAAAAAAAACTTGGAAATGTTTTGAAATTGTCAAAACTTCCTATTTTTGACATTTTTGAAATGTGAGGTTCTTTGTTTGGTTCAAAATTTCAGTTAATTTATAGTAAAAATAAATAATTAAAATTATTTTGATTAGCCTTTTTAATTTAGAAGATTTTGATATTATAGATATTAAACATTTTGACTGACCGAAACCAATGGTTTTTTTCCTCAGATTATTGGTTTGTGAACATTTGAGATTTTTGACTTTCTGTCACAATTTGGAACATGAAAATTTTTCAAAATCTCAAAAATTTTCTCAGAAGAAAACTAACTCTTTTAGCTGGCAGCAGCAGAATGTTGTTATCCCATAAGCGGGGAATAGGTTGCTGGGACCATCTGTTGGATCTGGATGGGTGGCTGAGGTGGGGAGAACAGGTCAGTCCTTTCTTTTCTTCCCCAACCCCCAGTAGTTTGGGGAACTCCTGCACCATATAATGCCCAAAGAGTCGGGGGATGGACTGCTAGGGTCATTTGCTGGGTCTGGAGAGAATATGGTTGGGAGAACAGGAGCCCGGCCAAGCTCTTCCCCACCTAACCCACCCCCACACTCACCTCTGCTACAGCTGCTCTTGCAGTTTGCAGAGTTTCCTGTACAGTGAGGGAACCATGAGCCCATCTTTTTATAATGGTTAGGTATTATTTTGGCAGACTGCCAGATTTTTAATTTGCTACTGAGAGAAAGGAAATGACCATTTTCAACAGTTTATAATT